>NW_019154127.1:6269791-6521836 GCF_002288905.1 Enhydra lutris kenyoni
CCATCACCTCCCCAGTTCTTAAAAATAAAATGACGTCTTTAATTACTAATGATTCTGTAAAATCAATATGTAAAGATATTTAAAAGAACACAGTCGTATTTTCAACCAGAGAGGATTCTCCAAGAAAAAAATTCAAAAAGAAAACCACACTCCTTTCTCCTCCCCATTCAACAATAGTTAGTCAAACAACAGATGATGTGTTGCCTGCAGGGTAAAAAACCTAACTTGCATGTTTGAGCTTAAAGGACTTTAAGTTCCTCAATGTGTAAATAATAAGGGATGGCCAGGTCTCGGGACACAGGTAGCCAGGTTCAGGAACGGACTTTGAATGCTTCTTGATGCCAATCTCCTCTGCAGAGTATATGAGGCACACACGAAAGTTGGGAGTCGGAATGAAATGTGAAGCTCATCGTAGAGAACCAAGGCCATGGCATTGCACGCCAGACACCTGCCAGTCTCTGCCCTGAGAGTCTAGATGGATGGTACCCCCTGAAACTGCGCCTTGTATAGACTGTGCAGCTGGGTGGGTCAGTCCCGAGGCCAGTTGACTCATTTTACAAGTTAAGCAGGGAGACAGATTTCAAGGCAATCTAAGGAAAACGTTTCTGGAAGAGTCAGCTGTCAGAGGTGGGACTCGTGCTCAGGAGGCAGTGAGGGCTCATTCCAAAGGGTGTTCAAGCAGAGGCTGCTCTACCACCCAGCATGGGCTTCCAGAGAAGGTTTGAAGCCAGACTCCTCCATGGCACGCCTCTCTGACTATTAAAGTCTTTCCCAACCCTGAGAATCAGGAGCCCATCATTCCAACACAAATCTTCAGGCTTCTGAATTTGGGATCGAGGCATGGGGTTGGGGTGGGGGGGACCCTGTACAAAAATGGAAATCAAAACAGCTATCTTGAGAGTGCTCTTACTTAGATACAGGGAGAATAAAGTTGGTGATTCCTCTCTCAGCTGCTACAAAAAATAAATCATTGTCACAGATGCAATTTTCCCCCCTTTTCCCCCTGTACTTGCATCATACCCAACTTCCTCTTCACGCCATTATTTCAGAAATCATCGGCGACTAAGTCACTTCCTCCCTTCCAAGAGCAGTTCAAGAGGTCCTGGCCAAGACCTAAAGGAAGAGGGAGTGGCCTGTGATGTGTGTGTGTCTGTGTGTGTGTGCGCGCGCGCGTGTGCACACAGATGTGCAAAAATGCGTCTGTTTTCGCAAAATCAAAAAGTTCTCCTGATATCCACACATATCAGTCCAGTGCTACAGTCTGTGAAGATGTGGCCCGGACGTCCCAGAGGAGCAATGCAGGGGCAGGCAGGCCAGGGGAGGTTGCATCTGCCACAGCTGTCGCGTGAAGGTCCCCATCTACCCTCTCGCTTCTGAGGGAAGTAAAGAACTGGAAAAACTTGAGCCCGAAGTACTATTTCACCAGATACTGAACCCAAAGCTGTTTTATCTCAGTGACGGGAGTCAAAAGACAGTGTAACAACTTCAAAAGATCATGATTTTTGGACTTCATCATTCCTGAGTTCAAAGCCAGGTCCCCTGCCTTGCCGCTGTGACCCGTCGGCAAGTGTGGTCCGTGAAGGCACGTCAGCTTCCTCGTCTGCAGACTGGGGGATGATGCTTCCCATGCACAGTGTCGATGTGAGAATTAACAAGTTGACCCATAAGAAAGCTCCACGCCTGGCCCCCTGGAAGGACACTGACTCAGGTGGCTTGTTTCAAAACAGTTACCCAAACCCTCCCCTGGATGTCAGAGCAAGAACGGACAAATGTCATGTACTTGACAAGAGGGGTATACACTTCCTTGACAAGCTCTGCTACCTGCCAGTGGCCACTCACAGATCCAGATGCCTGCTAACATTGACAGAATTTGTCCTTGAACTGGCCTTGCTCAGACTTTTCCATGTTTTGGACAAAGCTGTCGACTTAGCTCTATCGATAATTAAGATACTTGCACTTTCTTGCCAGCATCGAGCTGTGGGATTCATCTGAGACACTTTCCATATGCAAACTTAGGAAACGAACCATTTCCTAGATAATTCAAGCACAAACAAAATGGAAACCTCAAACTACCTGTGCTCCCAGTTATCTGATAATTCCAGGCAGAAGTTACACTCTAGCATGAGTCACATCAAGCATAACTCTTGCTTCACCCTGCCTGTGTACAGCGGCTTGTGGCATCCTATGGCATCTGAGTAAAGCCGGAAATGCAAAAGAGGCAAAAAAGCGTAACCCCAAAGAAGTATTTCCTTGTCAACCCAACACTGAACTCAAAAGTCAAACAGAGCAGCATTCCTAAACTCTCCATGACACAAGATTTCTTATAATATTCTTTTAAATACCAAATGAGCTACATTCTCCAGAACAAAGGATGCTAGTAGGGTGTGCAGAATGTGGCGTCCAGCGGTTCTGCCCAAGGGGCACTGGGACGCTGCCCATAATGGGGCTTCCAAGCGAATTCCGCATCCTTCCAGGAAACACAGCTTTAGGGAATGATGTCGTAATGCTGTAAATATCAACCACGCCATGTGACCTCCTCCCTCCCAGACTATGCTGACCTTCTCTCTGCATCCCAGCAAGTGGAGAGCAGAAGACGCGGATGGTGGGGGAGTGGGGAGGTGGGATCGAGGGTGTCTGACAATAGGGAAGGTGAGAAGGAGAAAACCCACACCCCAACTGATTTTATGATCATACGTGGCAAAAACAAAATTGAACCCCTTGAGAACATTTTGATGTGCATGGTAGGCTCCACTCATTTTGCAGGGTAGGAGAAATGCTGGTCCCTAGGTTTGGTCTGTTTCCCTCCCGCAGGAGGTGAGAGAAGAGCAATGTCTCTGCTGGGTCGTGTACCAGATGTGTGGCTACAGGAACCCTGTAGCATCGACCTAAGTCTTGCTTTTCACATGTGCAAAATGGGGTGATAAAGTCTGCTTCAGGGGGACAGCTGCTGCCCACTGAGGTGGGTGGGCTTGGCCTCCCCAGGATGTCATGTATAAGCCAATCTTCATTTAGAGGGTTTTTTTTTTCCCCAAGACCAACTTTATAGTTCTCTTTGCTGTTGTTACCCCTACCCCCCAACCACCTTCTGCAAATAATAGCTTCCTTGTTGTGCCTCATGATAGAAACTTGAGCATACAGGAAACGTATAAAGAAGAAAACAAAATCTACCTTCCGGTAATCCAAAGGAAACATCGGTAAAATCTTCTTTCAGGCCTTTTTTAACTTTTTTTTTTCTTTCTTTCTTTTTTTTTTTTTTTACATTTAGGCTCATATTATTTCTATTACTTTCATGTTAATTTTTTTGCGTATTATTATGACAATTTTTTCCCATCGCTGGTTTTTAAAAATTTGTAATATTTGTGGTTTGTGTGTACATGTGATTATAAAAATAATACATACTGCCTTGAATCTGGCCAAATAATTCCTTTTTGTTTTATGAGAGGAAAAGGAACACTTACAATACCCAAACCAGCCCATGGCCAGCGGGAAGGGCCAGTCCCCAGAGTGGGAACAATGATCAAACCTCTCTTAATGAAGCCATACAGCAAGCGTATTAAGGGTTGTATAAAGGGCAACTAGAAGCCCAGGATCTGAATCTCTTTCCTGCCTGTACTTGGGGTGTTATGTGAATCTGGATTCGGGAGTCACTGAGCCACTGCTACAAGATGAAGGGTAATTCTGAAAGAACCATGTCGCCGGCCAGGAAGCTTGAGTGCCAGAGGTAGCTGAAATGTAGTGTTCCTACTGTACCCACCACAGACATAGTTCCATGACCCATTTATTGAAAGGTATAGTTGTGATTAAGAAAAAAAAAAAGAAAGAAAGTAAAGAACACGATTTGATAGAAGTTAGTGTCCTTGAATAGAGACTTTATAAACAGTGAGTGGGAAAGAATGCTCAGAATTTGGGAAATAATAATCAAATGATTGATTATAATCAAATTATTTAAAAATAACTACTGGGAAAAAGGGATGCATTTTTCATTGTATTTTTCTATAATTTTCATAAAATTTGAATCGTAAATACACATTTTAGTATACAAAGCTTATACAAATATATATCCTGCTTTTTATTTCACTATATAACAAGCATTTTCATGTGTGATTAAAAATTTCTTGCAAACTCCATTATCATGACAACAAATTATTCCATCATGTGTTTGTACCAGAATTTACGTCATTGTGTTCATGGTTGTTGGGTGGCTTTCCAAATATTGCACAATTATGAATATCTCAGTAACAAATATCTGTGCTGAAAGCTTGCTTTGAGCTTCTCTTTACTTCCAACAAAGAGAAAGCTCCTGGGGAGTTCTGAGGAAAGGGTGTGAGTTTTGTTTGAAGGCTCTTGCTATGAACACAATGGAAGTTTCAGGAAGATCCTTCTACCTACAACTCCCTGCCAATGGCTGAGTGCATCCACATTATCTCACTCCTGGCTAAAATTGGCTTAACCATGCTTGATCTTTGCTAACATGATGTGTGAAATGCCATGGTTTTCATTTGTTTTTCTTTGATTTTATTTCCTTGATTTTGACTTACAAGTGCCTGTGAAACACTTCATTTTCACTTTTTGTTTGTATTTCTTCTGTGAATTGTCTTCATATCCTTTGCTCTCTGGCCATCAGTGTTTTCATGTCTTTCTTACTGAGTGGTATAAGTTTCTTAAATAGATTGATTGTTAACCACAAGTTGATTTGTCTACTACATTTGATGCATATACAGTTCATAGCTTGTCTGCCTAACAATATTGTTCATGGTATTTGTGACACCCAAATATCTTTGATTTTTTTATTGTTATCTGTCTATTTTGGGGGAATTTAAAAAACTAGTTTATGCTTACAGAAGTCTTTTCCCATCTGTTGGTCAGATAGTCATGTCCATTTTCTTAGACCATTTTTGAAATGGTTTTATAAAAGGCTGAGAGAAATACAGAATTCAGGAATTGTCAGAAGTTCAGAAACCAAAATTTAGAAAGTCAGTTGACCATTAGCCACAGAAACCGTGTTGGCAAACTATGGCTGTTGCTGATTGAATTTAGAAGCATAGAACTGCCACCTTCAGAAGGTGAGCTCATACAGTGTCATCAGTGGCTTAAAATTGATTCTGCTGACTGCACCATCCTGCAATCAAAGAATTGCCAGTCCTCTCCTCTTTGGAATTTGGATATAGAAAAATTTTATTCTCAATATCTATCCATCTCCTCCCTTCCACATTTGCTTCCCTCTCTTTCCTCTCTTTTCTATCACTAGTCATCTCTCTTTCATGTTCACACTATATATTCTGTCTCCTATATCTACTCATGTCCAACTTCCCTGTCAGTCTTCCAGTCAATGGATCTTTCTATGTCTCATCATCTTCCATTGATATCTGTCTCTCTAATATCTACAAATCTATCTTCTGTATCTATGTATCTATTCATCTAGATCTATTCATTATTTCATCTCTTTACATTTGTCCAGTAGTCTATAAGATGTGCCTGGAATTTTATATTATCAATTCAGGTTTGTACAGTGTTGATTCCATATTTTACTATCTATAACATGGGTTTTAATTGACCTTTTGCCTTTTTCAGATTTCTTGCAAATTTTATTCATTTTCTTTCAGGTCTGCTGGCATCTCAACCCTGAATCTTGCCCCTCTTCCAGGACCTAAACACAAAGTATGAGTTGATGTCCTTGTCTTACCCCACAGACGTGAGTCCAGCAGTCCCTTTGTCTCTTCTGACTATAATTTATTAAGAGTGTTCTTTACCTACTCAGGGACATATCTGAAATGCTGATATTCCTGAATATTTTGGTTCAATTTGCTGTTATTCCCTTTCTGAAAACCCCAGACACGAAAACCATAACTTTGGAATAGCCAGTTTCTGAAATGGTATTTGTCCCATTCCCTTTCTATTGCTAATCACATCAGGTGCCACACACATACCACTTTCCACACCTGCTCCAAGCCTGGTTACATTACCAGGAACTGTAGTCTCAGAACGTTTAAAATTTAGAGATGATGAGAAGAGTTCATCTCTGTAAGGGATATACATGCCCAGGATATATCCAAAAGCAGCTCTTGATTAGGATGAGCTGGCTTCTCTGTTTCTGTCTCATGAAGATTCTGAGACCATGTGGGAGCTGTCAACCATGACAGTGGAAGGGGCTCTCACCCTTACAATGTGTCCTGGTTCCAAGCCTTGTTGAATTCTTTTTTTATGTTTCTTTTCATGTGTTAATAAATATTTGAATGTGCCTGGAGAAAGATTTATAGGGCACTGATATCAGTCCTAGAAGGAAAATGTCATTTGTGAAGGCTGGATGTTCCATCATATAGATGTACCCTGTGACTTTTATCCATTTCCCTATTGCTAGACTTTTGGTTTCTTTATATATTTTCTCTACAAAGGACATCCTTGTGAATAAATCCTTGGCCACATTATAGATTATGTCCCAAGAACAGGTTTCTAATTTTTTTTTCAGATTTCAAATTTCTAATCAATGAGACAAAGAAATGAACATTTTAAGATTCTTAAAATATATTGGCAAACCACTTTTGAGAAGTTCTTTGCAATTAAAGGGCTTACCAACAGTTTTTTCAGAGTACTTATTGCACTTAATTCCTATTAATATTGCTGTTGTTGTTGTTTTTTCTAATAATATAGAGCTGAAAACCAAGAGCCAACCAACACATTTAAAGAGACAAGGGGAGTCTGGCTGGCTCAGTTGTTGAGCATCTGACTCTTGAATTCAGCTCAGGTCAGGATCTCAGGGTCATGGGATTGAGACTCACATGGGGCTCTGAACTCAGCTCAGAGTCTGCTTGTCCCTCTCCCTTTGCTCCTCCCCCTACTCCCATGCATGCTCTCTCTCTTTCTCAAGAAAATAAATAAATAAAATCTTTAAAAATATATAAGGAGACAAAGGTATGGAATAAGCAAAAGAGTAAATTCGGTGGAGTGTATGCCCTCAAGAATCTTACACTCCAGTGGGAGAACCTTGGTGCTACAGGTGCCTTGGAAAAGAAGAAATTAAAAGCATAAGTCCCGAAGCTACAAGGTGGTCCTCATTGGAATAGCAGAATCTGAGCTGAGGCTGGCAGAGGGAACAGTCTTATCCAAAGGAAGAGCTTCTTTGGCAGAAGAAAAATGGTGTGCCACCCACCCTGAGGCCAGCACAAGTTGCGAACTTGAGAAACGGAAAGCTTGAAATAAAGTGTGCCCATGAGACCCAAGGGCAGAGGCAGAGTTGCAGAGACTTGTGGAGAATTTAGATGTTAATTATGATTAGCCACTTTTAAGAATTTTGTTAAGCACAGTAAGCATGGTCTAGTGGATTTTCATGCATTTTTTTTTCTGGCATCTGGTATAGACTAAGGGAGATTATATTTACAAAAACAACTCTTCTGGTTAAGGAGTAAACAGACCATGAGGGGCAGGAATGGAGACACGGAGCTCTGTTGGGGGTTATCACATGGCTCAGAAAGTAATAAAGGGCAATTAAGGTGGTGAGAAAATCCACCATATTTGAAATAAAAATCAACAATAAATGATTGCTTAGTAGAAGTATTTCCCATGCAGTATTTGGGGCATACTTATGCTTAACATCTTCATTGTTTATCTGAAATCAAAATTTAACTGGGTGTCCTGTATTTTTATTTGCTATATCTGAGTCCCCAACATGAGACATTTCAATAATTTTGGTGGAGAAAGATTCCGTTAAGAAGACTGAGGCAGGGCACATCGTGGCTCAGTTGGTTAGGCAACTGCCTTCGGCTCAGGTCATGATCCCAGAGTCCTGGGATCGAGTCCCGCATCAGGCTTCCATCTCCAAGGAGAGTCTGCTTATCCCTCTGAACTTCTGCCCTCTCATGCTTTCTCTCACCGTCTCTCTCTCAAATAAATTTAAAGAAAAAAAATCTTAAAAAGAAGAAGAAGAAGAAGAAGACTGAGACAGATCATTTGGTGTGACAGGAAGAAAATCAGGTGTGTTGCTTAATGTTGTGTCAGCTGGTTGGGCTACAGTATCCAGATATTGGTCAAATATTATTCGAGATGTTTATTTGAGGGTGGTTTTGGATGAGATTAATGTTGAAATTGACAGACTATGAGTAAAGCAAACTGTTCTCTATAATGCGAGTGGTCCTCATTAGGTAAAGCCCTGAGCGGAAACAAGACTGACTTCCACCCACCAAGAAGGAATTCTGCAGTAGAGGATCTTTATGGACTCAAATTGCAGCTTTAGCTCTTCTCTAGCCCTCCATCCAGCCTGTCAGCCCACCTTATAGATTCTGCACTGGCCGCTTCCATAATCACATGAGCCAATTCCTTAAAGTAACTCTTCTCATTCCTCTCTCTCCTCCCTCTCTCCTCACCTCTAATCTGTAGATGGATGGATAGATAGATAGATAGATAGGTAGATGTTTTATTGTTCTTTTTTCTCCAAGACACCAGTTGTATGGGGTGTCCCAGGAACAAAGAAAAGAAAGGTTGGAAGCAATAAAAAATTAACTTGGCAAAGGTAGCTTATTGGCAACTCTGATCTAAGTCATGATATTAAAAAACATGGTATATTATCATTTTATTTGGGTTTATTTGATTACTTGTGAAATTCCTGGTTTTTCATAATTATTAACCATTTCTAAGTTCTTTAGAGCTCCAGCTTTGCAGGATTGTGGCAGGACCTTTCTTTTCTGACCCACATATCTATGATCTAATTGTGGCAGATGCTTTTGGTGTCCCACTGGACAAATAAATATAATGCCAGGTATCAGTAAAGGCTATGATGAAAAGCAAGATAAGCAGAAAGAAAGAGGACAGGCAAGGACCACTATTGTAGAAAAGATGGTCTCTGGAGAGACAACATCTGAGCAGAAATCTAAATAAAGTGGATGAAAGAGAGAGGGCAATATCTGGGGGAAGATCCCTAAAGCCAGAGAGCAGCCATGCAAAGGCCCTGAAGCAGAAGCATCCCGTCTCCGGCCATCTCCTTGCCAGTACTGGGGACAGGTAGTAAATTGCAATGGAAAGAGCTTAAGAGTCAGCATCATGGTGAGTTCTTGCCCCAACCCTGCCATTAACCAGCTGCTTCAAGTGGAACAATTCCCTTCTCATCTTTCAGTATCATTTTCTTAATCTGAAGAACCATGGGGGTGGATAAGTGATTCTTTCAGGTCCTGGCCAGCTCTTACACCCTATAATTCTAAAGATGGAGGAATGCTGTTATTGTCATTTTTCCCTCAGCAGGGTTTATTTTCCAGGATTGCAGCTTCACCCGACAGCCTTGACTCGCCAACTACACTTTTACTTTCCAACAGGTAGGGAAATATTCTCGCTAGAGCTCAGACACTGGAAAACACCATTGTATGATGCAGGACGCTTGGTCTGGGGTGAGTAGACAAGCCCGATGTCCTCCCCACATGCTGGAGTCTGGCACGAGTTTGTACAATTCTATGAAAGGCAAGACCAAGCAGGACACTGTTTTTCCCAGAGAAATGATTAGACTACGAGAAAAAAAAAAAAAAAAACGGAGCCATGTAATTTATGGCTTTGTGTTAACAGTGAGTGGAGTCAACACGCAAAGCCATCTCTCTGTCCGATAAGAAGTTGCTTTGGAGACGGACCTTGCACAAAGCATAGACATAACAGCACAGAGATGGAGACACATTCTCCTTTGTCACTAAACAATTAAGAGCTCTTGGAGGAAAAACAAATGTCTGAGTTCTCTTTAATGACTGCTGTGCAAAATGAAAGAACACTTTCGCTTTATTCTGTTGTAGAATTTGCCAAAATCCTGAGCTTTTTTATTTTACTCTGGCTAAAAAATAAGAAAAATTGGCTCAAACGAAGTCTTCCTACAATTTTTTTTTTTTCAGGACAAAGAAGAATTTTGAGCATGAAGAACAATATGCAAATAGTTAATGAGTGAAAAAGAATGTGGATTTCTGCATTATAGCCCTGGGCAGGCTGGACAGAAGCATATTAGGGAGCATTCTCTTACTTCCTCTGAACTAAAAGACTAGGAAAACCCTGAAATTATCTTGCATGAAAACCTGGATCTTCTGACCAGGGGGGAAGGAAATGACCTTTCCAGGCTTCCTCCAGTCTGTTTACAGACCTAAGGTCAAGACTGGAAGGGCTGGTGGATTCTCAGCATCTCCCCGAAAGCTGTGGGAAGGTGATCAAAGGATGGAAATTTGCATGCAAAGCAATAGATATTCAAACCCACGCCACCCCCCTCCATGTAACAGAGAAGATAAAAGCTGTTTCCTTTCAAAGCTTCAGGTTAAAGATGGAAGAATCAGCCAACATGTAATCGTATAGTGGGGCACTCAGAAAGGCCGGAGAGAAGAGAAGGCAATGATATCCAAATATCAATCTGCACTTAAGGGAAAAAAAAAAAATTAACCCCTGAAAAATGACATTGAAAAAGCCAGGAAATGACTCTAAGATTCTCAAAGGAGGGTGGTTTTGACTCCATCCCAAGGAACATTTGACAAGGGAGACATTTTGGGTTGTCACAGCAGGGAGCAGGAGGGGTGCTGCTGCTGTCCAATGGGTTAAAGGGTACCAGAGATGTTGCCGACCATCCCACAGTGTGCAAGACTGTCCCCACGACAATGAAGATCCAGCCCCAAAGGTCAAGAGTGCTACGGTTGAGAATTCTGGGTCTAAAGATTCCATGCTGGTCCTGTTTTTACAGTGTGTACAGGCAGCATGTTTCACTAGTTCATTATGAGCATTCCCAAGGAACTCCTACCCTCAACCTCAAAGTGAAGCCCCAGGGCTTTTCCTTGTTCAGTTTAGTGCTGGTAACTGCTTGGCCCAGTCTGTTAATTACAAGAGCCGTTCCACCAAAGAAGACCCATCCAACAGAATAATCCCTGTCCAGGGCTAATTGATTCCCCCAAGAAGCTCGTATCTGCTGTCTTTGCGGTCAAGGAGAGCCGATTTATGAGGCAGTTAAAGCCTATCTGTGTCCTTCTTTGTAAATAAATTGTTTAGAGTTCTCAGATTTCTATCTCAAGAGTTACAAAGTTTATCAGGCCCTGCTGCAGTGTTGTTCCAAATAGGATCCTGCAATTATCACTCAATTGCGCCTTGGGAATGAGACAGTCAGACGCCACTGGCATGGCCCCAGGACAGCATTCTGCTCAGAGATACCTATCAGGGAGCGTCTTCAACTTGATGCTTCCAACAGGGCATGGAACATTCTTCTTAATACACTTCTGTGTGTCCTGGGAGGGTTGATGAGATGTCAGCGGCAGACCACAGATGGGCCCCACCTTGCTGTCCCGAGCAGGTCCTTGGAGACCCTGCAGGACACCAGAGGTTGACATGCTACCATTTGCTTAGACTGGGATACTTGCCCAAGGGAGCTTTTTATTAAAAAAAAAAAAAAAATTTACTTGGTCTTTTAATGACTTTGGTCTATTTAGGTGTGGTAGGGAAACATAGCTATATTTCAAATTACCAACAATATTCCTAAAAATGTTAGGTCATAGGAGGCCGGTGGTTCTCTTTTTTTCCTATTCTCATTATCAGCCCCACTGAGAATGTGTGGGCTACACTAAATTTCCACATCTGATTTATTTGTCATTAATAGTATCCACAATGAAAAAGACATTTAACAGCTTGAAAATGTTACTTCACTTATTTTTTTTAAGTTTATATTTCTATGGTTCTTTAGATTAGGAAGAAAATTAAAATAATCCGCTGAAGAAAACTAAAATAATCTTCTGATTAATCACTTAGTATTTGCATGCATTTTTCTGGCCTTTTCTATGAATGCATTTATTTATAGATTTGATTTATACAACATACTTTCTAAACTTGCTATTGTAAATTATACTGAAAACAAATTTTCATATGATTTCATAACTTTTTATAACATCTTTTTCCGAACATGTAATATTCCATTGTAAGTATGTAGGCTATCAAATTTATTGAAACTTTTTTTTTTAACTCTTGAGGCTACTTTTAGTGTATCTCTGTTAGCAAATGCTGTAGAACTCAAGATGGATTAAAGGCCCAAATGTGAGACAAGAAACCATAAAAATCCTAGAAGAGAACACAAGCAGTAATTTCTCTGACATGAGCTGTAGCAACATTTTTCTAGATATGTCTCCTGAGGCAAGGGAAACAAAAGCAAAAATAAACTATTGGGACTACCTGAAAATAAAAAGCTGCTACACACTGAAGAAAACAATTGACAAAACTAAAAGAACCTACTGAATGGGAGAAGATATTTGCAAAGGACATATCTGATAAAGGAGTAGTATCCAAAATATATAAAGAATGTATACAACTCAACACCAAAAAACAAACCAATTAAAAATGGCAGAAGACATGAACAGACATTTCTCCAAAGAAGACATCCAGACGGCCAACAGACACATGAAAAGATGCTCAACATCACTCATCATCAGGGAAATGCAGATCAAAGCCACAGTGAGGTATCACCTCACACCTGTCAGAATGGCTAAAATCAAAAACACAAGAAAAGAAAACACTACAGAGTACATATGAAGCCAAAGTTCAAATTTTGGGGAATGCCTTCATATTATGAAATGTTAGGACCTTTGCCTTTTTGTCAAAACACACCAGCACACCGATAAACAATCATTTCTCAAGTGTAAAATATCCCTGTAGATTAAATGAAGCAAATAACAGATTTTTTTTTGCAACATAGATATTGTTATTTAGCTTACAGTAATGTGTTCCTACATGCTACTTTAAGAAGTTGTATGTAGTAACCTTCCCTCTCACCAAACAAAGGCACCTCCCAGAGGAGCTCCATCCTTCTATGCGGTCTCTTTATGTCTTGTATTAGCTCCAGTTCCATGTGTGTACCAGGATTCCAATAGGGTGTGCCCATCCTAGTCACTGGAGGGACCACATAAAACACTGTTGCTGGTGTTTTTGAATCAGTTCAGTGAATTTCTTCCCCTTGGAGTCTTTTGTACCCTGAGATGCTCCAGGTTACTTATTGTTTGCACATATCCACGTTCAATGCTTCCCCCAAACCTATAAACTGATACTGGCTTTCCAACAGGGAATCTCTGCCAGGAGCCTGCCCCTTCCATCCTGCATGCCTTGCCATTTTGTTCAGGCAAACAACTCTTGAAGGTTTGTCCCAAGAAGAACCAAGTCAAATCAAACTCCCAGGATACTGTACCCCAGCCTGTTCGTTTTGAAAATTAGGGAAAGTACAATTGCCACTTTAATTTCTAGATATTTGTCACATTCCATTCAAATATGAGTTTTAGCAATACTACAACTAGATGGCCACAGTTTTCCAACTGATCACAAAGACTCTCTGACCATCTCTTGATGATGGTCATAATACGCTGTGTTAAATTGTTCTGCTGTTTTTGTGTTGTGTGCCACAATAAAATATAGTTAGTTGTCTATTAAATATACCTGGATATCACCAGTGATCGTGGCAACACAAGCCAAAATAATTTTAGATTTTAAATCTTATTGGGTGTAATTGATAACATGATTGTCTGTCTTGCCATTTGCAACCACATCCTCTGAAAAGCTGTGATTTGTCAGGGCACATATTTGTTTTCCTGGTGTATGGGTCACATAGAAGGAGAAATAACTCTTCAGTGAGCTTATTCACTGGCTTCAGAAGTGGCAGAAAACTTCACAGGTGTTTGTATCCAGGTCTCTGTATCAATATTGGGCACCCCCAGAACACCCCAGCCTCTCACCCCAAGAAACCAGAAGCACCATACAGGTAAAGAATCATCCAGTGCCTAGATGTGATTGTTGGCAGAGATATGATTGCATTGATCATTATATATTGATTATGTTATCCTTTGGGCCATCTTCCCCGGAAGGGAGAGGGGTCAACAGTTAAGAAGAGCCCAATCACAGTAGTCAATTTTGATCTCTGTGTTAATCTCTGTAGGTTTTGTTTTTTTAACCTATAAAAAATATATCTGCAAGATAAGGGAATCAAAGTCATGGGGATCCTGGTTTAGCAATGACACCTGGATTATCATCACCGGCAGATTGATTGAGCGTCCTGTTAACATGATTTTAAGTGCTCAGGGCTGGAGGATCAAAATCTCCAGACATAACTCTTATCTTTGAGGCTGTCATTGCTAAGAGATTGAGCCCATTACATAAGCAGATAACCAATAATCAATGTGTAATTGGTCATTATGAAATAAAAAGCAAGGATGCCCCACACAGATGTGTATGTGTTGGGGGAAGGGGGCTTCAGAGCTGAAGCAGAAGTGAGGATGAACTGGCTACAAATCTAAATTCAAAAGGAAAGAAAACACAGAACCACCCCAAATTTTTCATCTCCTTCTTTTGTACAAAGTCAGTCTCCCTCACTCCACAGAGTATCACAGCAGGTAGTACCTTACTATACACAGTAGCAATTTTAACAGATTTAAAGTTCAACATGTTTCATTCAGACAGTCAATGTTCTTTGTTATAAAGTGAAGGGTTACAAAAGAATCATGCAAGGGGCCTGGGAATTGCAGGAAACCAGGACCTGGATATTAATGTAATTGTTTCCTCAATGCATAAATACCTTTTAGAGAAAGAATATCAGAGAAAAAGAGCTTCTAAAATATTTTTCCAATCCTTCCCTTACTTTAAGGAAAATCTAAATTGGGAGCCAATCCTTAGAAGAAGATAAGTCTTTTTCTATGAACATATAAATATTTGATCTTCAGTGGTGTTAGGGGTTGAACTGTGTCCCCCCACAACTGTTGGAGTCTGACCTCCCAATAACTCAGAAAGTCACTATATTTGGAGATGGAGCTTTTTTTTTTTTTAATCTTTTTTTGGAGATAGGGATTTTAAAGAAGATGGGGCTAAGGGAAAATAAGGTCATAGGGTGGGCTCTGATTCAATATAGCTGATGTTCAAAGAAAAGATTGGGACACAGGCACCCATTGATGGATGATCATGTGAAGACATAGTCAGAAGGCAGCCATCTACATACCAGGGAGAGAAGCCTCAGGAGGAATTAGCCCTGATAACACCTTGATCTTGGATGTCTAGCTTCCAACACCGTGACACAATTTCTGTTGTTTGAGCTCCCCAGTCTGTGGTACTTTGCTATGGCAGCGAACAAATACAAGTAGTGTTTCAAAAAGAGATACTGGGACATCTCCAGTTCAAAGACTTTCAGTCTGGAGAGAAAAAATTATCACAAACCCAGAAGTTTGGATCCAAAGAGGGGTGTCTATAATATTGGTGCAAGGAGGGGACATGACCTTCATTTCTAGGCAATTGCACTAATGCTTACATTAAGGAGAAGGGTCCTGTGTTCTAAAAGCTGAAGGCAGACAAGGGAAAGGTTCACAAGAAGGCAGTAAAGAACAAAGAGTCTAGGTCCAAGGGTACAATTTGCTCAATGCATCCCATCCCGGACATAGAGTTCCAAGACACAGATTCTGAATTCTAAGGCTGGGACTCCAGGTGTACAAGATGTGATAGAGAAAATGGGACCTTTGAGAGCAGAGCCTGGGTTGCTGAGTCAGGGATAGCAGGTTTGTCCAGGTGTCACCAAACATCAAACAAAGGGCCTTTCCACCCCACAAACCAAAAGTACCAAATAGTCATCAGTTCTGGAAGCAAAAGAAATGAAGCTGTCTGTGGCAAGCTGAGAGGTACAATGAAATTTTAAGTGCTTGGAACTGGAATGGAGACAAGATTCTCCATGATCTCCTTGGTGGGGTCTGTGTTGTTCCTCTTAGACTTGTTGATCAACTGTGTGCCCTGAGATATATATATATATATATATAGAGAGAGAGAGAGAGAGAGAGAGAGAGAGAGAGTCCAGAGGATATTTTTTAAAAGTTTCTTTTAAAATGTCATTGCTAACCATAATAGACTCTTAACTGTAGGAAACAAACTTGAGGGTTGCTGGAGGGGAAGGAGGTGGGGGGATGGGGTACCTGGGTGATGGGCATTAAGGGGGGCACATAATGTAATGAGTGCTGGGTGTTATATACAACTGATGAATCACTAAATTAAACCTCAGAAAATAATAATACACTATATACTAATTAGTTGAATTTTAAAAATAAAGCTAAAAATAAAATGACATTGCTGGAACTGGGAAAATAATTCTAGGAAATAGAGGTAGAAGTGTCCTGGTCTTCAGAGACAGCTTCTCCTTTCTTGTACTTGGGCAGAGGTGGCAGAGAACTAAGTCTTCCAGCAGTGTTGGTATGGTGACATCATCCCCCAAAAGCCCACTCATAGCACTCTGGGATGTGTGGAAACATGGGAGACCAAAAAAGCCTCCAAGAACAGGCATCTAGTGAGTATTACATGCACTAGAGGAGGAGAAGCCCTGGAGTTTCTATAGAACCTTCCTCCAGTCCTACCTCTCCCACCTGGTATCCAGGAGCAGAAAACAGCACGACACGATGGCTCTTCAAAGCAGCATTTGTTCAGCAAGGAAAGTGTCACTAACCTACTGTGATGGGAAAGGCATCTTTTTCAGTGGACACTGGGCAGGGGAGGGGAGGTGCTCACGGGAAGCGGTCTTTGGGGACATGATATTCTTTCCTAAAGTCAAAACATCCTACCTTTGTTTTTTTTAAGGGTCATACAAATGCTGCCAAGGGCTCCAAGGAAAACTCCTCTCGTACCTTTTAAAATTCAACAACTACTCATTTCTGAGGGTTGGGGAGATTACAATCCCAGCACCTTCTCCACATTTCACTTGATAACAGGTTTGGTGTGATGAAAGAAAAACCCAGTTTTCTCTCTTTTGAGCCACAAACCTTCAGGCAGGCATGGCGGGTGGGAGACACGGGAGTCACGGGAGTCCCCATCCCCGCTTGGTCCAAGCCCCCAAATCTTTTTTTTTTTTTTTTTATGCTAACACTGGACCAAAAGCATGAGCTTTCACATTTGCTCCAAAACGTTCATTCCTTACAGCTTTGCAACTTTCCTCTCTGTGAATGATGATGTCCAAAATGGCACTTTCTTCTTGAGCACTTCGACACAGAGGAGAGATTAGGAGGATAGGAGACTAACCCATTAAAAGAGGAAAAAAGAAATATATATATATATATAAAGAGAGAGAGAGAGATTGAGAGAGAAGAGAGAGAGAAGGAGGGAAGCAGAGAGCCGTCTGGAGCCTGTATTCACGCTCTAATTTGAGGCAGGGGCAGAGATGGTGCCTGCCGCTCTGGCTCTCTGGTTCGGGTTGAGCGCCTCCTGTCAGGATGTGAAGGCTGCCCTCCCCCTGGAGGGCAGCGAGCTCTGCTTAGGACTCAGCAGTCATCTCATCCTCCCACTTGGGCTCATTTACTGAGAGCATCTCGAAAAATCAGTCATGGGGAAAGGGGAAATGCAGAATGACAACCCCAACATGCAGAAAGTTCTCGGCTGCCTCTGACTTCTCAAGTCACAAACAAAGGGAAAAAAGCCACTTTTTCCTGTGGGTTAAAAGTAAGTGCCACTCAGCAGGGAGGTGGGCTGCAGGCCTGCACTGCAGAGCAAGGCTGTCCCTTAGGTGCAGGGGGTGTAGGTTAGATGGGTCTCCAGGGGTCCTGTGCTTTCAGCAAAGGCCAGACCACAACAATCAGTGGGTTAGTTATTTACCATAACCATATACAAAACCACAAGCATCAGAGTTCCCTCCAATACATCTGAGACATATATCTCTTTATTAAAGGCTGTCAGGGTTTCTACTGCAGAGTTGCCTTTGAATCCCAGCTAAACCAGGCAGCTTGACTGAAGAACCAAACCAGTCTTGCACACGAAATACCCAGAAACTAACCCCAGAGGCAGGAGACAGCATTTTCCTCTCCTGGCCACCTCCCCTTTCACTCTTGCTTAGAATTGATTTTTTTAACTACACTTGAGTATTTGAGCTTAAAGTGATAGATGACTGTGAAATAGTTTAATCATTCATAAATGGAGTATTCGTGGTGTGTGACTTATTTGGTCTCCTTCACGTTAATGAACACAGCCCACATCATGGTGATCCATCACTATAAATCACAGCCTCGGAGGAATATAGAGATCATGTCACCCTTTCCAGGCCTTTGGGCTAAGACTGTGCTTCATGACTGTTCTTAATGGTTTGCTAATTTTTCCTTTGCCTTGCTCCCCAACATTCTGTTTTGTTTTGTTTTTTTCAAAGCAATTATATATTCTATCACATGGATGTCATTCCAAGTTCTAAAGCCCATTGGCCAACACAGCAACTCAACGCATGGAGTTTCAGACAGATATTTGCTACAAGACAAGTCAGATAGAGAATTTAGCAATGACCGATCTGGTCACAATAGGTACGAATGGAGGCATCCTCCTCTCTACTCTAAATAATTGTCCAACTTGCGATCTGACCATGGGCCAACCACCTTGCCCAGGTTTGTTGAGGATTTTCCTGGAGACTACCTGGAGAAGTGGACAGACTCTGTTCTGTCACTATCTGTCCTACTGGGCCTCTGCGCTCCCCTCTGAGGGGCAGGACGGGGGGAGCTCTGTAGAACCCAGCTCATAGAGAACACGCATACAACCTCATAGACAGTGAGACCTCTGAATGCCCTTTGATCCTCCCTGCCAAGGATCATGATTCCTTTCCATCAGGAAAGCAGACTGCACATGCTACAAACACTTTTCCATTCACCTCTTTGACATCTTTCAGACAAAAGCAGAAAAATTAAAAGAAAGACATGAGAGAAGAGAAGAAATGAGAGGCCTATAAAAAGACCTATTTTGAGATCTCTGTGGCAGGGAAACCCGTTGCCCAATTTCTAACTCTATCTAAAAACACAGTTTGTGAACTTCCCCTGCTTGGTGACTTGCTCCCATAGGTCAGTGATGAGGAGCTCCTGAGACACAGGCTCAGTGCACTTGTTATCTTTATGCAGACCCCTTGACCTTTGCCAAGGAGAAATGAAGTTCACTTTTTCTCCCTTAATACACACCAAATCAGGTTAAAGTAAGGAGCAGTCAGGCAGCCAAGGAGGTGTTCATAAATGCGTAACAACCAGTTCTCAGGTAGTGGAACTGATTGGTAGGTTCTGTGGAGTTCTGTGGTGTAACACTCCCCACCTTAGCCAATCTGGCTACCAAAGGGATGTTACTGGATCAAGCTGTGAAGAGATGTGCCACAGTATTCTCGGGTGGGGCCGGGGGGGTTCACCTTACCCTGAAGCAAGTGGCTTCAGCACAGCCCTTGGGGAAGCAGGGAGAAGACTGGCTAGAGTTGTCATTCCCAGTCCCGGTTGCCTCTGAACATCACCTGGGAGCTGTTAAAACTCCTGATGCTCAGGCCATACCCCAAACCAATGAGGTCAGCCTCCCTGGGGATGGGACCCAGGTACTCATACAGGTGAGATGACCTGAGGCAATTCCACATGCAACCACTGATGAGAATCACTGGGCTGCCCAGGGCCTGCTCGGTACTCCCTCTTGGTGAGTTCCTCCAAATACTTTCAAGAGACATTCTATTTCTCTTTAATAAACCCCGTTGGGGCTTGAAGTTTGGAAACTGCAAAACCATGAGTATGGTGGTAGTAACTCTTTTGAGTGTCTGATTTTGCAGGGTGTTGCTTGCCATGTTTGAACGACCATGGGAAAAGAAATAAGAACCCGGGAGAAACAGAGCGATGACCTCAACACACAGCAAATTCTCTGAAGCTTATGAAACCTTCCTTTCCCTTAGAATTGGTTTAATTATCACTTCCTGCGGGGGTCCTCCCTGACCTCCTGACTTCCTGACCCAGTCCACGTCCCCTGCTATACCAGGCCCACACCTTGGCAGCACCCACTTCTAATTCTACATGACTCATATGGTCTGTCTTCTGGATCACATTGTCTCCCTTGTCACATTCCATGAGGACAGGGTCACATCTGTGCTTACTCACAGTACCTGGCATATATGAAGTCCTTGATAAGTATGTGTTTGGTGTACAAATACATGAAGGGTTGCTTTCTAGTAAGTTCTGTTTCACTACTTGCATTTTGTAGCCTATTGAGGACAAGACTTTCATGTTGATTGGAATTTTATAAATAAGTAACACTCCATATTTATTTAAATATTGACTATCAACGGAAATGAAAATGCAGAAGACAATGCCAAAGACATTATCAGGTTAAAAAAAAAAAACAGTGGGAGGGACAACTGCATAAAAGAATCAAGACTGTCGAAGTTCACAGCAGGCTGGAAGGACAGAAGAAATGTAAGGTCTTTTACTGGATTTCAACCTGTCACTGGCCACGTGGCTTATCCAGTTCTGAAGTCCCAAAGGTGAGTCAGCAGGGTCTCCAAATTAAAAGATTTCACAGCTAGAAGTATCAAACACAGGCATGACCTCACAGGTCACATCCAATGTGAAGCAACAAGATCTCTTCATCGGTGCCTTTTCCCAGGATAGGACCTGATGATTATGAAGCCACCAGACTTCAGACAACCATGATGACTTCCAACTCAGTTCTTGACATAGACCAAAATATTTTTCATGATTATGGGTTTTTTAGGAACTTTTAAATATGATTTGTTGAAAGACTATATCATACCAGAAGATTATCTGGGCTTTTTTTCTCTGTAGATGATGACTTCACAAAGAATAGCACCATATATATGCATTCAAAGCATCTAACAAACACCTTAGTGAACACACTTTCCCCCACAACTACCTCTACAAGTCTTGGGAGTCTTTACCTACCCTAACGGGCCTGGCCAGCCCTCCCACCATGTCATCATCACCAACATGTCATCTACTCACTTCCTGGCAGACTTCTCCAAAATTGATGCCAATTACCCATTTAGACACATCTTAGTCCGTATCACTCTCAGCCACCAATAATTGTAACCAATTGTCATCTTGATTGATGAAAATATAAAACCAAAAAACGACAAACCTCAAAACACATTATGGACCTTTAATCTCTAATATAAGCAGTAATATAACACCTGCCTAAAAATGCCATCTTTGGGGGCGCCTGGGTGGCTCAGTGGGTTAAAGCCTCTGCCTTCGGCTCAGGTCATGATCCCAGGGTCCTGGGATCGAGCCCCGCATCGGGCTCTCTGCTCAGCGGGGAGCCTGCTTCCTCCTCTCTCTCTGCCTCTCTACCTACTTGTGATCTCTATCTGTCAAATGAATAAATAAAAAAATCTTTAAAAAAAATGCCATCTTTGTTTGATTTAATGAATATAGTCTAGAGTGGACAGGAGGAGTTTCCAAAGCTGTGCTTTGAATGATGTCATGAAAGTCATTGTGGCTTCAATTTGGGGACCCCACTTCCCCACAAAATAAATAAATAAATAAATAAATAAATAAATAAAATGAAGCCCATTTATGAAGCGTCTTGCATATTTCATCCTGATCAGGCTGCAGGGTGAAAGAATTTTGTTCACGTTCTTTCCCTGTTAAAAGAAATTCCTCACGGGCTTGGACATGGCTAATTTCCTTTCCTATGTCCCACAATTTGGATAAAACAGGTAAATGCAACCTTGAGAAAAACTGATACCAGAAATAGAATCAGAATAGGAAATTCTTTAATCAGTTTATTTAAAGCATTAAAAATTTTGTTCCAGTTTTCAATACATGGTCTTCCTCGGTAAAATTCCAGGTGGTGCCATTAGATTGGCAAAAGGGAGATTATGTTTGGCAAATGGTTTAGGAACGGGAGACAGTGTCTCTAAAACTCTCTGATAATACTAGAAAGTATAAGGAAAACCAAACCAAAAACCATGTCACAGAACTATCCTAGGGCTCTTATTGCTTAAAAAATGTAGATACAGTGGCTTCATTATTCAGATCCACATCTATTCTATCCCAACGCCATCCAATTAGATTTCCCTCCTGACAGCCGTTGGTTCTATGTAATGAATTTGTTAAATTCTGTCAACACTCACAAGACAAGACTTGCAAAATCTCGCTGAGAACTCCCATTACACCTCGTCCGTTCTCAAGCAGAAAAGAGGACGTCTGTGGAAAGGAGAAGACAAAAATCCTCCTCCTTAGAAAAAGAAGTAGGTGTTTGAAGAGTCAGAAAGATTAATAGTTCCTCCTCTTTTGTGGATCAGCTCACACCCTTGGGGCCTCATTTTCAAACTGGCTAAAAAGGAAAGGATGAAAGAGCTCACAAATGTGCGGCGTAATTAGTCTGGATATACTACAGCGAGACATTAAGGGTCAATAATTATTGTCGGCAGAGAGTCCCTTGTTAGATATCAAAGCATGGAGGCTACATGCATGGCCCGGGGTTCGGTCATCACTTCCACGGGCTCAGGGTGCAGGGGAGAGGATGCATCAGCACCTTGGCTGGTGGTTTCCTGCTGGTATCCTTTAACGCTTCATGGCAAATGAACTTCTTTTCATTTTTAGTGGAGGGATTGCTTCTGGCACAAGATGTGGATCGAAGCCACTGATATTTCTCGGTGAGTTCTAGATTTGAATTCTGAACTGAAGACTGAAACTTTGAACTTGACCCAGTGAGTTTGTCCCTTGCCCTTCTCTGGTGATCTCCTGGGGCCGTTCTTCCCCGCCCAGGATGTTAGCCTTTAGGCCTCACCTTACCTCTATCAGGTGTGCCTGCATCTCAGCCTCTATCTGGACTCTGCTTTCCAGACTCTTAGCAGGGCAAGAAGTGGTTCTTCAGTGGTTGGAGGTGGGAACAAGAACATTGTTTTCTTTTTACGGCTAAAGCACAGTTATGCCTAAAGTACATAAACCCATACACAATTTATCTGTGGTATTAACATTTCATGGAGACATGCCATGGCTTGAATGTTTGTGTCCTCCCAAAATTCATATGTTGAAATCCTGACCCTCAAAGGTGTTAGTATGAGGAGGGGGGACTCTGGGTGGTGATGAGGTCATGAGGGTGGAGGCTTCATAAATGGGATTAGTGCCTTATAAAACCGACCCCAGAGGGCTCCCTGGCCCTCCCACCATGTGAGAACAGAAATAGAAGACAGCCTTCTATGAACTAGGATTAAGTCCCTCACCCGCCATGCTGGCACCTTGATCTTGGACGTCCCCCTCCAGAACTACAAGAAATAAAAGTCTGCTGTCTATAAACCACCCAGTCTGTGGTCGTTTGTTACAGCAGCCAGATGGACTAAGACTGGGGCTGAGATAGTTCAACGAAAATGTGTAAAAAGCTTCCTCAGAGGTACAATTAAAAAAAAAAAAAGTGTGAGACGTAAGCCTGGACTAAAAGCTCATTGAGAAAGAGAAGCTTGCCTTTTCTTTCATATTAAAAAAAAAAAAATGAGGTAATTTCACAAACTGAAATTTGAAAAGAAAGGAAAGAGGGCACGCCTCAACATAACCATTCTAGAATCGCTTTCCATTCTTAGGAATCTGCACACATTTTACATGATTATGAGCACTGAATGCACAGTCTGCCTGTCTTTTTACTTTCTTTTTTTTTTTTAAGATTTTTTATTTATTTGATAGACAGAGATCACAATTAAGCAGAGAGGCAGGCAGAAGGTCGGGGGAGTGTGGGGAAGCAGACTGCCCGCTGAGCAGAGAGCCAAATACGGGGCTCGATCCCAGGACTCTGGGATCATGACCTGAGCTGAAGGCAGAGGCTTAACCCACTGAGCCACCCAGGTGCCCCATCTTTTTATTTTCTGATGTGTTTGTTTATCTTTCTCTTCTCAGCATTCTCATGTCATAACACAGTCTCCAGAATTCCTGCATAAGAACGCTCCATTCAGGCAAGGAATAATTCAGCTTTCTTCCCTGAATCTCCCTGAGGTCAAGCAAATTCCAAGTACAGCAGAGAGGACTCTGAAGACAGCAAGATTCTCAAATGTGTGTGTTTGTAGATCCTTTACAAGGGTAAACAGACAGTCGGTGCAAAGGTCTGAGCCCTTCTTGGACCGTCTCTGGCTGCTGACCATCACCAGCCCCCCCACAAGGGGCACAGAAGAGCAAGGCCAGGCCTCTGCTGGGACTCTGGGGTGGGGACAGCAGCCCCAGGAGTCTCCTCCCATGTGGCCTGGCATGAGGCCTTCTCTCCTACAATTTCTGACACCAGATGTGAGGGACCAGCTCTCAGGATCAGGTTGGACAATTTATAAACCTTCTGACTCTTCACTTGTATTTCTTTTTGTTTTTCGTTTAATTGAGTTTTGCCCAGCAAACCCTTCCGACCTCCTGCGGGTCTGTTCCACATGAACGTCAACCCTGTCTTACTAAACGCATCACATTTGGTTATAATTACATAATAATTAATAATTGCTTCATGTTTGAAATAAGGATGCTCAGTACTTTTGAAAACACATAGTCTTGCAAACAGCACATACCCATTTGGGACATAGATAGTACAAGGCACGAGGCAGGGCTTGAGAGAGAATGTTTACCAAGCCCCTTCACTCCCATTTCGAGGAGCTTACCTGGGAATCATTTCACTATCCTCATTTTCCTATTGTTCAATGCTTTTGTCTTGTCCAATTTTACACTAATTATAACATTGCAATAAACACAGGTGGACATGTAGAATTTTGCTATTTCCCTCGACAAAATTCCTCGGTGTTCTATGACTTGAGGAGACGATTTATGTGGTTACTTACAGTCATTGTTGAATTGCTGGGTTATATATTCACTTTGTGTCTTTCAGAGTACCTCATATATCTCTTGGTCATGGTTAATCACCCAAACAGGGTTTTCAAAGAGCAGGAGGATTTGTGAATGTGCTGAAGAAAGGCTTGCGAGGGTTGATGTCATCATTTTTATGTTTGTGTTGCCTAAGGTTGATATTATAATACATAGTCATTATCAGGAACCAGGGAGTGTTGTCTGAAGGGTATTCTTCCTTTTACCTGCTGTCTGGGATAGACAAGGAGACGTTGGTTTCTGTTTGAGACAGTAACAGGAATTCTAAGAGTAGGGGATTGCTTCTTGTTTGAATGATCTTCCAAAGACCCAAACCATTCTGGATTTAGACTGAAAGTTTAGATCCTTTCCAATCCTTCTGCAGCAGGTTGACAGGCTCAAGGTCAGTTTGGGAACCTCGGAAGCCCTCCCATGTCAGTTCCAATTCTCAGCCAGCTCATGAATGAGCACCCACACTGGGGGGCTTTCCAAGCGAAACCAATCCAGCATCCACCAACAAGCCACTGTCCCAGAGCTACCTGGAAGCAGAGGTTAGAAAGGTGGATGTCCCAGAGCTCAAGATTCTCTGGCGACATACAGAATGACTGCATCAGGAATCCACACAGCATATTGTTGCTTTTATAGAAGACTTCATCAAACTACCTTCCTCTACAGATAATTACCTGAATATAGTACTAAAAGAGGTTTATTTTTATTTTTTTAAAATAGCCTCAATTATATTTATTCTTTTTTTTTAGTTTTTTTAAATTTCTTTTATTTCTCTTCAGTGTTCCATAATTCATTGTTTATGTACCACACTCAGTGCTCCACGCAATACATGCCCTCCATAATACCCACCACCAGGCTCACCCAATCCCCCTCCCCTTTTCCCTCCAAAACCCTCAGTTTGTTTCTCAGAGCCCACAGTCTCTCATGGTTTGTCTCCCCCCTCCAATTTCCCCCAACTCCCTTCTCCTCTCCATCTCCCCATGTCCTCCGTGTTATTCCTTAAGCTCCGCAAGTAAGTGAAACCATATGATAATTGACTCTCTCTGCTTGACTTATTTCACTTAGCATAATCTCCTCCAGTCCCATCCATGTTGATACAAAAGTTGGGTATTCATCCTTTCTGATGGAGGTGTAATACTCCATGTATATATGGATCATATCTTCTTCTTCTTCTTTTTTTTTTAATGGACCATATCTTCTTCATCCATCCATCCATCCATTGAAGGGTGTCTTGGTTCTTTCCACAGTTTGGCAACTGTGGCCATTGCTGCTATGAACCTTGGGGTACAGATGGCCCTTCCTTTCACTACATCAGTATCTTTGGGGTAAATGCCCAGTAGTGTGATTGCTGGGTCATAGGGTAGCTCTATTTTTAATTTCTTAAGGAATCTCCACACTGTTTTCCAAAGTGGCTGCACCAACTTGCATTCCCACCAACAGTGTAAGAGGGTTCCCCTTTCTCCACATCCTCTCCAACACATGTTGCTTACCGTCTTGTTGATTTTGGCCATTGTAACTGATGTAAGGTGGTATCTCAATGTGGTTTTGACTTGAATCTCCCTGATGGCTAGTGATGATGAACAGTTTTTCATGTGCCTGTTAGCCATTTGTATGTCTTCTTTGGAGAAGTGTCTGTTCATGTCTTCTGCCCATTTTTTGACATGATTATCTGTTTTTGTGTGTTGAGTATGATATAGATCCCAAGTTATACCCTCTTTGCTGTATACTATCATGCATTTGTGCGCTATTTATAAGAACCAAAACTTTTGCTCTCCCAAGGTTAGTGGCCAACAGGAATTGCATGGCCCTCTGCTGTTCTATAAGCCACCACTGCATTTCCATCCAGGCATTAATTCCTGCAGAATGCTTCACTCTTCAATGTTCAGTGCTTAACTAATTTCAAGCTCTCTTAACTAAGTCAGATATACTGCTTTCTCATCTGGACATCAGAGATGGAAAAGCTCAAATCCCACCCTGGAGTCAAAGACTAAGGAATAAGATAACTTAAGGCATCCATGGTCATTCCAGTTTACAGCAGCCCAATGGGAGACCTCACCACCTAGCAAACTTGGTGGACACCACTGAACTGTGCCCCTGGATGTCCATGGGAAGGAAGGACCATTTTATTTCAGTGTCACTTAACATTATCTTCTAAAAATGCTTCTAATCTGGGGTGCCTTGGTGGCTCAGTCAATTAAGCGTCTGCTTTCAGCTCAGGGCATGATCCCCAGTTCCTAGAATTGAGACCCATGTGGGGCTCCCTGCTCAGCGGAGAATCTGCCTTTCCCTCTTCTTCCTCCCCTCCCCCTCCCCAGTCACTCTCTCGGGAGAGTGCTCTCTCTCAAATGAATAAATAAAATCTTTTTTAAAAAATGCTTATAACCTAATGTATCAAGTGTTAAAAGTTGAAATGTTATCGTCATGGCTTGATTTTTCTGGTGACCAGCCCCCATCGGAGAGCCTGCCTGGAGAACAAAACTACTCCTATCACCAAGGAGCATACAAGGATTTGTATAGGAGCTCTGAGTAAGGAACAAGGAAGAGAGACCAATGTATGTCTTTGCTACTATTTCACGACTGGACATTGAGGAACTGGAATAGGCCTCCCACATCTGCGGTGTATGGACTCTGCCACATTACCACTGCCCTCCTCCTTCAGTCTCCCTACTTCCGTGGTACCGTCTTCTGCTGATTTACCTCCTAACACTCTGACCATACTTCTTACTTCTTCACGGTGAGCTTTGTATTCCCCTTCTCTTCCTATACCTGTTGTCATTTCTTGCATTTATCCTACAGCTTTCCTACTCTACATGTATCTATTACCTGACCTTATTGTTCGTGATAACATTTGCTGTTACTAAGATGAGGCTTTGTTCCAGGGGAAGGAATGCCGCACCTGGGGGGTTGCCTTCTATTATTAACACATCAACAAAGAGAAATACAGTCAAATGTCAGTGATTAAAAATAAAACAGGTTAGCAACAATGTCCACAATAGCCAAACTGCAGAAGGAGCTGAGATGCCCTTAAACAGGAGAGTGAATAAAGAAGTGGTCCATATATACATTAGAATATTAGTTATCAGAAGGGACAAATACCCACCATTTGCGTTGACATGGATGGAACTGGAGGGGATTATGCTAATTGAAATAAGTCAATCAGAGAAAGACAATTATCAGATGGTTTCACTCATGTGTGGAATGTAAGGAATACCATGGAGGACATTAGGAGAAGGAAGGGAAAAATGAAGGGAGTGGGAATCAGAAAGGGAGATGAACCATGAGAGACTGTGGATTCCAAGAAACAAAATGAGGATTTTAGAGGGGAGGGGGGTGAGGGGATGGGTTAGCCCGGTTGGGTATTAAAGAGGGCATGTACTACATGGAACACTGAGTGTTATACACAAACAATGAATCATGGAACACTACATCAAAAACTGATATACTGTATGGTGACTAACATAACAATAAAATTTTAAAAAATAAAAAAATATGTTGAAATGTTAGATACTCAAAACTCTACAGAGAATTTATCATGACATTGTATTTAGTTCCATTTTCATAAGGTCAACAGGATTCAGAAGGAAATGTAATTAAGTGATAGAAATGTAAGTGTAAATGACAGAAAAAGTATAAAAAGAATCAAAATTGAAAGCAGGAATAGAAGGTGACAACAGAAAGGATCTGTGTCCAGTGGCTCCACCCCCACCTGTCCAGGTGAGCAGCAAAGGAGAGATGGCCTGGGATGTTCCAGCCTGGTCAAGGTGCATCTCAGAATTTTCCCTGGGGCCCAGAGCTGCATGAGCAGGAAGTCTTGCCACATGAATCCTTTGCTGGGGGAATTTTCACACACTCTTCCCTCACTTTGAATAGAATCATAGCTCTTTCATTCCATCAGAATTAAGGCTTTCCTGGCCATTTCTTTCCATCCATGCTGCACCTGCCCAGGTGTGCCTTTCTCTATCCCACTTCCATCTTGTCCAGCTGTGTTCCAGCATGGTCCCTGCCCGTTACTCTGCAGATCTCATTGTCACTATGTCATGTCTCCAACCCTACATCTTCTCTCTAGTGGGTGTTTCTCTACTTCTCTTCTTGATGAGTGTCATCTCAGTAAAGGTCATCTTTCCCATGGTCACCGTGCTGTGTCTTTTCACTCCTCCTCCTGAGTTCCTTTCAAACACTCCTCATTTCCACATTGGAGAGTCAGGGTAGTGCAGTGGTTATTGATTCTATAATTTAATAACAGTATAAACTTGAGTAAATCACTGTGCCTCCACTACTTCATCTGTAACATGAGGGTAAGATCAGTTCTCATCTCATTAGGTTGTTGTGGGGACTCAGTGACAAAATCCGCATGAAATGCTCAGTGAAGCTCCTGGTGAGCAGAAATCACTGAGGTAGAATTGGGTATCATCCACAGGTAAGTCCTGCATCCCTGCCTTTCCTCACCCTTTCTCCTATTTCCAGGATCCAGAACATTCTCTTGCACACTATTCATTTATACTGACTTTCACTCAGAAACCTTTTCCAGAAACTTGTCTTACCATTAAAATATGCCTGGTTTGTGATCCATTCTTGGGGAACCTATAGTATAGTTAACTTGTTAATGTGAAGAGAACATCACGACCTAAGGTGCCATCAGATTAGGTTCATGCTGCTGTCACTATAGCTGAGCCATCCCCACTACACAGGGTGGGGGATGAGGGACAGTGTGGGTGCTCTGCAGCACTTCACAAGCCATGCCTCTTTGGGGGTAAAAGTCCACCTGTGAGTCACCAGGGTCTGTGAGGATCTGTGCTGACAACACCAGTGCATTTGCCTCGCCTCCCTAAAATAACTTGAAATTTAAGGGCAGGTAGCCCGGCTAAACCAAATGTTGTCTCTTCCATGCAGATGATACAGTAAGTCACCACTGTCGCCATTGTCGGCATCACCACCACCTCAGTGTTTTGGTCTGTTCGGGCTGCTATAACAAAGGTGTCATATGCCCGTGACATAAATGACATTTGTTTCTCACAAATCTGGGGGCTGGCAAGTTCGAGATCGAGGCGCTGGCAGATTCAGTGTCTGGCGAATTTCACAGACGGCAGTCTTCTTGCTGTGTCCCCACATGCTGGGAAGGAAGAGTCTCTCTGGGGCCTCCTTTATAAGGGTACCAATGCCACTCATGAGCTCCACCCCAAGACCTGGTCACTCCCCAAAGGCCCCATGTCCAAATGCCATCACACTGGGGATTAGGTTTCCATGTATGAATCTGGGGGGACATACAAACTTTCAGCTTATGACACTCAGAGATAAAAGGTGCCCACATTTATCATAGCCACATGATTCCCGTGGAAATTCAAAACACTTAAGTTGAAATACAGCGTGTTTTCTGTGTGGAATACAGGAAAACGTACTGTAGCCTTCACTGTGCCCCAGAAAGCCTAAATTGTCAAGTTGATCTTGTTCATTTCTGGTGTTATGATGTCATGAAGTAAGAAACTCCAAAACTACTTGATGACGAGTAATAATTCCTTTCATTATTTGTAGCAACATTAACATCATTCAGTGTCCTATCTAGGTCTTTAACCTGTGAAAGGATTATTAACACCAGCCAGTTGGCCACTGCTTTCGTGGCCCAGCCTTGGGTGTTTCATTAATGAAAAATATCTACCTGTCAACAGGCATGATTACTGAGCTTACTTGACTCAGGGGACAGTTAGATCCCCCCAGTGAATCCTGAAATGACAGTTTGGTTGTGTTTAAGCCCCCAGAAGGAGCTTTGATTCATCACACCATGTTGTCACTGTAATGTTTCCATATTTACAGAGCAGCACCATGGGCCAACAGCATTCTAATCTAGAGGTGGCAGCCCCAATTACAATCGGTTCATTCCCCACCTACGTGTCAGGGTCTCTGCCAGGTCCATTTAAAGAATGACTCAGATAAACTGACTTATTGGCTTTTAAAAAAGGGAAGGAACAAAAAGAGAAATTTACACTAAACCTTGGACTGACACTGAAACAGAGTGGTGTCTCCCTTAGGAAATAACACCTGCCCTAGGCCATTATCTTAGGAAGAGATCCACCCGGAGATCAGAACACAGCAGCCAACCCTCCACGGCTCTCTAGGGTTGCTCATGTTCATCATAGCTGCAGGAGGAGAAATGCAGACAGGAAGAACACATTTGACTCAGACACCGCCCCAGATGCTGTGCCCTCAAGAGCATTAACTCACCTGAAGGCCCCCCAATTACATGAAATTATCCTCCCCATTAAATTCCAGCCACTGCCATTAAATATCATTAGGGCTAAATCGGTTCTCTGATCACATCCTGAATGAGTAGATTTCCCAAATAAGCACCTCCCAATTAAGAGAGGACTCCTGTATCATAAAGCCTGCATGATACTCCCTCAATAGTCACTTCATTACCATAGCTGCAAAGTCTCCACCAGAGAGCACAAAGTGTTTGCAATGCAATGGAATGAATTCAGCAGACGGGCAGAGACGGGATTATGGGTCTAGGTAGTAAACTCTTCAGCAGGCAACCTTCAACAGGAACGACCACAGGGTCGTTCCCACTGTTCCAAATCCTCTTTGCGGTAGATAACATTTAGTCCTGAGGCATCCTTCACCTGGCACTTTCTGATTCCGTGCCAAGCATAAACTCAGCTCCTGGACTGCTCACCAGTCTTGAGGCTTGACACACATCTTAAATTGTTCTCTTCAAGCTGGGTACTCCACGGGTTCCTCTGGCTAATTTCTACACATAAACAGAGTTTGGACACTTTCCTGTATTTATAGCACTTAGCACAGTGTCTTGCATATGGGAAGCAGTCGATACATTTTAGGAGTAATTAAATCATGAAGCTGAATCTGAGAGCTTAAACCTACAGACTTAAGAAATGTAAGATTTAAGTCCCTTTCTGGAGCGGCGTTAACACCAAAATGATCCTTGAAGTGCCAAAAAGTAAAATGAACTTTTTGGCACACATGCAGAAGTCTTGTTATGAAATAGCTTATGATCATGAAGATTTAGACTTACACGAGTCTAATAATATCTCCCTAAACAGAATTACTTGTAAAAGCCTAATATAATACAACTGGGTTATAATTCCTGGATATCCCATGGGCAAATCAAACTCCGGTTTCTCTAACAGCTCCCATTATTTTCCTTTCGAGCCTGTGTCTCCTCTGTATTCTGGTCTCTGTTGATTGAGTCATCATTTACCCCGAGTCCCAACACCAGAAACCTTAATTCCTATCATTTCTTCACCCGTTGCCTTCTTCATGCTTCCTACTTCCCCTTGCCTTCCATTCCATCTGGCCCCACAAATGAACACATTGCTCAGTAGTTGCTTCCATGGCTATATCAAGAACTCCCTTCAAGTCCATCTGGTCTTTTTTATTTATTTATTTATTTATTTATTTATTTATTTATTTGAGACAGAGGGAGAGTGAGCCAGAAGGAGGGGGAGAAAGAATCTGAAGCAGATTCCACGCTGAGTGTAGAGCCCAACACAGGGCTCAATCTCACAACCTTGAGAGCATGACCTGAGTTGAAACCAAGAGCCAGATATTTATTAGACTGAGACACCCAGGTTCCTCTCCATCTGGTCTTTTCTATCCCCACCACCACTGCCTCAGTTTGGAAGGGATCATCTTTCATCCAGAGGATGCCCAACAATCCTGCTTGCCTCCGTCTTTCCCATAACCAAGGCATTCTTTCCTCTACAGCCAGGATAATCTTCATCAATTAAAACAAAGCGAAAACAGCCTGATTGCTTACTCCCCTGAGCTTTAAGAAAAAAAATCCAAAACCTGCAAAATAAAAATGTACACTTCTTAATGTGTCATCAAACTCTTTACAGTCCTACCCAGACAAGCTCTGAGTTGTCTCAATCCTGCCAAATGGCATGGAAGCACATTCTCTCCACAAGGCACCCCAACCCCCCCAATCCTATTTCAGGAGGCTCTGTCTCCCCATCACCTGTGCAGTGAGCAGATGCCTTTCTCACATTTTCTTTTAATTCCAGCAGGAAACCTTTTGCAGAGATGTGTTATAACATGATGTGCCATTTCTCTTATTTATGCATGTTTTAAATGGAACTTTTGTTGCTTTGTGTGGCTTTTTTCCTGATTGCTCATTCTTAAGCAATTGGAGAACTCTCCAGACCTGACCTTTGATGGCAGACAGGGTGTGCATGTTACTCTTGGCCCCACTTCCTGCTTACTTGCCTACTTGTGTACTGGGCAAGTTCCCTTCAGATGTGTAGCAAGAGCTCAGGATTGCTGTACACAGCTCCTGGCCCAACCCACCATCCGTCAGGTTTTCTTGTCTTCTCTTTGTTTAAATTAGATGTATTAAGGTAGAATTTACATCTATTATACACATTTTAAATATAAAGTTTGATGTATACCCTCATGAAACCAACACTCTTACTAAAATATACATTTCTACAGTCCCAGAAACTTCCCTGCTGCCTCTTTGCATTCAGTCCTTCCACCCTGCAACCCAGGCAAACACTGATCCATTTTGCTATGGAGTTTTGCTTCTTCTAGAACATTCTATAAGTGAAGTCATATGGAATGTAACCTTTTGTATCTGATTTCCTTCACTCAGTATAATGTTCTTTAAATTCATGCATGCCATTGTGTGGGCTGGCCATTCACTCTTTTTGTTACGGAGTAGTATTTCAATGTATGGAGATACCACATTGTTTATCCATTCAGCTGTGGGTAGATACTGGGATGTTTCCAGTTTGAAGGGACTAAGAAATATAAATTTTCTAAACAGAGGGAAAAATAGATAATGGGTTTATTCTACTTTTAATTCAAATGAAAATTCGAGAATTTTTACTTGACTTATTGCTTTTATTTTGTATCTCTATTCTGAAAAATCTGATTTCAGATTTGTAATGTTGGTTATTACCAACAATAATGTTGGTAATAACCAACATTATTTCTTTATCCTAAAATATATCTACATGTATATCTATATAATTTAATTAACAACACCAATATTATTACTAAAAATAAAACTGTACAATGCAGTTAAAAATTGTTTTAATACTCACTCCTCAGAGTGTACCCCCCCATGGAAAGTATTTACAGTCAAATTTCTATGCTGTCATATGAAGCCATTTTTTCCTATGTGATTTTCTTTTTTTTTTTTTTTTTAGATTTTATTTATTTGTCAGAGAGGGAGAGAGAGCGAGCGAGCACAGGCAGACAGAATGGCAGGCAGAGGCAGAGGGAGAAGCAGGCTCCCCGCCGAGCAAGGAGCCCGATGTGGGACTCGATCCCAGGACGCTAGGATCATGACCTGAGCCGAAGGCAGCTGCTTAACCAACTGAGCCACCCAGGCGTCCCGTGATTTTCTTTTTTTATCCACTTGACATAGAATCAGAATTTTTTGTTTCACTGTGTCTCAAGTTCCTAAATTCTGTTTTATTTGTGCTGTGTAATATTTAGTTACCTAAAATGCTCACTTGGTTCCAAAGTCAGATCTATCAAACAAGACCTATTCAGAAAGATCTAGTGTCCATCCTTGTCCCTTTTTTCTATCTTATTCTATTAGTTCTTTCAAAAAATTTAAGTATGTTTGAACCTCTGTTGGCATTTCTCCTCCTTTCTTACACAAAGTCCGAACTGTGCTCGTCCTCATCCTAATACTATATTCAGAAGTGGTCTATCTTCCTAGTTTCCTTGTATAGCTGCCTCGTTGTGTAGATGCACTACAGTGTATACAATCAGCCAGCCCACTGATGGGCAACTGGGTTGTTTCTTTTGCTGCTTACAAACCATGCTTCAGTGATGAGTCCAGTGCAAACAGCCCTTCCCATCTTGTCAGTATGTTTGCAGTTGCTTTCCTGATAGAGTGTTGCTGCTTCAAAGGGCATATCCACAAGTCCTCTTTCTAGATATTGCCAAATGCTCTTCTGTGAGTGTTGTGTTGCATTCCCTCCAGCCTCGTACAAAGTGGGACTTTCCTCCACTGCCTCCCCAGCAGGATTTTGTTGTCAAACTTTTTGATGTTGATCACTCCCATGGTTGGGAAATGGTATCTTGGTGTAGTTTGAATTTGCCTTTTAGCCAGTTGTCCTTTTAATTTGGAACCAAATCCTTTTCTTCCCTTGATGTCTCTACCCACATCTACAGTCATTTCCTTATTAACTAGAAGCCCTGACCTCTCTTAGATGGTGGTCATTTCCATCCCCCTCCAGAATTTTTCACTCCCTCTGGTGAAATTTCACTATGCGACTCAAGTTCTCTCTCCCTTCTACAGCAACCAAGCTTGTTATCCTGGAATGACAACACCCCGGGAGGGAAACAGTATAAAGGGCCACAGATACAGCTCTTGGCAACTCTTTCCAGAAATGTGTTTTTTGATAATGTGGATGTCATGACTTTCACACTGCATCTTTGATTTTCCCTTCCTCATTCAGAATATGCCACTAGAATGGACTCACCTAGCATAGACACTAGTGTCTAGAACACATTATTCTAATCAACAATATAACACTTCTTCCTTGGCCCCAGGCCAGTACTCTTTGAAGGATGTGAGAAGAGACTCATCGTCTTTGTCAGGTATGTTCACAAGGACATGTCACAGTTACATTCTGCTTTCAGCCATAGACTCAGATCCGGAGGTGAGGAGGGGAGCATATGTATACTAACAACAACCCACTGTAAAATGCAGCCACAGCTGAGTATCATGATGGCAAAATAAGAAAAAGCCATCATGGATGAGAATTTTGCCAAAGCATTGCAGTGAAATAAAACATCCACCTCTCCTGCCATCTCTTTCTGGGAAACTCTGTCCACATGGCATGGATCTCCTCAGGAGGACCGAGTCCTGGAAACTCAGGAAGCTCTCCAGGCACTGACAGGAATTGATCGGGCTGATTAGACCTCCAAGGACCTTCCCACAATCCCTCCAATAGGCCTGCACCTTTGTTCACGCTCTGTCTCACACTGTCCTCTGGAGAGGTTTGGGCTCTGGGGCCAAAGCCCTCACCCTTTCCACAAACAGGCTTTGTAATATTTTAGTGTAATTGCACCAAGCATGTTGGGAAATAGACTAGCAGCCCACACCCAGTGGTCTACTTAAAATGTCAGCAAGAAAGGCAAAAATTCACTCCCAGGGTGGCAAAGAGCCATTCCAATGCTCAGAGACTGGGCTCAGACATCTTCTAAGAACCAAACAGAAACATCTACAGAGTGCAACGGGGACAATGCAGACTGTTCAATCAAAATAGACACACCAGTTTCAGGAGCTTGAGGGCTCTAGCCCCATGGGTGTTTTGGTTGGGAAGAGTAAAAACAGCAGAGGAGGGAACAAGGTCCACATTTAGACCCAGATTACCATGCAGAGAAATGCAGTCATAAAAACTCAGAATCAGACAGCGGGTTGGCAGCAAACGGCTTTTTTCCCATTAAGTAGTTTGTGGGTGGAGGCAGATCTCCAAATATTTTGTGGCAGTGCCACTGAGCAAAGAATGGTTTGTACCTCGATTAGTTAATACCAACAATGACACATTCTCCACCCTCCTTCCATGGAGAAATACTTTCACTGAAATGAGTTTTGGGTGGATGAGCTGAGGCCTCTTCTTGGTAGAATTGTTTTGTGTGATGAGCTAAACTGAAAAGTACCCACAGACATGGTAATAGTAAGCAGCAATGTTCTCATTTAGTTGAGGTTTGGCACAAGCCAGCAGGACATTTATGATCCCTGCAGCCATCACCAAACCCCAAAGGCTGTTATCAATACCAACAATTTGCCTTAACTAGGACATTCCGATAGTGGCTTTTCCTAGTGGTGAAGTGGTAACCTCTGTGGTCAGCTCTATTTGGTGTTACAAGATCTACAAGATAAACACCAGAGGAGCCAGTTAAAATTCCAGCTATGTGGGCCAACGATACATGTGCCAAAGGATCCCACTGTCGTCAGTGTGGGCAGTTAAGAACTACATCACCTTGTAATGAGCTTAGTGACCTCAAACCTTTTACAGATAACGCCTGGGGAATGAATGTGGCCTGGCATTAATGTAAACAGGCTGTAAAACTTAATATGCATGCAAATTATTTGGGGATCTTGTTAAAATGCAACTTCTGATGCAGCAGGTCTGGAGTGGGACCTGAGAGTCTTCATTTCTAGCAAGTTCTCAGGGTATGCCGATATGCTAGGATACAGCTGGTCCATTGGGACCAAAAATATCAATGAAGAGTTCAAGGATGTTAATAATTGTTCTCCATTCAAAGTGGTCAAGGAAACTGTATTCCAAAATTATAACCATTGCTCAAAAGAAATAGTCTTTAACATTGGTTTTTAGAGTGGCTTTAGAGACAATTTTGTAACTCTAAAATCAGTTCTAGTATTCTGAAGTTAACCTTTGCTTTTGACTCAGGGTAATAATGCCCTGTTGGCTCATTCAATTCATCTACCAGTCTTGGCACCAAAAGAATCACAAATCCATAACATGGGCCCCTGAGTCCGTAGGCAAGTAAACAGTTTCCAAAACTGCATGGAGCAATGAAAGCCCTTCTGAAGGGGTCTACAATATTTGAAAACTAAGATCAGATTTGTTGATTAAAAATTAGCCTGTGTCATTAGCTCTTCTATGTAAAACAATAATAACAACAACTATAATAATAAAGCTAGTACTTAGATGTATGAAAATTCACTTAGCCATGGACACTAAGCATGTCCCAGTGCACTCACAGGGCAAGAGTCCCATTGTGTCCGGGCAGCATCTGGGAACTTTGGGGTGCAAGGTCAGTGGAACCCCAGGGAAATAAAAATAATAATGGTTTACACTGAGTGCTCAAGTTATATGTATATGTTATGTGGGATTTACTATGTGTCTGGCATAGTAGTAAGAGCCGTTTTACATATATGAACTCATGTGACCTTCACAAGAACTCTATGACAGACTTATCCCTATGTTGCTGTTGAAGGACCTGAGGTATGGAGTAATGGAGAAGAGGATGAGTCCAACCAGCTACTGAGATATCAGAGCCCACACTCTCTCTTCATCACCTTATCCTCCCATGTCTTGATGCTGTTGGCACTATGACTTCGTGTGTTTGGCACAGAAGGGTGGAAGCCAATGCCCACCATGACTTCCATAAAACATGATATCTCCAGCATCCATGTCCTCCCTCCGCAGCTGTCTGTGCATGGCAGTCATGTCACTGTAGTGAATGGAGCCTGCCTGGCCTTGGCCATACTGAAGTCCAGAAGGGAGTGCTGAGTTACAATAAAAAAGAGATTCTGGTACATTTGGGTTGACACTATTTCAGAGCTCCTGGGTGGCTCAGTCAGTTGGGTGTCTCTCTTTGGCTCTGTCACGATCTCAAGGTCCTGGATCTAGTCCTATGCCATGCTCTCTGCTCAGCAGTGAGTCTGCTTGTCTCTCTGCCTCTCCCCCTGCCCCCTGACTTGTGTTCTTTCTCAAATGAATAAATAAAATCTAAAAAAACAAAACAAAACAAAAAAAACAACCCTTGCTCTAAGTGCCACGTCACGTAACGTTTTTTTTTTTTTAAAGATTTTATTTATTTATTTGACAGGCAGAGATCACAAGTAGGCAGAGCGGCAGGCAGAGAGAGAGGGAGAAGTAGGCTCCCCGCTGAGCAGAGAGCCCAATGAGGGGCTCGATCGCAGAACCCTGGGATCATGACCTGAGCCGAAGGCAAAGGCTTAACCCACTGAGCCACTCAGGCACCCCTCACATAACATTTTTATTTGTGTATCAACAAAGGGTTGCTTCATACCATACTTTAAAAAAAAAACATTATGAAACCTCTATACTGGAAAGGACTACAGAATATTAGGACCAGTTACAGAGAAAGAAGCTTTAGCAGCTTCCTTCGTTAAGTGACATGATCCATCCTGGAACTGCTAAGAGAAGCCAGGAGCTCTGACAATAATAGTTATGAAAAACTTCAGATAGTCCTTGTAAAGCAGGTGCTCAGCTTGGCACCCTGGACATCGCTGCCAGTCAGGTACCCACATGTTTTGTTTTACGAAGGGAACAATGGGCTTAATATTGTCAGAGATTTCTTTTGGAAGCAAAGAAGATGTTTGATAGGCGTGGATCATTTTATACTGACTATGGCCCTGATGTGCAAGGGGAACATTTCATGGTGAGTTGTCTATCGCAATCAAAAAAATACATAATAACAACAAATACTTAGACGGCACATTCTGTTTATGGGTATTAACCATATTAATCTTCCCACGGACTCTATGATACAGGTACTGCTTATGAAGAGTTATTTATTTATTTTGGAAGGCCTGGGGGCAGGGCAGGGGAAGAGGGAGGGAGACAATCTCTGGCAGATCCCCTGCTGAGCGCAGAGCCCAGTATGGGGCTGGATCTCACAGGACCCTGAGATCATGACTTGAGCTGAAATCAGGAGGCAGACGATCAGCCAACTAAGCCCCCCAGGGGCTCCTCCACGTGCTATTATTATTCCCATTTTTCAAATGTGTAAACTGTGGGAAAGAGATTGTGTGATTTGACCCGGGGGTGGCGTGGCAAATAAGCAGTGGGGACAGAATTTAGGTCTAAGCAATCTGTCTCCAGCGCCCCCAGTTCCTGACCACTGGTCACACTGCCTCCCCATAAAAGAAGTTCCCATCCTTGTCTTGCCCCATGGGGCCTTTGCACAGCTTCCCCCCTCTTCCTGCAGCATAAATGTTCTTCCTCTTGACCTTGACGGAGTGTTTCCTATGGGTTCCTTCAGGATTAGCATTGCCGGATAAAATATGGCATAAAATAGCTCATGGGACGTACTCATTTGTTGTTTATCTGACTTTCAAATTTAACTGTGTGTTGTTTGCAAAAATCTCACCTGAGGAGGCAGGTTTCCATCCACCAGGTTTTCTACTTTATTCGCAAAGCCTAGAGCAGTGCTTGACGAGGCATGTGATAGGCATATGATAACGATGTGGGAAGAATAAAAGAACGTGTACTACCTGCTGTAAGGACCGCTGTCTATGAATGTGAGGTAGCCTTTATTTCCTCCAGCGAACACAGAAGAGTTGATCAGAACATATACCATAAGTCACTGCTTTTTCCATGCTTTGTGTGAACAACTCTGGAACCAAGCACTCTTTCCTCATTTTCTAGTTCAAAGGCAATGGCTTTCTTATCGCTTAATGGTTATTCATATCTTAAAATTGTTTAAAGAAATAAGTCCATTTCCTTGCAGCCACATGGCAATTTAGTAAAAGTCTCTGAAAATAGAGAATGTCATTCACCCCACGTACAAGGCAGACACCCTCACCCGAGCTCTGAAAAGAGTCACAAGGAGCTCAGGGACAGCCAGGGAGAAACTACCCATCTTTCTAGAGTGGCCCTCAATTGGGGGGAAGCAAATAATAAACACCTATTTCACAAACTCCTTTTTAAAAACTGTTTTTTAGAGCAGGCTCAGGATTACAACAAAATTGAGAAGAAGGTACAGCGATTTCCCATCTACCCAAACCCAACACAGAACCTTCCTCAAGATCAACAACCCTCACTAAAATGTACTTTTTTTTTTTTTTTTTTTTTAACCAGGGATGAGCCTACACAGATGTTCATAAAGCTACAGTGTGGCTACAAAATTCACGTACTCCCCCCTCAAAGCTCTTATTTCCTACCCAGACTTAAAGTGTTAAAAAAAAAAATGCCATTATCAACCGGGACTTTATTTCCCCTCAACAAGAATTTTCTCACAGTGAAAAAAAATCAATAACATATACCCACTTTATTTTCCCAAAGATTCTTCTTCTCCTCTGGCATCTTATCAGTTTTCTACAACCTGATCAACACTTTCCATGAAAAACTTTTAAAGTGAGAAAAATTGAGGATGACTACTTTAAACAAGAATCATAGTATGAGGGGCGCCTGGGGGGCTCAGTGGGTTAAGCCTCTGCTTTCAGCTCAGGTCATGATCTCAGGGTCCTAGGATCGAGCCCCGCATCGGGTTCTCTGCTCTGCAGGGAGCCTGCTTCCCCCTCTCTCTCTGCCTGCCTCTGCCCACCTGTGATCTCTCTGTCAAATAAATAAATAAAATCTTAAAAAAAAAAAGAATCCTAGTATGAAAACCACAGATTCTTTATCAGAAAACCTTAAAATGTAATCCAATTCAAAATGAACTGACTTTAATATTTTATACTAAAAACAGTGTCTCTTCTCATAAGATGCTACTTTCAAAAGTAGGCATGCATGAAAAGCATTCTGCTCTGAGGAGTAATAAGTCACTTCTTATTTTGTGTTGGGGCTATTTGTGGAACCTTTCAGGGCTACAGAAGCCCTTTCTAAAAAGCACTTTGCACTGATGTACAGAAATCACTGCCTTACACATTTAGCCAGGTTGTTAAAGATACAGCTGTATCTAAATCCATGTGCAAACTTGTACCTTTCCCTAAAACGCTATTTTTTTTTTCTGAAACTGTTGATTCAGGGTGAGCTCCTGTCAAAGAAAGGAACCTCCCTCTCAGAGACAGGCAGCCTATAAATCTTCTGGGGGAAATGAGACATGCCATAGCTCGGATGCATGGGCTTTCATTTAAGTCAGCTTATGGTGTAATGACCTTGCCATTTTTTTTTAATTGTTTAGAAGTATTTTATTTATTTATTTGACAGAAAGAGAGAGAGAGAGAGAGAGCGAGCACAAGCAGAGGGAGAAGCAGGCTCCCCACTGAGCAAGGGAGCCTGATATGGGGCTCAATCCCAGGACCCTGGGACCATGACCTGAGCCGAAAGTGGATGCTTAATGGCTAGTCACCCAGGCACCCCTAGCTTTGCCATTTAATGGCTGTGTAACCCCTGGCACATTTTTTAACCTCTCTGAACCATTTCCTTACCTGTGAAATGTTTATAAAAGTAACTGTCTCACTGAGTTGTCATAAGGATTAAATGAGATAATGTATATAAAGTGCCTGTTATATATAGTAGCTGCTCAATAAATGTTAGCTCCACCCCAGCCCTTCAGTCTCTATATTAGTGTGTAGTGTAATGGGCAAGCTCTGTAACACCAGCAGTGTACATAGGACTGGACTGTCCAGTTCTAATTTACAGGTGTCACTTCAAGTCCAATCATTGACCTTAACACACATGCACAGAGAATAAGATCACTGATGCACACAGCCAGATGTCTCGCACGCTAATGCTTTAAATGCTTTATGTTTTCACCAGTAAACTTCCTCTGGCAGGTGCAAACTAATACATCATCCCTCACACGACAACTCTGTATAAGGAGGTAATTTTTCAGGTCAGAGCTGTGAGGCCCGTGTAAATGCTCCATGAAGCAAAATGTCCCTGAATTTTTCCAGTCTCTCTGGATGCTGTCTCTGGCAAACTCTCTCTCCTCCTGGGCACCGTTTGGGGGTCTCGCCATACTCTTCTCTCCATGGGCCCCTCTAGTTAGCTCCACAGGCTACTTGAATCATGGCTGGCAAAGTCCTAGGGAATTTCACTCATCTGAGCATCCCAGCAGACACATCACTAGAAAGCTCCTGGTACAAGTCCAAGCAGTCAAAAGTCTGTTGATAACCATTTTCCATTCTCTCTCTGACATAGAGGAGGCAGTCTGTGTGCATCTCATTACATCAAGATTATAACATCATGTGCTGGAGGTCAAGAAGATACTTATCAGTTGGTGACTGCAGCGCATTTGTTACTCGGGTTCTTAAAGTCTGAACAGCAGCAAATGTCTAGGATTCCCTGATGAGACGTGATGAGAGATAAACCATATGGCAGACGTGGAAATCACTCCTTTTGGCATCTCAGGACACTCACAGCAGCTTAGTGCAAAGAGCTCCAGATTTGGAGTCTATAGGTCTAGACATGGGTGTTAGCTCCAACAGTGGTATGTTCTGGAACCTCAGGTGTGTCATCTGTAAGATGGGACTGGAAAGACTCTCTCCTAGCGTCATTGTTCAAGAATCAAAGAGGGCAAACAGGTCGTTGACTCTGTGAAGTGTTAGCTATTTCAGTTACTGAGGTTGTCTTTGCTAGCTTGTAAGAGGTGGACTTAAATCATTTCCCAGGATTCTCACTTTCTGAACCTCCAGTGCCATGAGTACTCCTGACTTTTACCTGTAACTGTCCTCTGGGGGGTGCAAACTAAAACATCATCCCCAAAACCGCAACCCTGGTTTGTTTGGGTTTTTTTTTTTTAAGTTTGTTTGTTTTTTTTTGTTTGTTTGTTTTTTGGGTTTTTTTTGTCAGAGAGAGAGAGAGCACAAGCAGAGGTATCAGCAGTGGGAGAGGGAGAAGCAGGCTCCCCAGTGAGCAGGGAGCCCAATGTGGGACTTGATTCCAGGACCCTGGGATCATGACCTGAGCTGAAGGCAGATGCTTAACCGACCGAGCCACCCAGGCTATTTAAAGGAGGTGATTTTTCAGAGCAGAGCACTGAGGCCCATGTAAATGCCACATGAATCCAAGTCATGTGTGTTGATTCACAGACTCCTATTCTATCATTTTAAATGCTGCACTTACAATACTCAGCTAAGAATTTTGTTCTTCTATACTATACTATTTCCTATATGAAATATGCTGTTGTTCAATAAATAGTGTTCTTGATTTGGGCTCTATTAAGAGATTTTGTGACTGAACTAATTTGTCATCAATAATAAACCTAAAGCCTGCCTGTCAAATCCTTCATGCTCTTCACCTTTATAACAGCACGGAAACAATCTTCAGGTCTGTTTAGTGTCACCTTTGGCTGACATATTAAAGTACCATTAGCCATTTGAAGGGTCAAAGTGCGCAGGCATGAGATGCAGAACATACTTGATATTCAAGTGGCTTGCATCATTGCCTGCCTGAAATCTCTCCACATACACATGGCACCTCAGGCCCGCGGGGATATTTTCAAAAAATGGAATACTGTAAAGATGGCACTGGAACATGGAACAGAACAAGTGATCATTAGGATTAATGCTTTTATTAACTAGAATATCCTCAGCTTTAGAAATTGTTTTAAAACAGAGAGCTCATGAAAAATAAAATATGACACCCAACCAGTCCCAACACTTTGAAATGTCTAAGTTATTTAAAACTCCGTAAAATATACACGTGTGCATATGCAGAGAGAATCATTATGTGTGTATATATTTGGCTTGCTCGTAAGTGAAATATTGGTGTATTTGCATATTAAACATACCTATGTATAGATATATATTAATATTTCATCTACCATCAAGGCAAATATATTTTTTTAATTTTTTATTTTTTCAGCGTAACAGTATTCATTATTTTTGCACCACACCCAGTGCTCCATGCAACCCGTGCCCTCTCCAATACCCACCACCTGGATCCCCCAACCTCCCACCCCCTGCCCCTTCAAAACCCTCAGATTGCTTTTCAGAGTCCATAGTCTCTCATGGTTCACCTCCCCTTCCAATTTCCCTCAACTCCCTTCTCCTCTCCATCTCCCCTTGTCCTCCATGCTATTTGTTATGCTCCACAAATAAGTGAAACCATATGATAATTGACTTTAAAATATTTTTTAAATATTTTTATTGGGGTGCCTGGGTGACTCAGTGGGTTAAGCCTCGGCCTTCCACTCAGGTCATGATCTCAGGGTCCTGGGATCGAGCCCCACATTGGGCTCTTTGCTCAGCAGAGAGCCTGCTTCCTCCTCTCTCTTTGCCTGCCTCTCTGCCTACTTGTGATCTTTATCTGTCAAATAAATAAATAAACTCTTAGAAAAAAATATTTTTATTTGAGAAAGCGCACACAGAGGGAGGGGGAGAGGGACAAGCAAACTCTGTGCTGAACAGAGAGCCTGATGTGGGGCTCAATCCCACAACCCCAAGACCATGACCCAGGCTGGAGGCAGATGTTCCACCGACTGAGTCACCCCGGGTCCCGAGTCAAATCTTTTTAAAAATTAACTCTAAACCAAGTTAATAGTAATATATATATATATATATATATATATATATATAGCCAACCTTCCAAAATTCGTGTTAAGAAAGACACAGATACCTTTTTTTAAAATTTAGATGTTGCTTGGAAATGCAAAATGTGATGATTTTGCAATGTATTTACTTGCACCAAAACTTTCCACTCAGGGCCAATGAAGAAGTTGCTAACTCCAGATCTGCAAGAAGTAGCCTAGGGGTGAATCAAACTGTGGAAATTTACCAGATGCACAGAAGTTTAAGAGCTTGAAAATCATATCCCTGTTTTCCAGATGAGAACACCGAGCACCGGGTCAGTGGTCAAAGCTAGAACCCCAGTATGACTACTTCAAAGCTTAAACCCATGTTTCTTTTGTTTATTTTTATTTAACAAACACTTGACTCAGTGTTACTGTGCACCTAGCACTGTTGTCCATGGCTTTGTACATATGAACTCATTGAATTAAGTCTCTCTCAAAGCCTAGGAAGTGGGTATACTATTACCAGCCTGGTACTGTGGAGAGAACTTAGGCAGAGCCCAACAACTTGTCTAAGGTTGCATAGCTGGGGGTGATGGTGGAGGGTGGGGGAGGTGCTTATATTAACTTCTAAGAAAAATTACACAGAATTATAGATACAAACTTGGGTATGAATGGGAAAAATCATAACAAACTACTAGAGATTGGAGATTCGGGGTCTTTCTGATGAAATATCAATTTAGAGACACGGTTCCTATCTCAGTCTGGCTTCCCACCGCAGCTAGAACTTTCCAGAGCCCCTCGTGCCCCAGCACTCTCAGTGGCCCATGGGAAGGAGAGGACTGAACACTGAACTTCATCTTCCCACAGACTCTAGCTTTGCTACCAGTCCAGTTCCCAGCTGGGGATGCATCTGCCAGCTGTTCTGTGGGTGTGCCCCGCAAGGGTTCTCTCTGCCTTTTAACTCAGCCACTGTACCCATTCTATTATTGGACTACACCTGGCATTGGCTGGCACTTTGAACTCCCCTAATCTGACTCATAAGCAGGTCCTTTGTCATCCTTCCTTGAACCCACTGAGGTCAGGGTCATTCTCCTCTCTGGTCTTCCAGATCAGTGTTTTGTGAATATAGACTATGATTCATCAGCAAAATTTGACAGAATTTGAGGGAAAGAGAGAGAAATCCAGTCTTAGGTAAAGATTTAATAACCATCTCTCAGTAAGTGATAGAACTAGACCCCCTCCAAAAAAACGGTGGGGGGGACCAGTATCAGGGAGTTTTGAATGACATCATCAAACAATCTGACATCTGACTACCATAATAAGGATGAAACTTCAGAATAGACATTTATTTAAGCTGTACATGAAATAGTCATCAAGAGAGATCAATAAACTTATGAGACCGTATTTCTCTACTGATGAGGGGATGAAGTTAGAAAGCAATCACACCCAGACATCTACAAAGTCTCCAAATATTTAGAAATTTAGCACACTGCCAAAAAACTTACAGTTCAAAAAGGAAGTCAAATATTAGAAAATATTTGAAGGACCTATCGCCCTTTCTTACCACAAAATAAATGTATTTCTCATCACACGTGTAGACATGGAGAGAAAATACAGGCTTTTAAGCTTTTTTTTTTTTTTTTTTTTCATTTATGCCATATCCTGTGAGCAATTAACCCTTCAGTCCCTGAATTGGCAACTTGCCGTGAATACACATTTCCTGGGATTTTAAAAGACTTAGCAGAAAGCATAAAATCTTATATTTAGAAGAAATGTAGAGCCTGCAAAATATAAAAACAGTGAGAGGGGAACCAAGCTGATCTCATGTAGTGACTCCTGTACTGGCGTCTCCATCATCTCGATTTCTTACCATAGGGTGTAAGTGAGCCCTGTGAACCCAGCTGCACGCACAGCTGAGAGTTTAAACTCTGCATATGCAATGTGCCACTGTCCCACTCTCTTCTGAAGAAGCCAGGACCTCACTCACTTAACCGTCAGGTAGTCCCGCAGTTGGGTACCAAGGAGAGTTGGGTAGGAGGGTCTAACGGATGATGGTGGTGTCTCTTTCTGGGTCATCTGGCGATGCTGGCCACTCTGGTGGCTCCTCCTGCCTGGTAGGAAGGGCTAAGCCTAGTCTCCACCTCACACCGGCCTCCAGGTGCAAAGAGCACTGGAAGTCTGGGGTTTTCAGCGCAGACTGGCTATGCCTCCGAGCGACTGGCAGTTACTCATCAGCTTTCCTTCCTCTGCTTGTGAGTGGCTTTTTAGAGAACTCTATAGAAAAAAGAACAACAGGTAAGGAAGGAAGGAAGGGAGGAAGGAAGGAAGGGGGGAGGAGGGAAGGAAGAGGAAGGCAGGAATTGTGTGCTTATACAATTGGGTCTATAATTTCTATATGGAGAATATATTCGGTCCTCACTGCAGAAATCCTCAAGCACCATATGTGGCCAGATTTATTTTTCTAGTCAGTAAGACTAGCATGGTGCTTTGGCATTTTTCTTTGTCCCTTGTATTGAATAATGCTGTGCTCATCACAGGACCCTTGGGTGCATTGGGTTTTTTTTTTGGGGGGGGGTCTTTTTAAAGACAGAGAACATGGAGGGCAAGGCAGAGGGAGAGAGGGAGAATCTTAAGCAGCCTCCATACCCAGTGCAGAGCCTGACACAGGGCTCAATCTCACGACCCCAAAATCATGACCTGAGCCAAAATCAAGAGTCAGACACCAAACTGACTGAGCCACCCTGGGTCCCCTGGGGTCTTTATGAGATACATGGAGTTTGTCTGTTTCCATGGTGAGACTCAAGATCTAATTTTCCTTTTATGGCGAATTCCAGTGTTTTGGACAAATATCATAAGAAATCGCATCTCTGCAGCAGATAGGTTTTATGGAAAGATTTGGCTTTGGGAATAAATCAGTGCTCCAGCATCCTGGCTCTTTTGCTCATGTCTGAGTGAGAATTCATGAGGTGTGAGTGGATGCAGATAGCTTAAACACCATGGCCCCAAACCAATGAGTCATACTATTTTTATGTATAATTTTACTTTTACTGATGGTCATCCCCATTTCTTGCATTATTTCCATGCATGGGGTGGTTTTCAGTATCATACTACCTATGCTTACTAGGGTCCTACAAGGTCAGTAAGTGAGGCAGAGAGAGTTGAGGAGGATGCTTATCTAGGAAGCAAAGGGGGTTTCAAATCCTCCAACTTCCATGCAAGTCCCAGGCCCAACGTGCTGATATCTCTCTCATACACTAGCTTTTATAGGACTGGGAGGTCCTTCTATTTTAGATGCTTCCATTACTCTAAGAACTGAGCAGTCTCATCCCTAATACCCCTGGTGCTGAGTTATACAGAGCAGCATTAGCTATAAAGCATGAGTGTTATTAATGGCAAGCAGGAAGAACGATCTTGGATTTTTGAGCATTTTCTCAAAAAACACTAAAGACTTGAGTGCATTCTTTTTTTTTTAAAGATTTTATTTATTTATCTTATTTTAAAGAGAGAGTACATGCAAAAAGGGGGAGGTGTTGAGGGAGGGGGAGAGAATCTCAAGTAGATTTCCTGCCGAGTGCAGAGCCCTACATGGGGCTTGATCCCATAACCCGAGATCGTGACTTGAGCCGAAACTAAGAGTCAAACGCTCAACCAACTGCACCATCCCGACGTCCCTCAAGACTTGGGTGCATTCTGAGCCAAAGAGTATGAGGTCAGTGGTTTGTGTGATGTGCTAATAGTAGTAGTTTAAAAGTGAGCATGGTAGCATTATATTACGTCACATCATATCGTATCATATCATATCATATATCATATCATATTCATACTGGTTTTTCCGAACAATGGTTTTGTGTTTTTCCACATCAGGTGCTAGAATAACTATCTCTAGCTTTGAGACAGGAATAGAGGTGCTGGGTGTGGTGCATAAACAATGAATTTTGGAACACTGAAAAAAATTTAATTTAATTAAATTAAAAAAAAAGAAAGAAATAGAGGTGCTTACAACACAACCCAGAGGGGATCTTTGTCCTTCATGTCAAAGCCAAATATTCAGGACACCTGGTCTTAACACATCTTATTAGGAGCACAGTCTGAACTGTATACATCTGTCCTCTGGACCTCTTCATTGTAGTTATGTAATTCTGAGGAAATTAGCAATCTGTACCATATCTGCCCAAGTCATGGAGAGATCACCCTGCGGTGATGAAGCAACAGTACAAAGAAGTAATTAGGCAGAGTCTGATTGTATCAAAAGCAAAAAATAAAATTCTTAAGCAATGATTTTGACATTTTTAGAAGGCCAGTGGTGGACTATCTTTAGGCTTTTTGAAAAATCAAAGTCTGTGATATTTCCTTGACATTGCCTCATATCACAAATATCCTAAGCATCTTCCATGTGTCGAACCCCATAAGCCTGACCCTCACTGGAGTGTCAATCACACAAGAGCAAGAACCCATCTAGTGTGTCCATAGCTGGACCCTCAGTGCCCGGACCAATGTGTGCAACCACAGTGACCACTCTAGATGCATCGATAGATTACATGGGTCCACTGCTGTAGTGGGCTAAAGGGTCATCCAAGAGACCCATTTTCCAATCCATCTTCCTAAAAGGAGAGTGAACGAGCTAGAGAGAGACAGGGAAAGATTGAGAGAGAGAGAGAGAAAGAGAGAGAGAAAAGAGAGGAGGAGGGGAGGAGGAGTGGGGAGTGGAAGAGGAAGAGGGAGAAGGGGAAAGACAAGAAGAGGGGAAGAGGAGGAGGCGAATGACATCGAGGCGGGCACTGGACCATGCCCTGTGCTGCCATTACTCCAAAACATTTGAATGGAGAGTTCAAAAATCATGCATTCAGATGACAGACTAAACTTACATATTTCCTATCCAATATTTTAACACCACATAGTTAACACCTTACGGAAACTAAAAATTTTAACCAGACAGCTTCTGCTTATAAGCTTCCAATGTTTTATTCCAGATTCACAGAAGTGCCAACATAAAGGAGAAGAATTTGGCTCATTCCTACTCTGTTTACGACAAATCTCTAGCCCACGAAAGCCAAGTCCAGCCTCATTTGGTGAAGTCTGTCTCTTGCCAACCTTGCCACCTTGTCCATGGAAATCACCATATAAAGTGATCCTTCCATGGAATGCAACACCTAGCACCATCACGGCCATAGAAGCACAGACCCCTCAACCCAAGACACCCAGCTAATGGCCCTGGCGAGGCCGTGGAGAGCAGATTCCCAGGAATCCAAGGGAGGTCCTCACTGAAGCCACAATCTTAGCATGGGGCCTGGGTCTCTAGAGCTAGATTGCCTTTGAATAGGGTGGGTTCATCAGAATTTCCTTCCTCCACGCAAATCTTATCACAGGTCCCACATCTCGAGGGGCTGCAGGACCATGTGCAGAAAGCACTAATTACAAGGAGTCCTGACTTTGACCTCCCATGGGAGAAACATCAAGAGTTATCCTAAGGATAAACTCCATCCATTTAAAACCAAAACACAGTCCAAAGAGTAAAGTGTGAAAGGAACAACTGGCCCAAAGATGAACAGAGCAGCACTTTCCCTGCCAACAGCAATTGCTCGCACCTAAAAATAGTTCTGTTTTAAAGAGAAAGATTTCAAATGACTCTTAGAGAAAAAAAAAAAAAAAGGCACATTACTAAACTTTATAAATATGTATTTCCTAGGAAGAGATTTCCAGACTTAAAAAATAAATAAATACAAGGTTCTGACCCCTCAGTTCATGCCCAGGACTCATTTCTTGACAACACACATTCATAAATTCACTGAGAACTTTGCCGCTGTGGTTAGTGGCATTGTCCCTTAGTTAAGGAGCTGTGGTTTTGTTCTGGTCCTTTAAAAACAATACATTTTCAGCATATCTTCCACTTTTTAAATATGTTTTCTCATTCTCGCCATTCAAATCATTTAAAATGCTTCCCTCCAGATCTACATCAATAGTGTTGAAAAAAATGAATGATTGGGAACAGGAATGAAGCTTAATGGAATAGAGTTCCGGCTCTCAAGAGTCTACGAACCTATGCTTCATTTTAAAAATTTAACCCCTTCTCTTCCAGACCCACCATGAGTGGTCAAGATCTGGATCTCGAAGGTTCCACTAGAATTCGGACCACTGGTCTCCTTACCACGCTCAGCAGCTCCGTCTGTCAGTCTGCAAGCATCGTCCTTGAAGCTTTGTGACATCCTCTTGTAGGGATCACATTTTTTCCATAACAGACAGACCCAAAATCGAACAAAAATAAAGCAGACAGACTCTCAAGTAAACTATTTTTTTTTGCCCTGTATGGTACCATGTGAAGAAATTCTCCATTTGTTTCGGTTCTGATTCTCAAAACTTTGCATTTGTAAATAAGGGCGTTTGTTGCCTTTAGAGTAGCATAAACATTTTGCCTAAAACAAACTCAGCCTAAACTTTCATCTTTCCTTTCGGGGGTCTCTTCGATTCACCTCTCCGCCTCTAAGGAGGAAGTGATGGGGTGTTAAACAACACTGAACATTTCATTACTATTTGGGTGCCAGGTCTCACCTCTGCCCGAGCTGTTCTCACAAACTGCATCTTTAACACTGTGCGCAAATAACAGATTAGCGGCCACAAACATCGTTTCAGGGGCATCAATAAAACCTCAGCAGCAGGCACAGGGAGCCAATGGTCAGAGGGTCCCAGGAGATTTTCCACACAGGAAGCGCATCTTGTTACAGAATTCCTCAATGCCTCTTTGCCGGCTCCCTAATGACCAGTTAAATGGGCTCCCTCGAGGACGCTTGAGTCAGCGCCAACTTGAAAACTGCTGAAGAAACATCCTCTTTTACTGGAAATGATTTCCATCAAACTGCCTTGTGCCATATTTAGACTCACAGCTGAGTAACACCCAGCAGAAGGGGCTACGTTGGCAGGGCGGGAGGCCCCGCACTGTGAGAAAAGAGCTTGCTTTTGTCTGGCCCCCCTGACCACAGGGCAATGAGCTGGTGAGTGTGCAGGGAGCAGAGGGTCAGAACTGCTTCATTCTCTCTGCAGAGACCAGCTCCCTGGTGCTGGTGTTGCAAATCAGAAATGTGCATAAGGGCATGATGGTCCAAGTCCACCCACCTCTGCCCCACAACAATGTAGGACACTGAAACCTGGGGATCTGCTTGCTTGAACTCAACAGGCGGATGGCAAGCAAAAGCCTCTTCTCACCCCCCTTAATATAAATCACAGAGTGGGGTGATGGAAAAAGGCTATCAAAACAAACATAGTTCTGCTAAAAAGCTGAGTCACGAAACTATAGGACTTTAAAAAGTATACTTGTATATATATGCACACACATATAAAATTTAACATAAGTATTTAAGTGTAAATATGTAAACTTAGGGTTTCAAGAGCAATCATCTCCCCCACTCCTTTGGCTTTCCTCTGCCCCCTCTTCTAGCTCTCTCACATCAGCCCACCTGGCCACATTAACTCATATTCATAATATAGCTTGTGTCCTTCTGTCTTCTTTACACTCATATAACTGTACAGACACACAGACATTTATGCCTGTAGACAGATCACTTCTGTCATTGATTTCTACCAATGAGATGCTATTACAGACGCTTCCCTGCATTTTGTTCCTCTCTCTCATTAGACCTTAGGAAAATTCCTCCAGGCAACCCCTGCAATTCTGACTCTGTCTCTCACAGCACCAGCTATTACAGAATGTGGGAGGTTCTGGCTTCTTCCAGCCACTCCCCTCTGGATGGGCGAAGCTGCCTGAAACACAGTCCTGCTCTTTTTCCATAACTTTCCACTGGACATCAGAACAAAGAATACTTACTCAAGTCTTAAACATAGTTCCTTTAACAAAGAACGAGAGAGCTTCCCCCTTGAACACCAACACAAGCTTATCTTCTATTCAATGCAGAGGGCAGTGTTCTGTCAAAGCCTAGGTCTTGTTAGTATTCAGGTATCACCAGGGGACAGATCTGGAAGCCACCGCTATTGAAGGGACAGTTTGTCACTCACAGTTCCCAAGAGGAGAAGGCAGGCTGTTCCCCCAGGGCCACACAGGGAAGCACCAGCATTAGTCAGCCTTCAGAAGGTGGGAGAGGAACCTGTGCAGGAGCCTTTATTGTTTTCACAGGAAGGAACAGGCAGGGCAGGGTAAGCAAGGTAAGCCAGTTTAGGATTGGCTATTAGGAATAAGTTCAGTGGGCTCTGGGTTGTAGAAGTGTCCAGAGTAGTCTGGTATCTAGTCCTGGAGGGATTAGGGAAGAGTAATATTAACCCCCAGTGTAGGAGCTCTTGAAAGACCAGAAACCAAGGTAGACTGAGGGGTATGGGTTTGGGATCAGTTGGTTTGCATATGAAAGGTGCCCTGCTGGGGTCCATGGGTGGCCCGTTCAGTTAAGCCTCCAACTCTTGGTTTCAGCTCAGGTCATGATCTTGGGCTCCTGGGATCCTCTCATGCCCACCTCCAGCTCCACACTCAGCAGTGGGGGGAAGGGGTGCTTTTCCCTGTCCCTCTGGCCCTCATCTCACTCGTGCTCTCTCTCCCTCTAAAATAAATAAGCAAATATTTAAAAAAAAAAATTGTCCTCCCAGAGAAATTGATTGTCATCTCTAGGAATTAGTTAGCCCTGGGAAAGAAGGGCAGTGCCCCAGCAGCCACTGAGTCCTCATATGGCAAAGCATCAAGAATACAGAAAGAGAAGAAGAAGAAGAAGAAGAAGAAGAAGAAGAAGAAGAAGAAGAAGAAGAGGGGGGATGGAGGGAGGAAGGGGGAAGAGGAAGGGGACAAGGAGGAGGAGGAGGAGGAAGGGGGAAGGGGGAGAAAGGGGAGGAGAAGGGGGGAGGGGGAAGAGGAGAAGGAGAAGGAGGGGGAGGAGGAGGGAGAAAGGGGGAGGAGGACAGGGGTGAAGGGGGAGGAGGGGGGTGGGGGAGGAGGAGGAGGGGGAGAAGGAGAGGAAGAAAACAAAACATAAAAAATCCAGAAAGTAAGCAAACATAGTAAACACAAATGCCTAGCACACTCAAGCAATACTTGGTGAATGACAGGCACATGAATCAAGGAAATGCAGCACATTCTGCCTCCTGCCCTGGAACATGGCTCCACAGACTCAGCCAGGTTTTTGTCCAGGGCCTTGGGTTCTGAGGAGTACATAGAAATTCATTTGAGGGATGAAGTGGGGAAGGGTACTTCTAGGGCCGAGGCACCAGTAGCTAAGGTAACAGCATCAAAGCCACACAGAGCAGGAGCTGGGGCAAGTGACATGGCCACAGCCACTATTTGGTCCACATAGCCTGATGTCTTATCCAGAGACACCAGGTGGTCTCAATCCCCTTGCTGCTTTGGGCAATTGCGGAAGATGCATGGATAGCATCCAGAGTTGCAGAAACTCCCTTCTCCAAAATTAAGGGGTCTTAAGCAGCACATTGACCAACTGTCCTCTTATACTGAGGAGTCTCCCATATTCTGCCTCCACCCTCCCCACTTCTGCTCATGAAAGGAAGGGTGGAATTCTCCCTGCCGTGCCTCTCCTCAGACTTCGACTGGGCCCTTCTTGCTAGAGCTGCGTGGTTCCCCCACACATTGGACTACAATTACTCTGTGTCATGTGTAGTGACTGCTGACCATTTTTCCATGTGTTTCCAAAGAGGACATTGGTTAGGGATTTTTTTTCCATGAAAAGAAATGGTTATAGATGGTACATAGGTATAACATGGCAAAAGAATTAAGATGTTTGGGCTTTTTCTTTTACTTCCCATCCGCCTACTTCCTACAGCCTCCCTTTCTACTGGCCCACCCTCAGATGTTGCTGAATTTGAGTTAACTGAGGTGCAAAAATGGAGCTGAAGATTAACCAGTGCAGTTGAGTTCAGTTAAATCGGAAATAGACCATGAGTCTATTCCACAATAAGATTGAAGAGACTAAATTCAACAACATGGTCCCTGCCTTCCAAAACTTGCCATAGAACAGGGAAGACAAAACAAAGCATGTGGTTATAAATTTGGTTATATATTGAGCATCACTGAGAACTGTGAAGGGTCTGGATTTGATCTTCCTTGCAAGAGCTAATGAATGAGCCAGCTATAGTTTCACAGATGCCAACAGATGACACAAGACTCCCTGGGTCAGAGACAAAGGACTTTAAGCTCACTTTGTTCCTCAAGACCCAGAGACATGATGATGAGGAGTCCAGAAAGACACTACAGACAGAGTGAGGTGTCACACCTCGAGCTTAGGAAACCCAGATCTTCCCAGAGAACCATAAGAAAAACCTGCTCAAACCTTTGTTCCATTTGGAGAAACCATCTCTATCATTCAAGGATAAGAGCTCTAGGAATATCCTTAAAAAGATAGTCCAGAAAAAAGGACAGTTCATATTCTTCCAATAAGACATGCGGAGACATGAGAGACTGGTGGTGAATTGTGTCCCCAAGAGCATTATATGTCCTTCCAGGGATTGTCCTAAGTGCAGGATCTCATTATTTGTCTTAGCCACTGGTTGGTATTACCCTCCCCATCCTGCAGATTAAGAAATGTACGTATGGGGACACCTGGGTGGCTCAGTTGGTTGGGCAGCTGCCTTCGGCTCAGGTCATGATCCCAGCGTCCTGGGATCGAGTCCCACATCGGGATCCTTGCTTGTCAGGGAGCCTGCTTCTCCCTCTGCCTCTGCCTGCCATTCTGTCTGCCTGTGCTTACTCTCTCTCCCTCTCTCTCTCTGACAGATAAATAAATAAAATCTTAAAAAAAAAAAAGAAATGTACGTATGCTTCAGCTTCAACAACATAAAACTATAAAAAGTGACCCAAATATGGGATTCAGATCTGATTCCATCACTGTGTCCTTTTGATGACATAACACTGTTGAAAAGCACCAGAGGTGGAAAAAGAAAATCTCAGGCCTCACACGTGACTGAAAATTGGCAGCAGACAGAAATCCAGGGTGGGGATCCAGAGAGCAGGAAGTCAGGCACAACACTGAGGGAAGGGGGCAGTAAGATACGCTGCTGGTCTGCCATCCACTGCTGCCCCAGCACACTCTGGAAGATGCTACTGTCACACAACATGAATAATTAAGTTGTTTTCTGTTAAGATAGTCCACCCTGTAGTGACAGTGTGGTGAGTGGATAGTTTTGGCTATCAGTCTTCTGAGTTCTTACACCTAGCTGGACACTGTCCTAAGTGCTAATGATAAGCGACCACAAACACAATGAAAAACAAACCCCATCCCCAAAGAGCTTGCCCATTTTCCTGTGGGTGGAGACAACTGATTGTCCAAGGTGTTTTGCCCAAGACAAGGTGATGATGACCACTCACTTCCCCAACATGTCCTACCGAACAATAGCTTTGGAAGGTCCTGACTGTGTAAGCAGCCGTTATGTTCATCCACAGGTAATGATGGAAATCATTAAATAAATCTCGAACTGACTTCAAGAACTAAGCCTCATGGACAACCAATTTCCACCATGAAGGTCTCAGTCCTAAAGCCACAGCGGTAAGATGATCACAGAGTAACTGGGATGTTTACCGGACAGGATAGAAAAATATTTGAAAGTTACCAATTGACGGCTTGCAAACATAGGCAATTATCATGTTGAGCTTGTATTTCTCCACTCCAGAGATGTTTATCTGCCGTCCACCAAGGGTGAAGTTGGCATTGCCCGTGCCTGTATCTTGGGTATTTTCCATTTGCAGAATTTCTAAATGCCCAATAACTGAATGTTTTAACTTTCACCTTCTTTTTAGAAAATCTTTTGTATGTTTTTGATATTTAACAAAGAGTAATTAAAAGCACTGATGATGATATCCTCCAAAATCTGGAAATTTTTATCCCACTCATCTAATCTGGGAAACAATGGCTCATTTAATGAATGTACTATTTTTATGTTTTGTGTTAATGTGACCTTAGCTACATGCATTAAGTTTTAAATTAACCTAGTATATAAAAACCATTTAAATCTTCCTTTTCTTTAACATGTCCTCTGAAAGAAACAATTAAGATTCTGCCCAAGATGGCAGATAGAGTGTAAGCTCAACATTCGACATTGTGGGCTGAGCAGCCATTGGATACGAAGGATATTTGGATGCAGGGGCTTATTGGCAGACCCTCACCCCATCACTCCCCTCTACCAAACAACAAAAATGTTTGCTTTTTTCCTTTTTTCAGTTCCCAGGTATGTGTGAATTGAAGTGCCCCCATCCATGACTGACCTACGATTTAACCCCAACCCCATCCCTTACCTCTACCTCAAGTCCAAGAGAATTTAAAGTCCTGTTCTGTCACTAGGCAAGACAGGGTGTTGTTATGTGTTGAACTGTGTCCTTCTCCCAAATTTATATATCAAAGTCCTAACCCCCAGTACCTTGGAATGTGACCTTATTTGGAAATAAGATCACTGCAGATATAATTAGTTAAGATAGGGCCATTAGGGTGATCTTTAATCGAATAGGACCAGTGTCCTTATTAAAAAGGGGGAAACTTGAACACACACACACGCGCGCGCGCGCACACACACGCACACACAAGGAGAGTTCCATGGGATGGTGAAACCAGAGATCAGAGCGATGGGTGTGCGAGCCAAGGAACACCAAAGATTGCCCCCAGGCCCCTAGAAGCTAGGAGAGGGTGAAGCATATTCTCCCTCACTGCCCGCAGAAGGAACCAACCTGCCGCCATCTTGATCTCAAACTTCCAGCCTCCAGAACTGAGGCAATAAATTTCTGTGGTTTAAGCCTCCAACTTTTAGTTATATCAGCCCTAGAAAACTAATGTGTCTTCACATCTCGCTGAGAGAAAGTAACAGGAAAGTAACTACTACTTATTTCTAGGGGTCACTGCTGGGTCAAGCTAGCATTTACCAGATGCTGAGGGGGAAGGAGGAATATTGCTGGCCTTTCCGTGTAAGTGAGTCCCCCAAATTTGTGAGCAAGCTAATACTGGAGAGTTCCCTTGCCTATGTGTAAATATCCACATGTTATAAACCAGATTAACAAACTGTTGAAGAAGAGAATGTGAAGCTATGGTTTTTGTATGACTAAATGTCAGCAAAATATAATAATTAACATTGTTAGGCAATAATTAATATTTTAGTGTTCTTGTGGGTCAGCCTCTTTAGCACAGTACTAAAATTTAAACATATAAAATTGATTAAATCTTATATATTTATTCCTCAAAATTTCTTTTTTACTTTCATTTCAAATATCATTATACTCAAAACAATCACTTAGTTTGCACTTTATTGATGATAAGCCAACTGAGACAATATAGTTTTTAAACATTTAAATTTCAAAGAAAACCGGGGCGCCTGGGTGGCTCAGTGGGTTAAGCCGCTGCCTTCGGCTTGGGTCATGATCTCAGGGTCCTGGGATCAAGTCCCGCATTGGGCTCTCTGCTCAGTGGGGAGCCTGCTTCCCCCTCTCTCTCTGCCTGCCTCTCTGCCTATGTGTGATCTCTCTCTCTCTGTCAAATAAGTAAATAAAATCTCTTTAAAAAAAAAATTTCAAAGAAAACCTTTTCTCTGTTCAAGCAGTATGGAGTGAAATTACCAATAACAGTTTTAAAGCAGTTTTTAATTTTTTTTTAAGATTTAATTTATTTATTTGAGAGAGAGAGAGAAAGAGAGAGTACATGGAGGGGGAAGGGGCAGAGGGAGAAGGAGAGGCAGATGCCCTGCTGAACAGGGAGCCTGATGCAGGGCTCGATCCCAGGACCCTGAGATCATGACCTGAGCCGAAAGCAGACACTTAAATGACTGAGCCACCCAGGTGCCCCTAAAGCAGTTCTTAAATTTGGAAGCAATACATGAATTTTGCATATCGTGTTCAAATAGAAAATATTACAACATATTTTAATTGCAGCCTAAGGTCCCTTATAGTGCTATCTTTTTACTAGGTGTTATGTAAATATATCAGCATATACGAAGCATCGGTGTCATTCATGCATGTTACATCAAACCTGGATGTATAAAAATTCGGGAATAACTGTAAGTGTTCAGTGTTGCAAACTATTTCTCAGCCACTATGAGCAATTGTTGAGAACACCATGCTAATTCCCTGATTCATGGGCATGCCTAAAGTGACTCATTGGAATAGAAAGAGAAGCAAGAACAGGAATGCTTGAAATACTGGAAAGTGATCCCTCATTATGCAAGAATACATCGTGACCAGGACACTTAAGAGAAGGACGGACAAGCTCATTAATTTATTCTTTCCCCAGGGGTGTCCCCACAGCGGAGTCTATCTCCAGCAACACTAGCAAGACCCACATAGGGTGAATAGATAAATGACAATGCACTTGGAACATCCTTATACTGAAAGTATCCACTGTTTATCTGAAATTCAAATTTATCTGTGTCCCGTATTTTGATTTGCCAATAACAGACCTATACTCCTTCATGCAGTAGGGCTTGGTTATCTTATGTTTGGAACATCCCAGAAGATGAGATGTGGAGGAGGGTTTCCCTGGAACCTGAATGGGGTCGATCACTAGAGCGGATGTTCTAACAGCCCTTGCCCATGCCAAACACTGGATCCCTGAAGACAGAGGTGCCCATCTGTTCTTTTTTTTTTTTAATTTATTTTTTTGACACACACATAGAGAGAGAGAGGGAGAGAGATCACAAGTAGGCAGAGAGGCAGTCAGAGAGAGAGGGGGAAGCAGGTTCCCCACTGAGCAGAGAGCCCGATGCGGGGCTCGATCCCAGGACCCTGAGACCATGACCCGAGCCAAAGGCAGAGACCCAACCTACTGAGCCACCCAGGTGCCCCTGCCCATCTGTTCTTTGAGACACGTTCTCTTTTGACCACCATAGGGAACAATCATACTCACACTTCTTACCAGCCCTCTATAAGCCAAACCCATTTGTCTCCTGTGTATTATTTTATTCAGAAATATTGACCATGCATATACCAGGAGCTAAGGAGGTGAGGAGGCACTGAGGAGGTGAGGAGGAATAAAGAAAACACTACATCCATAGGCAAGAGAGGAGCCTACCACCCAGTTGCCTGTAGTCTTTCAGGAGAGACAAGCCACACTCCTAAGAGGAAGAACCAGACCCAAAGGTGGTGCCTGTGGAGGTCGGGGGTCACTTCAGAAAGAAGCAGCTTTAGTTCAATTAACATGCAGACAGGTTTAATAGAGAGGAGCAAACAAAGGGGGTTTGAATGTCACAGTTGGAAACACGCTAAGAAACAGAGTCCTGAGGTAGTACCCATACATCTTAGAGGTAAAATTTGATAAATCCTATGAAATTATTCTTCCCCTTTAAAAGCAAATAAGTTGGAGAAATTGACCATAAATTTTCCTTTGGAGAAAATGACCATAATTATCCTGGAAAGCAATTCACTAAGACGAGTCAAGGAGCAGGTGAGTCCCTCCCATGGAGGGGGAATTGAGGTGGGGATATTTTCCTAGCATCAGACAAGGTGTGGGACAAGCCCCCAGCAGGTCCAATCAAGAATGCCCCGCAGAGTGCTCCCCCAGCCACACTGCACAAGGCATAGTGTGCTTTTGGCTATTAAGCTGGAAATGCAGACCTCTTTCCGTGGTTCTAACAATCTCCAGGAGATATTCTTCCTGGAAATTTTAAGTCCTACTTCTCACATCATCTCCATCTAAATTGACGATACCTCTGACCTTCTTGTCTAATTACAACAGTATTTTGTCCCTCTTTTTATTAAATGGCTCCATTACATAACCCATTATGGGTTAGCTGCTCTATGTTGCTAACCTAATGAGCCCACTCTGCGCTTTCTCTTCTCTTCCACAGTGAGGACAGGATTCTTAAACATTGGCTGTGTCACATTACCTAGGATTTTCACAAAAAGCCTTATTTGACAAACGATTTTACTCATGCTGGAATTTACTAACAGATAACCAAAATTGTGCTGAAATTGCATGTACTCTCACTTAAGGAGACATATGTAGATCGGATCACAAGACAAAGGCAAAGTGGAGAGAACTGAAAATCAGGAAGTGAAGCGACAATGTTCCAGAAGAGAAATCAGGGGAATGAAAGCATGAGTCAAAAGGAGAAAATGAAGAGTGAGCCCAAAGAGCCCTCTTCGTGCCACCAGGCAAGACGAGATGCCGGTAGCCACTGCGGGCAGCCCAAATTGGCCTTCCACCTGACTTCTGAGTCAGGAAAGTTCCAGTATCAAACAATATTCTCCTAATGTGTTACAAATTTCTATCAGGTCCTAGGAAAGGTAGAAATTAAGTAAATGCACAGATATTTATGAGGGCATTATTAGGAAGACCTGCACATCCATACTTTGGAGACATATAAGTGAATTATCTATTACACTGACTAGCATATTACCATTGCATGGGCTTTCTGCTGTTCCTACCCCACAGTATTTGCTACATTTGAGTTCTAAACTGCTAAATAAAATTTCCATTTTATTTCTTCCTGTCTGATATTTGGGATTCCTCTCATCTACTGGGAACATTGGCTATGTTTGTGATTATAGGATATATTGTGGCTATTACTCAGAAGTTACAAAACAGAATTCTATAGCAGCATGCAGCAGTTAGGTGCAGAGATTACTAAATGCAAGGTAGGAAATCCAACAAAAAATGTTAACTCACGGTGTTACCTAGTAGCCTGAAGACAGGCTAGCTTTAGCGAAGACTTCTTCCTTGAGGGTAGTAGCCCAGTAATGATTATGTCTCAACCATATTAACATCAACTGCATTGCTAATTTCATTAGCATTTGCATTATCATTATGTATTAATTACTACAGTCAGGCCACCAAAGACTAATATCCAAATCTGACAACACCAATTCCCTGGATGCGTTTTGTGGTTGCTGAATGATTATTGTTCAACAGTTTGCTGCCTTTGGCAAATACATAAGGATGCAGGCTTCCCAGCTTTGACAAGGCCGATTGCATAGACGTCACTGAAACGAGACCAAAAAGGCCTCAACCACTTTAGGAGAATGCTCTGTGTGGAAGAATGAGGAACACCAAGCACACTCATGCAAAGTCCCATCTTGGCTCTGGGTGGAAGGGTTTTGCTCAAATGCAAAACAGTCTTCAAGTGAAGTGACATCTTCCACACCTCTGATGATGTGTGCTGTTTAAAAAGAATTCGGTGGTCAGCTAAGTGTGGAAAAAGTGAGCTAAACAGAAACATGGATCTGACTGCAGACCTTCTCAGAGGTCTGTTATGTTAGGTTATGTCTTACTCTATAAGAGGAGGATAGAGTTTGCAGAGATTCCCAAAATCTACTTGACCTTCTAATCTCTTTCTAATCTCTTTTCTCACTGCCTATCCCTCAGAATTATTAATCCCAGGAATGCATTTTTGAAAAAGCTGAAGTAGTAGAGTAATAGAATTGCAGCCAGAAGAGTGAGCATTCCATAAAGGTTGAGACTAAAGCAAAAAACAAAACAAAACAAAACAAAAAACAAAAAACAAAAAAAGCAAACAATGACTCTGGAACACTACATCAAACACTAATGATGTACTGTAGGGTGACTAACATAACAATAACATTTTAAAAAAAATTAAAATATCCATTGTACTTAAGAGAAACTTATTGTCACTAGAGGTTCCACAATTTCCAGGTAAACCTCCAGTCTATACTCTGAGGAGAATCTAATACCATTCCCAAGATCTCTGCAAATCATCAGGGCCTCCTATTCTGGCTGCTATGGCCCTGAGCTCCAGGTTCCCCGGAGCTTCAATTGATTGATCGTGTCTGCTCCGGTCTACACTGTCTCCTTCCACCCCACGTTAACCAAATATGGAATGCCACCCCTTTCTTTGATTTTCACCAAAACCACACAACTAAACAGACTTCTCACAAGTCCGGTTTGTGTCTAGTAGGCTTTGCAAAATGCTGGGGAGGGCTTTGGAAATTCTACCGCAGCTGTATAATCACAACTCGAAACTGAATACTAGACACACCTATGCTTTCTTTTTTAAAAATTTTACTGAGATATAATTTATATACCATAAAATTCACCTATTAGACGTACAGCTGAATCATTTTTAATAGATTGACAGCGCCAAGACATGCTTCTTATTAACTTCCTTCATTAGTTCTGAGAGCTTGAGCTCCAGTCTCCCACCAGTCTTCCCTCTCCCCCACCTCCTCTGTATCTAACACTCAAATTCAGGTTTTTTCTTTAATTTAATTTAATTTTTCCCTGTTCCAAGATTCATTGTTTATGCACCACACCCAGTGCTCCATGCAATATGTGCCCTCCTTAATACCCACCACCAGGCTCACCCAACCCACCCAACCCCCCCAGCCCCCTCCCCTCCAAATCCCTCAGTTTCTTTTTTTGTAGCTCGTTGGTGCTCTTGCCTGCAGCCAATCCCTTTAAATCCCATCTCTCAACCCCCACAGCATATCAGAGCGACTTTACAAATAAAGACAGATCTCTTCCAGAGAGACATTCAGATGTCAGAATTTAAAAATAAAATGAATAAATAAATAAAGACTTTATAGCATTAGCCCAATGTCTACCTCCTCTATAGAAGCCGTGTGATGAATTCTATCGGGTCACCTCTGGAAAGGCCTTGGATCTTTCTTTGTATGTTATCAACCTACCCAAAAGCAGCAAGAGGTACTTTTCACTGCCTGCTCCCCCTTGATCCATCATCCCCTCTACCTAGCTATGTTCCTTAGATCAACTTTCAGTAAGACCCAGAAAGAGAGACTGATTCAGACTCCCTCCTGTCATCAGCCTGGCCTCCACCCCAAAAAGCCAGGAAAATGCTATGTGTCAGGCAGTCACTGGTAGCTAACTCACCAGAGCAAGGGAGCACAGTACTTCTGGTGGAACATCTAGGTCCCAACAACCGTGGCCCTGACTCTCTCCACCAAAGGAGAGGAGGAGAGAAAGAAACTAGAGGAGAAACAGGACTGGTTTTCAGAGTGGGTTTTGGATTGGCCATGTCAGATGCGGTTTGGGATAGGGGGTAGGCTCCTGGCCCTTACAGAGCCCCAGAGGCTGCAGAGAGCACACAAAGGCCTGGCTCCCCATTCTTGGGTGTTTCCACTGGAGAGGAATCAATAGTTCAATGAGAAGATGTGATTTTGAGTTTAATGTTCAGGGCACCCATAACATTCTTTCCAGAAAGGCAGCTTTACCCATACTTTAGCCTTTGGGTAATTATTGCAATGAAACAAAACTGTGAACATTTGCATTTGGCTATATGCTCCCTCTCCTGTCTACTTGGCAATCCCTCCCCGTGAGCCACAGGCCACACAAAGACAAGTCTTCTTCATTCTACCTTGAAGCATTTGGTTTAGGGCGTTTCAACTTTCTGTTATGTTTCCTCACTAATCCTCATGCTTTAGATCTCGAGTACATCTTCCTTCAACACTCAGATCAAATGGCTGGGTGCTGTCCTCATGCAGTAAGCCGACTTTGAGAGGGAGCAGAGGCTGGTGGGTGGGACCTCCTGGCAAATCTGCATCACACATCGCGGCCTTGTGCCTCAGTGAATGATGATGAGGTGAGTAACTGAAACGCTATTTGGGAACCCAAATCAACCATGACTGGGCTTTGGAAATGTGTCTGTGCGTCCTCTCCCTACAGTATCACCATATTTGCATGGTCCTCTGGTAGCCGAGGCTACAGATCATCTCTGGACCACATTTCCGTCCCTGCAGCGAAGTGGTTAATTTGCAAATGAGCTTTTACACTGCAAATTGGTAATGAGCCATCGCTATCTGGGGTAAAGGGCTTTTCTTTCTGAAAAATTTAATGTGTCCAGAACTGATGCTTTTGTAAAATTACAATGAAATTGATGACAAGGAAACAAATCGTGCATCTGGACTTCACGTTGTAAAACCTCTTAAGCACTTGACCCCTGATTTCTGTCCTCCTCTCAGTACAGACTGTCCAACAGGATGTGAGAGGAAGAAAGGAAAGGGGCATGTTCTCCCTTAATCCTCCACATGCCCCTGTCAGTTGGCTACTGTGCAGCTAGACCATGAACTACCTGGGACCACACGGACATGACCAACTTGCTAGGGAGATGGAGACACAAGACAGGAGTGTGAGCCTCATTGCTATCACTAAGCAAAATGCCCTATCAGTTTGAACTTGTGCACTTCTGTCTGACCCAGGAGATTCGTCACAATCGACAAACCTATGTCCTTATCAACATACGGACTCAGAGCCAGACTGGTCCTTCAATCTGCTCTACACATATGGATGCCTGAGTACATAAACAATTACTAAATATATATCAAAATTCGGGGTCCCCTGGCTGGCTCAGTCAGCAGAGTGCAACTCTTGATCTTGGGGTTGTGAGTTCAAGTCCCATATTGGATATAGATATTACTTAAAAATAAAATTTTAAATTTTATATATATATATAAAAGTCCAACTTGACTCTAATGTCTACATATTCAGGTAACACACTTTCAAAATTCTAATTGGTTGAGCAAAGACAGAGTCAGAAATTTACCACCTTCCTCTCCATGTGGGGACAAACTAATGTCACCCTTGTGCTCTGCCAGCCATTGCACAAAGATATACCCTAGTCATAAAAAACAATATACAGTTGGGTGCCTGGATGGCTTAGCTGGTTAAGCATCTGCCTTCAGCTCAGGTCATGATCTCAGGGTCCTGGGATCACGTCCTGCATTGGGCTCCCTGCTCAGCAGGAAATCTGCTTCTCCTTCTCCCTCTGCTCCTTCCCCTGCTTGTGCTCTCTCTCTTTTTTGCACTCTCTCAAATAAATAAAAAAAATCTTTTAAAAAATAATATATGATTATATGTATGCTAAAAAATAATGTTTAGTAGTGAAATAGCATGAAAGAACATATGATTTTTTTTCAGGGGTTTTGAAGGAGTTCGATAATTTATTTTCTTTTAAATGTTGAAGCAAGTTCACAGAAAACAGCCCCTTTGCCAATGTTCCAACCATCTGCACGCTGACCATCGAGAGGATTAAAAAAGTTGCTAGATTAGGGATGCATAAATAAGAAAGTATATTTAAAAGCACTTTACTTACATTCCAGTACGGTGAGCTATTACAGGAAACTGATTTTAAGAAGACCTTTAATTTGATAATTTAATAATCTTATAAATTTGGAACTGATTGCTTTTTACCCCAGTGTGTGCATGTGTGTGTGTGTGTGTGTGTGTGTATTTAATGACATCTCATTTGCTTTGAACCTACAGTAAATCCAAGATGTAGCTGCTGGAAGTGGGGTCCGTGGCAGGCGTGGGTGGGTAATTATTTGTAATCAGTCTGTGCTAACAGAGGCACGGAGTTTAGGAGTCAAGTGCTTAAAGGCATTTATAGTAACAGGAGATCGCTGTGAGACCCAAAAGCATGATGCACTTTCTGACCATTTTTATTGCAAATCACAGAAGCATCAGCTCTAAACAGATTTGAAATCTCTAGAAAAACAACCTTTCCCCCCATATGGCAGGGGTTCTACTTACCAATTTGTGGGTATAAAGACCCAATTTGCAAACTAGTCCTCAGCTTCAAGAGTACCTCCGCTCCTGCACAGCCTACCTGCAAGCTTCCCAAGAACAGAGGTGCACTGTGTAAGTTAGCATCCCCCAGGAAAACTAAACAAAAACTTAGCATTCACATATTTTGCCACTTGACAAAACGGTACAACTTCTCTGTGGGCAAATGTGCAAAGCAAGTTTGATAATAACATAAGAATATGTAGTAATTTATCCTATAAGCTAAAGAGCGTGTGTGTGTGTGTGTGTGTGTGTGTGTGTGTGTGTGTGTGTACCTCCACCATGGAAATAATCAGAGGGCCACCAACTTCTCCACTTTTCTTTTTTTTTTTTTTTTTTCAATCCTAAATCCACTTGTTAGAATCCGCTCCAGGTGTCAGTAGCCACACCTTTGGAAAGAGTCTTTTGTTCATACCCAAAGGCATTTTGACTTATTTCTTTGGAAAGAAAAGAAAGAGAGAAAGAAAGAAAGGAAAAAAGAAAGGAAGGAAGGAAGGAAGGAAGGAAGGAAGGAAGGAAAGAAGGAAGGAAGGAGAAAGAAAGAAAGGAAGAAAGGAAAAGAAGTGAAAGCATATACTTCTTTAAGCTAGAAAGCTTTATTTTGCCCCTGGAGAAATGTAGCCTGGTCAAATGTCTGAATGAATTGTTAGTATTATTTTATTGAGCAATAAACTAAAGTGTGACTGAGTCGCCAGTGACTTGGAGATATTGTTAAGCCTGGAGTCACATGGTTGAATGACTGGCCGGCCAGAACCTGGGTGATTCAAATGATCCAGAAGCAAATGAGCCAACAGTGAGAATGCCTCACACCAACACGAACCCAATTAATGTCAACAAAATCCTGTAAAATTTATCGGTTGCCTGGCTTCTGAAAATGGTGGAACGAACCCCTTTCCTGTGCCTGCAGGGCAAATTCATTAGATGGAAAACAGCATCTTGTTAACCGTGGAGTTCAGCTACATAAACAAGGGGTCAGTACCATGGTCCTCGAGACACCGACAGAGGGTCAGCCTAGGAGGGAGCACAGAGAGGGAGATCCTGGCCTTCCTTTACAACACCAGTTAGTTGTCACACGGTACACACATCCTGAATCATGCAGGATGGAAGCAAGCAATGTCATTCAGTTCATAAAATAATGATTATGCAGAGAATAGGGAAGGAGGAGGGAGAGTGAAGCAGGGCGGGATGGACTGAGATTTCGCCTACATGTTCACCAAAGATTCCCACAGTCTTATATTTTGTTTCAGTCTTTCAAGTAAGAAGGATTCATTGGTGCTGATTCCACTCCAGCCCTATTCACATCACATGCCCCTATGCCCACAGGTGGCAAATCTGTGAACAAAACAGAACTCGCGGCCTGCAAAGTCATCAAACCCACAATTTTACCTCTTCTTCTATGTGCCACGCCAACTAGAGGAACACTGCTAACCTCATCTAACTCCAGCGCCCTTGAATGACCCATCATTGTGCTACTTGGCAAAGGGATGGGACCACTTCTGAGATAACTCATGTCTTAAAGCTCAACAACACTCTCCTTATTCAAAGTAGAGGCTGATGGACATTGAAAGCACCATGTCACAGAGGGCTTTTGTGTGAACAGACTTACTCCCCTGGGGTAACACAAGTATAGCCCGGGGAGCTATATTTTTGGCTGGATAAGGCCAAAAAAAAAAAAAAAGTTGCCAAAGAACCAAAAAGCATGGATTATCAAAGACCCCATTCTCCCAGCCATGTCTGATTTTGAATTCAAACCTTTAACAACTCATAGAAGGATTTCAGTGTTCTATCAAAAATCGACTGAAATAAATCTGAAATGAAGCAAAATATTGAGGTGAAATATTTGAGAAAAATATTTGAGGAAAAACGTCTCATATTTTTTTTTCCGTTACAAAGAAAATGCTGTTTGTTGGGAAGCTACTAACACTCAGTGTAGCACACTATGGCAGTGGGTTATTAAGCAATTATTACTCATTCACAAGTCAAGGCATTGATCAAGTTTGGTGGGGTAGTATTTGTCCGTATTCTTGCTTGTTTTCTGTTCCTATTTATTTAGTAGTGACTGGTGCATGAAGAACATTTAGGAGGGTACAAAAACAGAATTAGAGAAGGGAATGGCCAAATAGCCCATCTGAGGAAGAGCAGGTAAGTGGAATCTCCAGGAGATTGTGTTTGAGCTACCATAACTTTCAATGGCTCTTAATTTTTGTGTTTTTACTTAGCCCATGGGAGAAACCAAACTTCACAAATAAGTTGCGGATCATGAACTTTGAAACAAAGCAAAACAAACAAATCACCAAAACAGATTCTGTCCACCATTACTTTGCCCTGACAAGGGGCTTCTGGAATACAGAACAGGGACCTTGAGGGGCAGGAAATAAAGGCAGAAATGGGGCTGGAAACATCAATAGAACTAGGAAAGAGGGACAGGGAGAAAAGAAGGACAGAGAATAACACAAATTCTCCTAGAAGAAGTTCGGGTGTAGAACAAAGGGACTTGGGGATAGCTGTCCCTTAAACTGCCTGGAGCCCTCCCCATATTTTCCTAGACCCCTGGGCCTTGGTTCTGCAGCACTTTTCCTTTTTGATTTAGATGTTATCTCCCCCATCCCCAATGTAGATTTCCGCTGCTGATTTTCCTCCAGACTATTTGCTCATTCTTGCTCTGGGCACTCTAATCCATAATTATTGTCAGCTGAGACAAAACTAGTGGCTTCACTACATACCAATTTATGCAGTCTCCACAGCATCGATCCCAGCAGAAATGTAGATCAGCTTTCCCAGGGAGAGTCTCCCTCCTGAAGAAATGACTCTGGGCCGGTGACCGCCATCTGGAGGAATCCTGAAGAGCTCACCTGGTGCGCAGGCTGGAGTGGAGAGGGTCAAAGGGGCTCACAGTACATTTGACACATCATTGGCAAGGGTCCATAACCTGCTGCTTGTAGCTCTAAGATACCGATGTCTTGATTCCTCTTCTCTTCTTCTTGCCCACTAGAATTCACTTGGTTCCTAGGAAATGGAGGAGAGAGACCTGAGATCAGATTCCCTTATTACCCAGCTGTGCAAAAGGCAAGGTACATTTCAGTCCTAAATGAGGATCTTCCCTCAGAATCCCCAGCAGCTAATGGACAGGGATGTGTGGAGTAAACTGGAGGACGGGGAACAAGGGTGGAGGGTTGCATAACCCTATCCAAAACGCAGAGACACTAAAGGGGTCAGAGCTCAGCTAAATAAGTGAGACTTCTCTTCCACAATTTGCTTCTCCGTGGATCAGCTTTGGCAATTGTCCCCAAGACAAGAGGGTGCCTCATTGGGGCCACTCTGCAAATTCATGAGGCAAGAAGGCACACAAGCTGGGCATATATGCATGATTATTACAGGAAGAGAGAAACATTGGAACTACTTAGCATTTGCGCTGGAAGGGGCTATTGCTGAGATGCTAGTGGGGAAGAGACAAATGGGGTGGGGGAAATTTTCCAATCTTAATAAAATCTGTTTGCCTTTTCCAGTAAGTAAAGGATTGAGTGATGACATGCCTGACCCTTTAATATCATCAACTGGAATGAGAGAGATCTGAAAGAAAATATTTAGAAAAAAAAAGAGTCCATATTATGCCTTGCCAGTGTTACGCCTTAATATATTCTCTCATTAGCAATAAGCCAATTCCATATAAACAATGTTTTCTCAGCAAGCAATAGCAAGTTAATAAGGTACCCTTAACACTGGTTGAAGTTCCCAGGCTTCAATAAATCCTTAAGGAGATATCATGGCTTTCCGGGCATTGGATGCATGTTGCAATGGGGAATAAATGAGTCTATGCAATGCAGCAAAGAACACCTTCCCTCAACAAGTTCCACTCTTTCTTTCCACTGTCCAGAATCGAGGAAGACATGAGGAAGGCAGTTATTCAGGCTTTACTTGGGAAGGGGAAAGATCATGCAGGGTAGGACCAGAATGTACGCATCAGAAAAAAACACCAAAAAGGTTAGTTTATTGTTTCTTTCTAAAAGACTTTCTTTTTTAAAAAATTCAGGAAGATGCTCTAAATTTTTATTGCAAACATAGGTGAGCTTTGAGGCAGGCAGATAAGCCATCTGAGTTGAAAAAACATGTCATTAATAACTGACCTTAATTATCGAAGTACATTTTCAAGACCTGCCACCTTATTAAACCCCACATTAGACACAATTGCTTATCTTTACCGTCACACTTCTCCATAGGCTACAGTAACCGCTACTTAAGACGGAATCTTACTTGCCTTTGCCCAAAGCTTATTAGAACCAAACTGAACGTTTCTCTTCCCTTATCTTAGTTTTGGAGCTTCCATGGGAAAACATGGCTAGGATTTGCAAAATGGCACGAAGAAAACCCAATTGTTTCCCTGGGTTTATTAACTTGATATGTTTGCCGGCAAGTCTGTACTTCCACGTGTATCGACAACGTTTATTGTTTGTTTCCTTCACTTAGATTCCTTGACACTGTCAGCGTGCAACTTAATGACTGAAGGTCAGTAGTTTGGAATCACACAAATGACGACTTTGGAAATTCTTTGTCGTAGCATATATACTTCAAAAGCCACCGTCTAAAAACCTGTACTCCTTTGAGAAATGTAATAATGTAGCTTCAATTATAAATTTAAACACAGGTAAACTCCTTAAATCATTATTCGAATTGGCACACTGTAAACAGTGTGGACCTTTTGAGAATATTTTTAAAACCAATAAGGTATAGAAAAGTTTGCTATTGATCAAAAATAGATATAGAGGACCCATGATAGGTGCTTGCATCTATCTCACCTTTCTTCTTCTTTACCTTATGACACAAAAACGTTTTGCAAAATAGGGCTGTTATTCCCAAGCCTCCCATATGAGGCATTAAGATCAAAATGACAATCTTATTAGCTTTAACTTTAATTGATTTTATACAATCAATGTTTTAAGTCGGCAAGTAAATTCACCTCCCAACATATTTTAAATATTAAAAGATTATTTTGATGCCTAATAAAAATAAAATAGCTGTATTCCTTTAATACACTTTTTAAGGATTACCTTCCCTGTCTTCCATTGTATGTTATACACACTTGCCAGTATTCTTGACAATTTTAGCTTCAAAACCCTATTATTAACATATATATTCCTATATCTGAAGAGAACAGAAACATATTTTCAGAGCTGAAAGTTCACATCAGAAAATTCCACACACTTCCATGTGTCACAATATCAGGATTGATCATCACTGATGTAAGGGCCAAATTATTTGGACCCTAATTAGGATTTCTCATTTTTCTTTCAGAAAACTTTCTATCTTCTGATGTTTTTAATAGGAAAATCATATTTATACAATTATAGTTCTAATAATTAAGTAAATTTAAATCTAGAGGGGTAGCTTAGTTCAAACTTATTATTTTGAGCCCAAGACAATGGAGTTCCAATATATATAATTCATTAGGTGACAAACAAAATGTGATATTGAATTATAAGATATTCAGTTAATTCACTGACACTAGTTCTTGAGTAACAACAAAAAAAAACCATAACACTGTAACGGGGTTCCATGTTATATTGTTATACTGTTATTTGTAAATCCAGAAAAGCAAGCACCACTGAGTAGAATTTTAGAAGAAAGACACATTAAATTTTAGATTCTACTCTAAGATGCGGGGGCTCTGACTAGATCAAAACTCATTTTGATAACCTGAAACAAGTGTGCAGAACATCATTTTTGTTATTACAAATACATTTCATTGCATTTAAGTTTTTATCAGCCAGCAAACAGGACAAAGTTAGATACTCAACCGTTCCAAAGAGAACATTCATGTATTTTCAATGGGACAATGTGCCAAGACCCGGCATCTGAATGACTTTGATTTGTGTTCCCTTCTTATCTTAATAATTTTCACTTTAACCTTTTCTAAATGGAACACGGAACTGAATTTGATTTTTTTCATTCATTTATGTGGGCATTTTAAACGTTTCATCCTAATACTAAGATGGCATGGGTACTGAAAAAGCAAATACTACCGTGGGCTGCATGACCAGTAATGGCGGCCCGTTACTGGTCTGGGATAAATGTGGACTACCAGATTATCATTTCCACTCATATTCTAGTAGGAATGCACCTGGGGTGTATTAAGGGACAAGTTGCCAGAACTTGGGGGCCTGCAGTCAGGATGGACTAGCTCTGTGAATCCCAGGGAGCAGATAACCTGGTTGTAATGAACTTTGTCTTGGAATTCTCACACTGGATACTTTATAGCTGCTTTCTCTAGGTTTTGGTAGTATTATTTCCATCTGAATTGTTTGTGCTTTCTTACTTTTCAAGCATGTGTAACTATGTTTACCGTACCCTCCTCCCAAATGGATACACTATGCCACAGGGTCTACTCACAAGCTCTACATGATGAAAACTTTGGGGCACCATTTACTAATGGGAAGAAGTACTTTCTGCTCATTTGCCTCTTAGCGTTTATGCTTCCTTCTGAACTACACATCAAGCAAAAACAGATGGGATATCCCAAGCCCCAGGACTGGGTCATGAGTTCCTTTATTTATTTTAAATATTTGCTTCATTTTTGCTTCATTTGTTTAAATACCCAATAAACCATTAACAATTCCTTTGTGCTCCTTAGGTGTTTAAACCAAAAAGAAAGGAAACAACGTGTGATCACGTTGTAAAGTCTATATGGTAACGAGGAACCTGCACTTTCAAATTTGTCACCGAGGTGGGTTGCGCAGAAAGACTTTGATCATCTATCCTCACGGTAAGTTCCTTCCCTGTTCATAAAATTCACCAAACTTTCCTCGCATCAGTAGGAGGAGGTTCAAATTCTAACCCAAAAACTCATTTGTTTTTACCTCAATAATTCTATCTTGACTGTGAATCATAGGATGTGAATGTCTTCCAGCCCCTACTCTGTCCTAAACCAAACCAAAAAAGGGAAAGACAGGGAAAGGAAAAAAAAAAAAAAAAAAAAACCCTTTCTTTGCCTTCTCCTGACAAAAAGTAATTCATGAAGTTCATCATCCACGAGGGGCCGAGTCAGCTGGGAACAGCAACAGGAGGCACCTTTACATCCAGAAGAATAACCTTTGGGTATGCTCCCCTTAACGGTTCCCCGGGCCCACGTGGAAATTCTCCAACATCCTCTATGTGAAGTTCAGCGTTGGCAAAGTTGAATGTAACAAGTCATGTTTATGATGTCAGTAGATTCTTTTTAAGGCTGAACTAAATTAATAGCATCATGCATGATTTACAATAGAACCTTAATGAAACGCTCAGAACTGTTTAAAGAGCTGCAGCAGGTTTTTAAGGAAATTGGTTGTCTGTATTTACTCTTTGAATTAAATGTTAAAGGAAAACAGAATAATAATATAGAAAACCCGGGTTTCCTGTAACAACAATAATTATGATAACTAACATCTGTATATGGCTTTACAGTTTGCAAAGTGCTTTCTCATACATTACCTCATTTAGCAGAGTGGGAATATTTAATGATCAGTCTTAAACTGCATTTCATTAATAGTATATATACATATATACTATTAATAAGTACATTTAAGAAAACTATCTTTAAAAGCACTCTGCACTAAGTCAGAACAAAGGGCTGATAGAGAGATGCTGAAGCCCAATATCAACCCCATAAATCAAATAAACATCAAATGAAATCTGTCAAACACTTCATAATGTTATGTGCGTGTCATCAAACTCAAGGAGAATCCTGCTGTGTCACCTCAGAATGACAAAGAGATCTAAGGTGTGAAAGCATGCTGTTAGAAGTTTCATTAAAGTCTTATTTACTAGTTCAGAATGAATTTACATTGATCTCTTAAACTATTGCTAACCACAAATGCATTAAACCTAAACAGTCTTCATTTACTGAGAAATAAATGTGTCAGCAGAACCATGACTTTTGTCCAATGTTGTTCCGGCGTTTAATTCACAAAGGCTCAGTGTTAAGCTTTTTATTGCTTGTTGTGCTAAAGCATGTTCGCTTAATTGCAAATATATTTCCTTCCTGCATCATTATCAAAATTGTTATCTTGAGGAAATATTGTTTTTAAATAATCTGCTGCAAAACCAGAGCAGTACGTGGGCTTATTCAGAATAATTGTTTCCTGCTACAGATGAGTTAGCAATTAAGTGGTAACATGGCTTAAACAGTTTAAAACGAGGTGAGGATGAAAAGGAATTGGACTGTGCTGATCCGAGTTATAGGAAGCTTCGGGACTTTTTGTGGAGTCAACATGCACTCACGGCTGATTTAATCAATACCTCACTACTGTTTACATCTTAAAAGAACTTTGTTAATGGTTTCAGGACCTACCTAATCTAATAAATAAATAATTGCAATGTATTTCATAATTTTGTGAGAGATATATTATGTCAAAAGTAACCTCAGTTTTCCATCTTTGAAATGGAGACAAATGTCCCGTGTTTGACCTTGACCTTGACCTCTCCCTATAATAACTTGGGGGAAAGGACTTGCATTCAGGTTTTAAATCAAAGGTTGCTAGTAACACTATTATGGGCACAACCATAACTAAAACAAACAGAAAGAGACGTCACATTGAAGTAAGGGGAAAAAAAGACATTATGTGTCTCCAGATATTTCAGGATTTTCATGTAATTTTTAATTGCTCTTCAGTAGCTAAATACAACAGGCATGGTGTTTCAACTTCACCGGGTGAAAATTTATTGACAACTTTCCCAATTCTTCATTAGTTAGACCCACATTAAAGAGGTTGCCTCATTTTACTCATGAAATGACTTATAAAAAAATTATGGTCACCAGGACATGAATCCTTCAGTTCAATACTATATAAATCCAGGGAAAAAAGCAATTGTTTATTGAGGAGAAGATTATGGAAAATACTTTTGGAAATGTTCATTATTTCTGGGATAAATTATATTTCTAAGAAAAGGAGGAAACAATTTCTAGAAATTAAACCACTCTAAGCCACGTTTCCAATGGGAAGCAATCGAGATAACTCACATTTGCAGGGGAAAGAATGCCAGCAACTGATTGGTGATTGCTTCATTTCAAAAGATGTGGGAAACCTTCCATGTACCTGTTAGGACGGGAATTCTATCCCAGTTCATTTCAGAGAGAAACAATAAGAAAATGAATGGCAGGGCGGGACCAGAGCTGGGTGGACCGCTAAAGCAGGACAATGAGCAATTAGCTATGACAGCCCTGACTGGGGAGTGACACCACCAATGCTGAGTGATAAGAGCCTGACAGACACACTCACAGCCTACCTGGATTCAGCCTGTCCTCTGCCTGCCATAGGGTTGCAGGGGCCCCGGCAAGGGACAGCCTTTCTGAAGGTAGAGATGGTACCCACCCCAAAATGCAGTAAGCCATCTACAACCCAGACTCCGAGCAGCCTAGAAGGCAACAGACTTGTCTGGGGAATTTTCTGGGTTTGTCCGGCGGAGCTAACAGACCCAAGGGTTCCAGCAATGAGACGAAATGGGTAGCAGCTATTAAGTACACAGAAAATGGATCATATGGGGAAGACAGTTCCCTCTTTGAAAGTCAGCTGAGCCTCTGAGACCTGGCTTCTGAAGAACAAAGGTGTTACTTTGAGGCAATATGGACATCCTCCCAAGTCTTGGCCCGCAAGAGTCTTTCAACATGCTCTCCTCTGGCCGCAACCTTCCCTCTGTTGTCACCCTCCTCCTCTCGCTGGTCTCACATAGTTATAAATATTGCAGTTCCGGAGCACTTGTGTGCCCTTCCACCGGCTTCTGAGCCCCTCTCCCTCTGCTTGCTCACCTCCACACACTTCCCACCACTTGCTGTTTGACCAAACACTACCTGTGGTTTTCTCGTAATTTCCACCATCCATTTAGGTACTCCAAAGTGTTGGATTATTGTCTTAAATGCCTCCTTGAAATCAAGACCAAATTCCTTTCTGAGGTCAAAGCTCAGCTTTCTCCTTGCCCACGGTGACCTGCTATTCAGCAATCTCCTGTCCTCCATAAAAGCATACCGCATGCGCTAAAGTGGAGGGCACAGTAATAACCCTTCCTGCTTCTGAGCTGCAGAAATGCTTAGCTAGGCTTTACCTTCCCCTCTTCCAGTATTACCTTAGTCTTCACGAGATGCTACGTATACACACTACTTAAGGGGTCCTCCTCTGAAAATCGAAACATCAGTGTCACCAGCTACCCGACTGTCCTTTAAGAAAAAAATATGTTCCACAAAAATCTAGGGCCACCTGGAGATCACAGCTAATGACAAGCATCTGAGTACTTCCAAAGGACTGATTAGAGAACCTGAAGCACACTATGCAGTCTTTTCATGAACAACAACATGGACTTAGAGTCAAGCTCTGGGAACTGGCATATCCATCTGGCAAATGCTTTTTGTTTAGCTCACACAGGCTGGTTTGCTTTTTAAGTTGATTTGGTTGCCAATACATAGAAATCTGATGTCCTTACAGCAGGGACCACATTCCTACATAGTGACGAAACAGTTACTATATACCCTTCAGATACCACATGCATTTTCCAGGATTTCGGGAGCCCAGCTCATGTCTCTCAAATACGTAATCTATGCAACCCCCCCAAGGGTTTGAGTGGTCCCCTCCCAATCAATAAACTTTTTTCAAATCAAGAAAGTTTTGACGAATAAAAAAAAATCAATACATGTCTACTCATAGTGTTTAATGTTTAAATTTTCAGTGTACTTTTGTGTACCTCCTCCTTATATCCTCATCAACCACACCCCCATCCAATGACTATGCCCATTTCCTCTTTCTAATGATGGGAAGGGGTGGGTCAGTCCCTTTGCATAACTGGCATCAGAAAGAAACCATGAGTACCCATCAAAGGCATTCCATGTTTACCTCACACTTATGAATGTGTCAAGGGCCATAACCTCTGGACTAAGCCAACTGTTGATCTATGAACGGTGTCCTCATCCTGAAGATTATGAAGTATGGGGTATCAAAAAAAAAAAAAAACCACCAGCAGCATCACTTTCAAATAGTTTCTATTTCAAGTTTCTAATATATGTGTGTGTCTTGTGTATTGGTCAATTTATCCAATGGATGGGAGCTCTGTTTTTAAGAGTTCAGGATACTTCAATGCATGGGCTTTGTATTCAGATCCACAAAATATATATTCACATCTAGAATATACATACACATACTTTTTCCAGATGTAACCTTATCCGTCTCTTCAGAGATTAGTACTCTGAGATACTTCAGAGATCAGTACTCACAATCTCAAGAATACTCAAACAATAGGGTACAGCAGATTCTTCTGGAATGAAACTAAAAGAAAATTAATAATAACAATTACAACTAGATGATACATTAGAATAGCCTTGTTTGGGGAGGGTCTTATATAAAGAATAAGTCATTCCTGAACACGTATAAACCGTATTATACAATCAATCATCCCAATCTTCAACCCATTGTTCCACTTTTTTCTTTCAGTGTTTTATTTCCGTATGATGCCCTTTGACCCCATCAGCAGGATTCACTGGGAAGACATGTTCTTTGATAAAACAAAGTCAATAATATTGTCATTTTCAACTGTGCTATCATTTTCACAGGTCCAAGTTGAAACGAAATCAATTAGGAGAACAAATAGCACTGTTTTATCACTAATGAATGGATTTAGCATTGTTTTCCACATTCCCACCACTTAAAATGGAAGAAATAGAGCAAATGTGGTACAGAGAAAGCTCAAATAGTCCATGCTAATGGTGGAAATACTTAAGTATCGTCCGTATACAGCTAATATAAACCAAAGTGGTTTATTACCACTGTTCTGTGATTTATGACTCACATTATGACTTTATTTTGAAATGGTTGCATAAAATATTAATGTGTGGTGAAAGAACACACAGCAAGGAGCAGGGATCCTGTTTTATCAGACGTAAGGCTGCTCCGTGATTTATTCCTCTTAATACGCTGAACGCAAGTCTCAGTATCTATTTGCTCTCTCATTATAAGCAGCCCTTCCTAGTCAAGCTCTTCAAGGTGAGGCAGCCTTACTTTTGTTCCCAGATTATAGGTTGCATACCGTTAATTTTTAAAGGGATGGAGTAGTTTATAACAAATGTGAATAATTTATAGCAAATGTTCTCAGCATTGATTAGTGTTCTTTTGAAATAGAATGTCTTCTTGATATGCATCATTCCCTTAATGCCTTATGAAAAGTCAGAAGACCTGTTACTGCACTGCTTAATGGACAAATCAACTTTAATTTTAGTCATATATAATATGAAAAATAAGTACCTATGTTTTTCCCTGCTTGGAATTTGCCAGGCATTAACACTAAACATTAGCTCAAAGCAATCTAATGAGAAGTTAACAATAGGACCGAATTGCTCTCCCTTGGAATTTGCATTTGATCTGGTTTCTGCAAACTTTGGAGTTGTTGGTGTCTGTAGTCTTTCCCTACACCACATGTTAGGGGGCTCCAAACCCCCTAACTTCACAAAGTTCCAAATACACAATTTTACTGCACAAAAAAATTGATGTAGACTGAGTACCTTATTTCATTGCAGTTTGATCAATGTAGCTGATTCATGAAAAATTGAGTATCTTTTTGAATCTCCATGAAAGTTAATATGGCCTAATTTCTATTGAATGAAATTCACCATCCATGATTTTGTCCTGCTGTTATATTACATATTTTAAAATCTCAATTGATACAAAGAAAACATAAACAAGAAGAGTCAACACCGTGCTTTCTACATTTATGATATACACTGTCCCTATATTCTCACTTTATTCTCTCAATAACATGTAAAATATTCTAATTCTTATTATACAAAGAGGAAACTGAGGCACAAGATCAGTAAGTCATTTGCCCTAGAGTGACAACACCAGCAGCAGAACTGGAATTGGGAATTTCAATGTTTTGCCTTCAGAATCCATGTTCTTACTATTATACTCTTTCTATTGTCCTTTGCTCAGGAATACTGGATACAAAGATTTTTCTATTTAAAAAAAAAAAAAAAAACAAAAAAACAGAAAATAATGAGGTCCAATGATTTGGGGCTTTGAGAGAATAAAATCTAACTTTATGAAGGACCAACATTAAGAATTAAATTCAAATGTTGAGACGTGAAAGAGGAAGAGGACTGACTTCGCATTTGAGATTCCTTAATGTATCTTGGAATATATAGCATTATTCAAATAGTGGGGGGGGCATCTTTGACATTCTCCAGGGTCAGTATAATGTACAACGAAGAGGACCCGGTGGGGAAAACTGGGATATGAATCCACACTGCACTGATTCACACCCGGGCAATCCAGAGATTTTCTTTTTTTTTTAAAGATTTTATTTATTTATTTGACAGACAGAGATCACAAGTAGGCAGAGAGGCAGGCAGAGAGAGAGAGAGAGGGAAGCAGACTCCCCGAGGAGCAGAGAGCCCAACGAGGGACCCGATCCCAGGACCCTGAGATCCTGACCTGAGCTGAAGGCAGCGGCTTACTCCACTGAGCTACCCAGGTGCCCCAAATCCTGAGATTATTACAGAACCTCTCTGAGCCAAGATTTCCATCCCTAAACTGAGATTGTAACACCCAGTAGTACAGCAGTCATTAGGATTAGAAATAATGACAAGTTTCTAGGATACAGTAGGCACTCCATATGATAGATACATAGTATCCATGATCAGTGTCTGTTCTATCAATTGTTATTCTCTGAATAGCCCATCCTGAGTATGAGTCACTGCAGGAGTGCAGAGAATTCTGTCCTTCAATCATCTTAAACCTTAAGATCTTTAGCTAATCACCCTTCCCCTTGCTCTTGCCATTCAAAATTACATTGGAACTCACCAAGTTAAAGTCACACGAATGCTTCATTTCCAACAGCCACTGAGAAAAATCAGGAAAAGACACTGAGATTGCAGAGGGAGTGTTAGATGTTCCCTGAAGACACGTCTCCAATCATGGGAAAATCCTTTCAGGAGTGACAACTGGCTCTCGCCTGTGTGGGTCCACTGGTGGCTACGTGACTGCTGGCATTCCTTGTCTGCTAAGGACCGGTCGTCTCCTCTCAAAATAAGGGCTTGAGACAATGAATCAAACTAAAAGCAAAGAAGGGAGAACATCAGCATCCTTGTGATTTGGAGAAAGAAGACAGGTGGAAACAGAGAGAGAAGAAATGGAAAGAGGAAAGGGAGGGAGAAAAAGTTTCTTCCAGAGAGAAAGGAAATCAATAGCAGAAATTTCTGCAGGAGCAGCAGTGTTGGAAGTAGAGCAGACATCGAGCCAGGGTCCCTCAGCCTTTTGTGCATCCACTCATACAAAGCTGTGTGAACAACAAAAGGTTCTGCCACAAACACTGAATTCCTTCAAAATACTAAAGGGCCATCTCATGGAAGCAGCCCATTGCTACAGCACACACATACCTTTTTTATTAATGAAATAACACATCACATTCCACACTCTGTTTGGATTTGGAATTTAGTTGCCACAATACAAGGATGTGAGGTCTCATAACTGTTCCTCCTAATCCCGCCAGATGGGGATAGAAATATAAGCTTTCATGCACCTGAAGACATTATTCTCCAGGAAAGGATTTTTTTTTAACTTTTTTTTGAAAGATTTTATTTCTTTATCTGTCAGAGAGAGAGAGCACAAGCAGGGGGAGCACAGGCAGAGGGAGAAGCAGACTCCCTACTGACCAAGGGGCCCGATGAGGGACTCGATCCCAGGACCCCGGGATCATGACCTGAGCTGAAGGCAAACACCTAACCAACTAAGCCACCCATGCACCCTTCCAAAAAAGGATTTTTTAAAGTTGTCTCCATCTCTTAATATATGTGCATGCAGTGAGAAATGGCCTGTCTAGAGAAATCATCAAATGCTGTTTAGTTTTCTCTTTATGTTTGTCATCTTTTTTTTTTTTTTTGACCCTCCTGTCTCACAGAGATCCTGACCACTTCTTTTTTTTTCTTTTTTTTTTTTTACTTCTGCTACTTCCTTTTTCACATCTTTCTTTCTTGGTTTTAATTCTTCCCTGAGAGCACCTTAGAACCCAAGACCTATTACTGTGGTCTGTATCCCCTGCAGCCCTCCCCTCAATGACCCACTGGCCTGATTGGAAGTGAGTTAGTGCCATAGAAAGGTCTGTACAAGTAACTATTAATGTGTGTTCTATGATGGAAATTTCTAAAACCAAAAAGGTCTCTTTTGTATGGAACACTGCACCAAATTATAAAATCCTTTTAAACACAGTCATTCATGTATCATTGCAAATATTATTCCCCTAGAGATACTTCACAGTTCTGGTTCAAGTGTTGTTGACCATTTGACCTTTAAGTACACAAAATTGTCATGAATCACCCCCACACATTAAAAGGCAGGAGTTGGCAAATGTACGCTCTCTACTTGGGCTTATCAAGAGTATTTTTAGACTATCACTTTTTGGTTATTAAAAACTGAAACTGACTTTCATAGAAAGGAAAAGCTCCCCAGGATACTTGGAATGTTATGCATTCCAGACTGGGAAAGGAGTTGTAAGTTCCAATTTCAACAAAAAACTTCCTTACCTAAATAGGAAGCTGGGGGGGGGGGGGGAAGGAAGGGAGGAAAGAAGGGGGGATGGAGGGAGGAAGGGGGAAGAGGAAGGGGACAAGGAGGAGGAGGAGGAGGAAGGGGGAAGGGGGAGAAAGGGGAGGAGAAGGGGGGAGGGGGAAGAGGAGAAGGAGAAGGAGGGGGAGGAGGAGGGAGAAAGGGGGAGGAGGACAGGGGTGAAGGGGGAGGAGGGGGGTGGGGGAGGAGGAGGAGGGGGAGAAGGAGAGGAAGAAAACAAAACATAAAAAATCCAGAAAGTAAGCAAACATAGTAAACACAAATGCCTAGCACACTCAAGCAATACTTGGTGAATGACAGGCACATGAATCAAGGAAATGCAGCACATTCTGCCTCCTGCCCTGGAACATGGCTCCACAGACTCAGCCAGGTTTTTGTCCAGGGCCTTGGGTTCTGAGGAGTACATAGAAATTCATTTGAGGGATGAAGTGGGGAAGGGTACTTCTAGGGCCGAGGCACCAGTAGCTAAGGTAACAGCATCAAAGCCACACAGAGCAGGAGCTGGGGCAAGTGACATGGCCACAGCCACTATTTGGTCCACATAGCCTGATGTCTTATCCAGAGACACCAGGTGGTCTCAATCCCCTTGCTGCTTTGGGCAATTGCGGAAGATGCATGGATAGCATCCAGAGTTGCAGAAACTCCCTTCTCCAAAATTAAGGGGTCTTAAGCAGCACATTGACCAACTGTCCTCTTATACTGAGGAGTCTCCCATATTCTGCCTCCACCCTCCCCACTTCTGCTCATGAAAGGAAGGGTGGAATTCTCCCTGCCGTGCCTCTCCTCAGACTTCGACTGGGCCCTTCTTGCTAGAGCTGCGTGGTTCCCCCACACATTGGACTACAATTACTCTGTGTCATGTGTAGTGACTGCTGACCATTTTTCCATGTGTTTCCAAAGAGGACATTGGTTAGGGATTTTTTTTCCATGAAAAGAAATGGTTATAGATGGTACATAGGTATAACATGGCAAAAGAATTAAGATGTTTGGGCTTTTTCTTTTACTTCCCATCCGCCTACTTCCTACAGCCTCCCTTTCTACTGGCCCACCCTCAGATGTTGCTGAATTTGAGTTAACTGAGGTGCAAAAATGGAGCTGAAGATTAACCAGTGCAGTTGAGTTCAGTTAAATCGGAAATAGACCATGAGTCTATTCCACAATAAGATTGAAGAGACTAAATTCAACAACATGGTCCCTGCCTTCCAAAACTTGCCATAGAACAGGGAAGACAAAACAAAGCATGTGGTTATAAATTTGGTTATATATTGAGCATCACTGAGAACTGTGAAGGGTCTGGATTTGATCTTCCTTGCAAGAGCTAATGAATGAGCCAGCTATAGTTTCACAGATGCCAACAGATGACACAAGACTCCCTGGGTCAGAGACAAAGGACTTTAAGCTCACTTTGTTCCTCAAGACCCAGAGACATGATGATGAGGAGTCCAGAAAGACACTACAGACAGAGTGAGGTGTCACACCTCGAGCTTAGGAAACCCAGATCTTCCCAGAGAACCATAAGAAAAACCTGCTCAAACCTTTGTTCCATTTGGAGAAACCATCTCTATCATTCAAGGATAAGAGCTCTAGGAATATCCTTAAAAAGATAGTCCAGAAAAAAGGACAGTTCATATTCTTCCAATAAGACATGCAGAGACATGAGAGACTGGTGGTGAATTGTGTCCCCAAGAGCATTATATGTCCTTCCAGGGATTGTCCTAAGTGCAGGATCTCATTATTTGTCTTAGCCACTGGTTGGTATTACCCTCCCCATCCTGCAGATTAAGAAATGTACGTATGGGGACACCTGGGTGGCTCAGTTGGTTGGGCAGCTGCCTTCGGCTCAGGTCATGATCCCAGCGTCCTGGGATCGAGTCCCACATCGGGATCCTTGCTTGTCAGGGAGCCTGCTTCTCCCTCTGCCTCTGCCTGCCATTCTGTCTGCCTGTGCTTACTCTCTCTCCCTCTCTCTCTCTGACAGATAAATAAATAAAATCTTAAAAAAAAAAAAGAAATGTACGTATGCTTCAGCTTCAACAACATAAAACTATAAAAAGTGACCCAAATATGGGATTCAGATCTGATTCCATCACTGTGTCCTTTTGATGACATAACACTGTTGAAAAGCACCAGAGGTGGAAAAAGAAAATCTCAGGCCTCACACGTGACTGAAAATTGGCAGCAGACAGAAATCCAGGGTGGGGATCCAGAGAGCAGGAAGTCAGGCACAACACTGAGGGAAGGGGGCAGTAAGATACGCTGCTGGTCTGCCATCCACTGCTGCCCCAGCACACTCTGGAAGATGCTACTGTCACACAACATGAATAATTAAGTTGTTTTCTGTTAAGATAGTCCACCCTGTAGTGACAGTGTGGTGAGTGGATAGTTTTGGCTATCAGTCTTCTGAGTTCTTACACCTAGCTGGACACTGTCCTAAGTGCTAATGATAAGCGACCACAAACACAATGAAAAACAAACCCCATCCCCAAAGAGCTTGCCCATTTTCCTGTGGGTGGAGACAACTGATTGTCCAAGGTGTTTTGCCCAAGACAAGGTGATGATGACCACTCACTTCCCCAACATGTCCTACCGAACAATAGCTTTGGAAGGTCCTGACTGTGTAAGCAGCCGTTATGTTCATCCACAGGTAATGATGGAAATCATTAAATAAATCTCGAACTGACTTCAAGAACTAAGCCTCATGGACAACCAATTTCCACCATGAAGGTCTCAGTCCTAAAGCCACAGCGGTAAGATGATCACAGAGTAACTGGGATGTTTACCGGACAGGATAGAAAAATATTTGAAAGTTACCAATTGACGGCTTGCAAACATAGGCAATTATCATGTTGAGCTTGTATTTCTCCACTCCAGAGATGTTTATCTGCCGTCCACCAAGGGTGAAGTTGGCATTGCCCGTGCCTGTATCTTGGGTATTTTCCATTTGCAGAATTTCTAAATGCCCAATAACTGAATGTTTTAACTTTCACCTTCTTTTTAGAAAATCTTTTGTATGTTTTTGATATTTAACAAAGAGTAATTAAAAGCACTGATGATGATATCCTCCAAAATCTGGAAATTTTTATCCCACTCATCTAATCTGGGAAACAATGGCTCATTTAATGAATGTACTATTTTTATGTTTTGTGTTAATGTGACCTTAGCTACATGCATTAAGTTTTAAATTAACCTAGTATATAAAAACCATTTAAATCTTCCTTTTCTTTAACATGTCCTCTGAAAGAAACAATTAAGATTCTGCCCAAGATGGCAGATAGAGTGTAAGCTCAACATTCGACATTGTGGGCTGAGCAGCCATTGGATACGAAGGATATTTGGATGCAGGGGCTTATTGGCAGACCCTCACCCCATCACTCCCCTCTACCAAACAACAAAAATGTTTGCTTTTTTCCTTTTTTCAGTTCCCAGGTATGTGTGAATTGAAGTGCCCCCATCCATGACTGACCTACGATTTAACCCCAACCCCATCCCTTACCTCTACCTCAAGTCCAAGAGAATTTAAAGTCCTGTTCTGTCACTAGGCAAGACAGGGTGTTGTTATGTGTTGAACTGTGTCCTTCTCCCAAATTTATATATCAAAGTCCTAACCCCCAGTACCTTGGAATGTGACCTTATTTGGAAATAAGATCACTGCAGATATAATTAGTTAAGATAGGGCCATTAGGGTGATCTTTAATCGAATAGGACCAGTGTCCTTATTAAAAAGGGGGAAACTTGAACACACACACACGCGCGCGCGCGCACACACACGCACACACAAGGAGAGTTCCATGGGATGGTGAAACCAGAGATCAGAGCGATGGGTGTGCGAGCCAAGGAACACCAAAGATTGCCCCCAGGCCCCTAGAAGCTAGGAGAGGGTGAAGCATATTCTCCCTCACTGCCCGCAGAAGGAACCAACCTGCCGCCATCTTGATCTCAAACTTCCAGCCTCCAGAACTGAGGCAATAAATTTCTGTGGTTTAAGCCTCCAACTTTTAGTTATATCAGCCCTAGAAAACTAATGTGTCTTCACATCTCGCTGAGAGAAAGTAACAGGAAAGTAACTACTACTTATTTCTAGGGGTCACTGCTGGGTCAAGCTAGCATTTACCAGATGCTGAGGGGGAAGGAGGAATATTGCTGGCCTTTCCGTGTAAGTGAGTCCCCCAAATTTGTGAGCAAGCTAATACTGGAGAGTTCCCTTGCCTATGTGTAAATATCCACATGTTATAAACCAGATTAACAAACTGTTGAAGAAGAGAATGTGAAGCTATGGTTTTTGTATGACTAAATGTCAGCAAAATATAATAATTAACATTGTTAGGCAATAATTAATATTTTAGTGTTCTTGTGGGTCAGCCTCTTTAGCACAGTACTAAAATTTAAACATATAAAATTGATTAAATCTTATATATTTATTCCTCAAAATTTCTTTTTTACTTTCATTTCAAATATCATTATACTCAAAACAATCACTTAGTTTGCACTTTATTGATGATAAGCCAACTGAGACAATATAGTTTTTAAACATTTAAATTTCAAAGAAAACCGGGGCGCCTGGGTGGCTCAGTGGGTTAAGCCGCTGCCTTCGGCTTGGGTCATGATCTCAGGGTCCTGGGATCAAGTCCCGCATTGGGCTCTCTGCTCAGTGGGGAGCCTGCTTCCCCCTCTCTCTCTGCCTGCCTCTCTGCCTATGTGTGATCTCTCTCTCTCTGTCAAATAAGTAAATAAAATCTCTTTAAAAAAAAAATTTCAAAGAAAACCTTTTCTCTGTTCAAGCAGTATGGAGTGAAATTACCAATAACAGTTTTAAAGCAGTTTTTAATTTTTTTTTAAGATTTAATTTATTTATTTGAGAGAGAGAGAGAAAGAGAGAGTACATGGAGGGGGAAGGGGCAGAGGGAGAAGGAGAGGCAGATGCCCTGCTGAACAGGGAGCCTGATGCAGGGCTCGATCCCAGGACCCTGAGATCATGACCTGAGCCGAAAGCAGACACTTAAATGACTGAGCCACCCAGGTGCCCCTAAAGCAGTTCTTAAATTTGGAAGCAATACATGAATTTTGCATATCGTGTTCAAATAGAAAATATTACAACATATTTTAATTGCAGCCTAAGGTCCCTTATAGTGCTATCTTTTTACTAGGTGTTATGTAAATATATCAGCATATACGAAGCATCGGTGTCATTCATGCATGTTACATCAAACCTGGATGTATAAAAATTCGGGAATAACTGTAAGTGTTCAGTGTTGCAAACTATTTCTCAGCCACTATGAGCAATTGTTGAGAACACCATGCTAATTCCCTGATTCATGGGCATGCCTAAAGTGACTCATTGGAATAGAAAGAGAAGCAAGAACAGGAATGCTTGAAATACTGGAAAGTGATCCCTCATTATGCAAGAATACATCGTGACCAGGACACTTAAGAGAAGGACGGACAAGCTCATTAATTTATTCTTTCCCCAGGGGTGTCCCCACAGCGGAGTCTATCTCCAGCAACACTAGCAAGACCCACATAGGGTGAATAGATAAATGACAATGCACTTGGAACATCCTTATACTGAAAGTATCCACTGTTTATCTGAAATTCAAATTTATCTGTGTCCCGTATTTTGATTTGCCAATAACAGACCTATACTCCTTCATGCAGTAGGGCTTGGTTATCTTATGTTTGGAACATCCCAGAAGATGAGATGTGGAGGAGGGTTTCCCTGGAACCTGAATGGGGTCGATCACTAGAGCGGATGTTCTAACAGCCCTTGCCCATGCCAAACACTGGATCCCTGAAGACAGAGGTGCCCATCTGTTCTTTTTTTTTTTTAATTTATTTTTTTGACACACACATAGAGAGAGAGAGGGAGAGAGATCACAAGTAGGCAGAGAGGCAGTCAGAGAGAGAGGGGGAAGCAGGTTCCCCACTGAGCAGAGAGCCCGATGCGGGGCTCGATCCCAGGACCCTGAGACCATGACCCGAGCCAAAGGCAGAGACCCAACCTACTGAGCCACCCAGGTGCCCCTGCCCATCTGTTCTTTGAGACACGTTCTCTTTTGACCACCATAGGGAACAATCATACTCACACTTCTTACCAGCCCTCTATAAGCCAAACCCATTTGTCTCCTGTGTATTATTTTATTCAGAAATATTGACCATGCATATACCAGGAGCTAAGGAGGTGAGGAGGCACTGAGGAGGTGAGGAGGAATAAAGAAAACACTACATCCATAGGCAAGAGAGGAGCCTACCACCCAGTTGCCTGTAGTCTTTCAGGAGAGACAAGCCACACTCCTAAGAGGAAGAACCAGACCCAAAGGTGGTGCCTGTGGAGGTCGGGGGTCACTTCAGAAAGAAGCAGCTTTAGTTCAATTAACATGCAGACAGGTTTAATAGAGAGGAGCAAACAAAGGGGGTTTGAATGTCACAGTTGGAAACACGCTAAGAAACAGAGTCCTGAGGTAGTACCCATACATCTTAGAGGTAAAATTTGATAAATCCTATGAAATTATTCTTCCCCTTTAAAAGCAAATAAGTTGGAGAAATTGACCATAAATTTTCCTTTGGAGAAAATGACCATAATTATCCTGGAAAGCAATTCACTAAGACGAGTCAAGGAGCAGGTGAGTCCCTCCCATGGAGGGGGAATTGAGGTGGGGATATTTTCCTAGCATCAGACAAGGTGTGGGACAAGCCCCCAGCAGGTCCAATCAAGAATGCCCCGCAGAGTGCTCCCCCAGCCACACTGCACAAGGCATAGTGTGCTTTTGGCTATTAAGCTGGAAATGCAGACCTCTTTCCGTGGTTCTAACAATCTCCAGGAGATATTCTTCCTGGAAATTTTAAGTCCTACTTCTCACATCATCTCCATCTAAATTGACGATACCTCTGACCTTCTTGTCTAATTACAACAGTATTTTGTCCCTCTTTTTATTAAATGGCTCCATTACATAACCCATTATGGGTTAGCTGCTCTATGTTGCTAACCTAATGAGCCCACTCTGCGCTTTCTCTTCTCTTCCACAGTGAGGACAGGATTCTTAAACATTGGCTGTGTCACATTACCTAGGATTTTCACAAAAAGCCTTATTTGACAAACGATTTTACTCATGCTGGAATTTACTAACAGATAACCAAAATTGTGCTGAAATTGCATGTACTCTCACTTAAGGAGACATATGTAGATCGGATCACAAGACAAAGGCAAAGTGGAGAGAACTGAAAATCAGGAAGTGAAGCGACAATGTTCCAGAAGAGAAATCAGGGGAATGAAAGCATGAGTCAAAAGGAGAAAATGAAGAGTGAGCCCAAAGAGCCCTCTTCGTGCCACCAGGCAAGACGAGATGCCGGTAGCCACTGCGGGCAGCCCAAATTGGCCTTCCACCTGACTTCTGAGTCAGGAAAGTTCCAGTATCAAACAATATTCTCCTAATGTGTTACAAATTTCTATCAGGTCCTAGGAAAGGTAGAAATTAAATAAATGCACAGATATTTATGAGGGCATTATTAGGAAGACCTGCACATCCATACTTTGGAGACATATAAGTGAATTATCTATTACACTGACTAGCATATTACCATTGCATGGGCTTTCTGCTGTTCCTACCCCACAGTATTTGCTACATTTGAGTTCTAAACTGCTAAATAAAATTTCCATTTTATTTCTTCCTGTCTGATATTTGGGATTCCTCTCATCTACTGGGAACATTGGCTATGTTTGTGATTATAGGATATATTGTGGCTATTACTCAGAAGTTACAAAACAGAATTCTATAGCAGCATGCAGCAGTTAGGTGCAGAGATTACTAAATGCAAGGTAGGAAATCCAACAAAAAATGTTAACTCACGGTGTTACCTAGTAGCCTGAAGACAGGCTAGCTTTAGCGAAGACTTCTTCCTTGAGGGTAGTAGCCCAGTAATGATTATGTCTCAACCATATTAACATCAACTGCATTGCTAATTTCATTAGCATTTGCATTATCATTATGTATTAATTACTACAGTCAGGCCACCAAAGACTAATATCCAAATCTGACAACACCAATTCCCTGGATGCGTTTTGTGGTTGCTGAATGATTATTGTTCAACAGTTTGCTGCCTTTGGCAAATACATAAGGATGCAGGCTTCCCAGCTTTGACAAGGCCGATTGCATAGACGTCACTGAAACGAGACCAAAAAGGCCTCAACCACTTTAGGAGAATGCTCTGTGTGGAAGAATGAGGAACACCAAGCACACTCATGCAAAGTCCCATCTTGGCTCTGGGTGGAAGGGTTTTGCTCAAATGCAAAACAGTCTTCAAGTGAAGTGACATCTTCCACACCTCTGATGATGTGTGCTGTTTAAAAAGAATTCGGTGGTCAGCTAAGTGTGGAAAAAGTGAGCTAAACAGAAACATGGATCTGACTGCAGACCTTCTCAGAGGTCTGTTATGTTAGGTTATGTCTTACTCTATAAGAGGAGGATAGAGTTTGCAGAGATTCCCAAAATCTACTTGACCTTCTAATCTCTTTCTAATCTCTTTTCTCACTGCCTATCCCTCAGAATTATTAATCCCAGGAATGCATTTTTGAAAAAGCTGAAGTAGTAGAGTAATAGAATTGCAGCCAGAAGAGTGAGCATTCCATAAAGGTTGAGACTAAAGCAAAAAACAAAACAAAACAAAACAAAAAACAAAAAACAAAAAAAGCAAACAATGACTCTGGAACACTACATCAAACACTAATGATGTACTGTAGGGTGACTAACATAACAATAACATTTTAAAAAAAATTAAAATATCCATTGTACTTAAGAGAAACTTATTGTCACTAGAGGTTCCACAATTTCCAGGTAAACCTCCAGTCTATACTCTGAGGAGAATCTAATACCATTCCCAAGATCTCTGCAAATCATCAGGGCCTCCTATTCTGGCTGCTATGGCCCTGAGCTCCAGGTTCCCCGGAGCTTCAATTGATTGATCGTGTCTGCTCCGGTCTACACTGTCTCCTTCCACCCCACGTTAACCAAATATGGAATGCCACCCCTTTCTTTGATTTTCACCAAAACCACACAACTAAACAGACTTCTCACAAGTCCGGTTTGTGTCTAGTAGGCTTTGCAAAATGCTGGGGAGGGCTTTGGAAATTCTACCGCAGCTGTATAATCACAACTCGAAACTGAATACTAGACACACCTATGCTTTCTTTTTTAAAAATTTTACTGAGATATAATTTATATACCATAAAATTCACCTATTAGACGTACAGCTGAATCATTTTTAATAGATTGACAGCGCCAAGACATGCTTCTTATTAACTTCCTTCATTAGTTCTGAGAGCTTGAGCTCCAGTCTCCCACCAGTCTTCCCTCTCCCCCACCTCCTCTGTATCTAACACTCAAATTCAGGTTTTTTCTTTAATTTAATTTAATTTTTCCCTGTTCCAAGATTCATTGTTTATGCACCACACCCAGTGCTCCATGCAATATGTGCCCTCCTTAATACCCACCACCAGGCTCACCCAACCCACCCAACCCCCCCAGCCCCCTCCCCTCCAAATCCCTCAGTTTCTTTTTTTGTAGCTCGTTGGTGCTCTTGCCTGCAGCCAATCCCTTTAAATCCCATCTCTCAACCCCCACAGCATATCAGAGCGACTTTACAAATAAAGACAGATCTCTTCCAGAGAGACATTCAGATGTCAGAATTTAAAAATAAAATGAATAAATAAATAAAGACTTTATAGCATTAGCCCAATGTCTACCTCCTCTATAGAAGCCGTGTGATGAATTCTATCGGGTCACCTCTGGAAAGGCCTTGGATCTTTCTTTGTATGTTATCAACCTACCCAAAAGCAGCAAGAGGTACTTTTCACTGCCTGCTCCCCCTTGATCCATCATCCCCTCTACCTAGCTATGTTCCTTAGATCAACTTTCAGTAAGACCCAGAAAGAGAGACTGATTCAGACTCCCTCCTGTCATCAGCCTGGCCTCCACCCCAAAAAGCCAGGAAAATGCTATGTGTCAGGCAGTCACTGGTAGCTAACTCACCAGAGCAAGGGAGCACAGTACTTCTGGTGGAACATCTAGGTCCCAACAACCGTGGCCCTGACTCTCTCCACCAAAGGAGAGGAGGAGAGAAAGAAACTAGAGGAGAAACAGGACTGGTTTTCAGAGTGGGTTTTGGATTGGCCATGTCAGATGCGGTTTGGGATAGGGGGTAGGCTCCTGGCCCTTACAGAGCCCCAGAGGCTGCAGAGAGCACACAAAGGCCTGGCTCCCCATTCTTGGGTGTTTCCACTGGAGAGGAATCAATAGTTCAATGAGAAGATGTGATTTTGAGTTTAATGTTCAGGGCACCCATAACATTCTTTCCAGAAAGGCAGCTTTACCCATACTTTAGCCTTTGGGTAATTATTGCAATGAAACAAAACTGTGAACATTTGCATTTGGCTATATGCTCCCTCTCCTGTCTACTTGGCAATCCCTCCCCGTGAGCCACAGGCCACACAAAGACAAGTCTTCTTCATTCTACCTTGAAGCATTTGGTTTAGGGCGTTTCAACTTTCTGTTATGTTTCCTCACTAATCCTCATGCTTTAGATCTCGAGTACATCTTCCTTCAACACTCAGATCAAATGGCTGGGTGCTGTCCTCATGCAGTAAGCCGACTTTGAGAGGGAGCAGAGGCTGGTGGGTGGGACCTCCTGGCAAATCTGCATCACACATCGCGGCCTTGTGCCTCAGTGAATGATGATGAGGTGAGTAACTGAAACGCTATTTGGGAACCCAAATCAACCATGACTGGGCTTTGGAAATGTGTCTGTGCGTCCTCTCCCTACAGTATCACCATATTTGCATGGTCCTCTGGTAGCCGAGGCTACAGATCATCTCTGGACCACATTTCCGTCCCTGCAGCGAAGTGGTTAATTTGCAAATGAGCTTTTACACTGCAAATTGGTAATGAGCCATCGCTATCTGGGGTAAAGGGCTTTTCTTTCTGAAAAATTTAATGTGTCCAGAACTGATGCTTTTGTAAAATTACAATGAAATTGATGACAAGGAAACAAATCGTGCATCTGGACTTCACGTTGTAAAACCTCTTAAGCACTTGACCCCTGATTTCTGTCCTCCTCTCAGTACAGACTGTCCAACAGGATGTGAGAGGAAGAAAGGAAAGGGGCATGTTCTCCCTTAATCCTCCACATGCCCCTGTCAGTTGGCTACTGTGCAGCTAGACCATGAACTACCTGGGACCACACGGACATGACCAACTTGCTAGGGAGATGGAGACACAAGACAGGAGTGTGAGCCTCATTGCTATCACTAAGCAAAATGCCCTATCAGTTTGAACTTGTGCACTTCTGTCTGACCCAGGAGATTCGTCACAATCGACAAACCTATGTCCTTATCAACATACGGACTCAGAGCCAGACTGGTCCTTCAATCTGCTCTACACATATGGATGCCTGAGTACATAAACAATTACTAAATATATATCAAAATTCGGGGTCCCCTGGCTGGCTCAGTCAGCAGAGTGCAACTCTTGATCTTGGGGTTGTGAGTTCAAGTCCCATATTGGATATAGATATTACTTAAAAATAAAATTTTAAATTTTATATATATATATAAAAGTCCAACTTGACTCTAATGTCTACATATTCAGGTAACACACTTTCAAAATTCTAATTGGTTGAGCAAAGACAGAGTCAGAAATTTACCACCTTCCTCTCCATGTGGGGACAAACTAATGTCACCCTTGTGCTCTGCCAGCCATTGCACAAAGATATACCCTAGTCATAAAAAACAATATACAGTTGGGTGCCTGGATGGCTTAGCTGGTTAAGCATCTGCCTTCAGCTCAGGTCATGATCTCAGGGTCCTGGGATCACGTCCTGCATTGGGCTCCCTGCTCAGCAGGAAATCTGCTTCTCCTTCTCCCTCTGCTCCTTCCCCTGCTTGTGCTCTCTCTCTTTTTTGCACTCTCTCAAATAAATAAAAAAAATCTTTTAAAAAATAATATATGATTATATGTATGCTAAAAAATAATGTTTAGTAGTGAAATAGCATGAAAGAACATATGATTTTTTTTCAGGGGTTTTGAAGGAGTTCGATAATTTATTTTCTTTTAAATGTTGAAGCAAGTTCACAGAAAACAGCCCCTTTGCCAATGTTCCAACCATCTGCACGCTGACCATCGAGAGGATTAAAAAAGTTGCTAGATTAGGGATGCATAAATAAGAAAGTATATTTAAAAGCACTTTACTTACATTCCAGTACGGTGAGCTATTACAGGAAACTGATTTTAAGAAGACCTTTAATTTGATAATTTAATAATCTTATAAATTTGGAACTGATTGCTTTTTACCCCAGTGTGTGCATGTGTGTGTGTGTGTGTGTGTGTGTATTTAATGACATCTCATTTGCTTTGAACCTACAGTAAATCCAAGATGTAGCTGCTGGAAGTGGGGTCCGTGGCAGGCGTGGGTGGGTAATTATTTGTAATCAGTCTGTGCTAACAGAGGCACGGAGTTTAGGAGTCAAGTGCTTAAAGGCATTTATAGTAACAGGAGATCGCTGTGAGACCCAAAAGCATGATGCACTTTCTGACCATTTTTATTGCAAATCACAGAAGCATCAGCTCTAAACAGATTTGAAATCTCTAGAAAAACAACCTTTCCCCCCATATGGCAGGGGTTCTACTTACCAATTTGTGGGTATAAAGACCCAATTTGCAAACTAGTCCTCAGCTTCAAGAGTACCTCCGCTCCTGCACAGCCTACCTGCAAGCTTCCCAAGAACAGAGGTGCACTGTGTAAGTTAGCATCCCCCAGGAAAACTAAACAAAAACTTAGCATTCACATATTTTGCCACTTGACAAAACGGTACAACTTCTCTGTGGGCAAATGTGCAAAGCAAGTTTGATAATAACATAAGAATATGTAGTAATTTATCCTATAAGCTAAAGAGCGTGTGTGTGTGTGTGTGTGTGTGTGTGTGTGTGTGTGTGTGTGTACCTCCACCATGGAAATAATCAGAGGGCCACCAACTTCTCCACTTTTCTTTTTTTTTTTTTTTTTTCAATCCTAAATCCACTTGTTAGAATCCGCTCCAGGTGTCAGTAGCCACACCTTTGGAAAGAGTCTTTTGTTCATACCCAAAGGCATTTTGACTTATTTCTTTGGAAAGAAAAGAAAGAGAGAAAGAAAGAAAGGAAAAAAGAAAGGAAGGAAGGAAGGAAGGAAGGAAGGAAGGAAGGAAAGAAGGAAGGAAGGAGAAAGAAAGAAAGGAAGAAAGGAAAAGAAGTGAAAGCATATACTTCTTTAAGCTAGAAAGCTTTATTTTGCCCCTGGAGAAATGTAGCCTGGTCAAATGTCTGAATGAATTGTTAGTATTATTTTATTGAGCAATAAACTAAAGTGTGACTGAGTCGCCAGTGACTTGGAGATATTGTTAAGCCTGGAGTCACATGGTTGAATGACTGGCCGGCCAGAACCTGGGTGATTCAAATGATCCAGAAGCAAATGAGCCAACAGTGAGAATGCCTCACACCAACACGAACCCAATTAATGTCAACAAAATCCTGTAAAATTTATCGGTTGCCTGGCTTCTGAAAATGGTGGAACGAACCCCTTTCCTGTGCCTGCAGGGCAAATTCATTAGATGGAAAACAGCATCTTGTTAACCGTGGAGTTCAGCTACATAAACAAGGGGTCAGTACCATGGTCCTCGAGACACCGACAGAGGGTCAGCCTAGGAGGGAGCACAGAGAGGGAGATCCTGGCCTTCCTTTACAACACCAGTTAGTTGTCACACGGTACACACATCCTGAATCATGCAGGATGGAAGCAAGCAATGTCATTCAGTTCATAAAATAATGATTATGCAGAGAATAGGGAAGGAGGAGGGAGAGTGAAGCAGGGCGGGATGGACTGAGATTTCGCCTACATGTTCACCAAAGATTCCCACAGTCTTATATTTTGTTTCAGTCTTTCAAGTAAGAAGGATTCATTGGTGCTGATTCCACTCCAGCCCTATTCACATCACATGCCCCTATGCCCACAGGTGGCAAATCTGTGAACAAAACAGAACTCGCGGCCTGCAAAGTCATCAAACCCACAATTTTACCTCTTCTTCTATGTGCCACGCCAACTAGAGGAACACTGCTAACCTCATCTAACTCCAGCGCCCTTGAATGACCCATCATTGTGCTACTTGGCAAAGGGATGGGACCACTTCTGAGATAACTCATGTCTTAAAGCTCAACAACACTCTCCTTATTCAAAGTAGAGGCTGATGGACATTGAAAGCACCATGTCACAGAGGGCTTTTGTGTGAACAGACTTACTCCCCTGGGGTAACACAAGTATAGCCCGGGGAGCTATATTTTTGGCTGGATAAGGCCAAAAAAAAAAAAAAAGTTGCCAAAGAACCAAAAAGCATGGATTATCAAAGACCCCATTCTCCCAGCCATGTCTGATTTTGAATTCAAACCTTTAACAACTCATAGAAGGATTTCAGTGTTCTATCAAAAATCGACTGAAATAAATCTGAAATGAAGCAAAATATTGAGGTGAAATATTTGAGAAAAATATTTGAGGAAAAACGTCTCATATTTTTTTTTCCGTTACAAAGAAAATGCTGTTTGTTGGGAAGCTACTAACACTCAGTGTAGCACACTATGGCAGTGGGTTATTAAGCAATTATTACTCATTCACAAGTCAAGGCATTGATCAAGTTTGGTGGGGTAGTATTTGTCCGTATTCTTGCTTGTTTTCTGTTCCTATTTATTTAGTAGTGACTGGTGCATGAAGAACATTTAGGAGGGTACAAAAACAGAATTAGAGAAGGGAATGGCCAAATAGCCCATCTGAGGAAGAGCAGGTAAGTGGAATCTCCAGGAGATTGTGTTTGAGCTACCATAACTTTCAATGGCTCTTAATTTTTGTGTTTTTACTTAGCCCATGGGAGAAACCAAACTTCACAAATAAGTTGCGGATCATGAACTTTGAAACAAAGCAAAACAAACAAATCACCAAAACAGATTCTGTCCACCATTACTTTGCCCTGACAAGGGGCTTCTGGAATACAGAACAGGGACCTTGAGGGGCAGGAAATAAAGGCAGAAATGGGGCTGGAAACATCAATAGAACTAGGAAAGAGGGACAGGGAGAAAAGAAGGACAGAGAATAACACAAATTCTCCTAGAAGAAGTTCGGGTGTAGAACAAAGGGACTTGGGGATAGCTGTCCCTTAAACTGCCTGGAGCCCTCCCCATATTTTCCTAGACCCCTGGGCCTTGGTTCTGCAGCACTTTTCCTTTTTGATTTAGATGTTATCTCCCCCATCCCCAATGTAGATTTCCGCTGCTGATTTTCCTCCAGACTATTTGCTCATTCTTGCTCTGGGCACTCTAATCCATAATTATTGTCAGCTGAGACAAAACTAGTGGCTTCACTACATACCAATTTATGCAGTCTCCACAGCATCGATCCCAGCAGAAATGTAGATCAGCTTTCCCAGGGAGAGTCTCCCTCCTGAAGAAATGACTCTGGGCCGGTGACCGCCATCTGGAGGAATCCTGAAGAGCTCACCTGGTGCGCAGGCTGGAGTGGAGAGGGTCAAAGGGGCTCACAGTACATTTGACACATCATTGGCAAGGGTCCATAACCTGCTGCTTGTAGCTCTAAGATACCGATGTCTTGATTCCTCTTCTCTTCTTCTTGCCCACTAGAATTCACTTGGTTCCTAGGAAATGGAGGAGAGAGACCTGAGATCAGATTCCCTTATTACCCAGCTGTGCAAAAGGCAAGGTACATTTCAGTCCTAAATGAGGATCTTCCCTCAGAATCCCCAGCAGCTAATGGACAGGGATGTGTGGAGTAAACTGGAGGACGGGGAACAAGGGTGGAGGGTTGCATAACCCTATCCAAAACGCAGAGACACTAAAGGGGTCAGAGCTCAGCTAAATAAGTGAGACTTCTCTTCCACAATTTGCTTCTCCGTGGATCAGCTTTGGCAATTGTCCCCAAGACAAGAGGGTGCCTCATTGGGGCCACTCTGCAAATTCATGAGGCAAGAAGGCACACAAGCTGGGCATATATGCATGATTATTACAGGAAGAGAGAAACATTGGAACTACTTAGCATTTGCGCTGGAAGGGGCTATTGCTGAGATGCTAGTGGGGAAGAGACAAATGGGGTGGGGGAAATTTTCCAATCTTAATAAAATCTGTTTGCCTTTTCCAGTAAGTAAAGGATTGAGTGATGACATGCCTGACCCTTTAATATCATCAACTGGAATGAGAGAGATCTGAAAGAAAATATTTAGAAAAAAAAAGAGTCCATATTATGCCTTGCCAGTGTTACGCCTTAATATATTCTCTCATTAGCAATAAGCCAATTCCATATAAACAATGTTTTCTCAGCAAGCAATAGCAAGTTAATAAGGTACCCTTAACACTGGTTGAAGTTCCCAGGCTTCAATAAATCCTTAAGGAGATATCATGGCTTTCCGGGCATTGGATGCATGTTGCAATGGGGAATAAATGAGTCTATGCAATGCAGCAAAGAACACCTTCCCTCAACAAGTTCCACTCTTTCTTTCCACTGTCCAGAATCGAGGAAGACATGAGGAAGGCAGTTATTCAGGCTTTACTTGGGAAGGGGAAAGATCATGCAGGGTAGGACCAGAATGTACGCATCAGAAAAAAACACCAAAAAGGTTAGTTTATTGTTTCTTTCTAAAAGACTTTCTTTTTTAAAAAATTCAGGAAGATGCTCTAAATTTTTATTGCAAACATAGGTGAGCTTTGAGGCAGGCAGATAAGCCATCTGAGTTGAAAAAACATGTCATTAATAACTGACCTTAATTATCGAAGTACATTTTCAAGACCTGCCACCTTATTAAACCCCACATTAGACACAATTGCTTATCTTTACCGTCACACTTCTCCATAGGCTACAGTAACCGCTACTTAAGACGGAATCTTACTTGCCTTTGCCCAAAGCTTATTAGAACCAAACTGAACGTTTCTCTTCCCTTATCTTAGTTTTGGAGCTTCCATGGGAAAACATGGCTAGGATTTGCAAAATGGCACGAAGAAAACCCAATTGTTTCCCTGGGTTTATTAACTTGATATGTTTGCCGGCAAGTCTGTACTTCCACGTGTATCGACAACGTTTATTGTTTGTTTCCTTCACTTAGATTCCTTGACACTGTCAGCGTGCAACTTAATGACTGAAGGTCAGTAGTTTGGAATCACACAAATGACGACTTTGGAAATTCTTTGTCGTAGCATATATACTTCAAAAGCCACCGTCTAAAAACCTGTACTCCTTTGAGAAATGTAATAATGTAGCTTCAATTATAAATTTAAACACAGGTAAACTCCTTAAATCATTATTCGAATTGGCACACTGTAAACAGTGTGGACCTTTTGAGAATATTTTTAAAACCAATAAGGTATAGAAAAGTTTGCTATTGATCAAAAATAGATATAGAGGACCCATGATAGGTGCTTGCATCTATCTCACCTTTCTTCTTCTTTACCTTATGACACAAAAACGTTTTGCAAAATAGGGCTGTTATTCCCAAGCCTCCCATATGAGGCATTAAGATCAAAATGACAATCTTATTAGCTTTAACTTTAATTGATTTTATACAATCAATGTTTTAAGTCGGCAAGTAAATTCACCTCCCAACATATTTTAAATATTAAAAGATTATTTTGATGCCTAATAAAAATAAAATAGCTGTATTCCTTTAATACACTTTTTAAGGATTACCTTCCCTGTCTTCCATTGTATGTTATACACACTTGCCAGTATTCTTGACAATTTTAGCTTCAAAACCCTATTATTAACATATATATTCCTATATCTGAAGAGAACAGAAACATATTTTCAGAGCTGAAAGTTCACATCAGAAAATTCCACACACTTCCATGTGTCACAATATCAGGATTGATCATCACTGATGTAAGGGCCAAATTATTTGGACCCTAATTAGGATTTCTCATTTTTCTTTCAGAAAACTTTCTATCTTCTGATGTTTTTAATAGGAAAATCATATTTATACAATTATAGTTCTAATAATTAAGTAAATTTAAATCTAGAGGGGTAGCTTAGTTCAAACTTATTATTTTGAGCCCAAGACAATGGAGTTCCAATATATATAATTCATTAGGTGACAAACAAAATGTGATATTGAATTATAAGATATTCAGTTAATTCACTGACACTAGTTCTTGAGTAACAACAAAAAAAAACCATAACACTGTAACGGGGTTCCATGTTATATTGTTATACTGTTATTTGTAAATCCAGAAAAGCAAGCACCACTGAGTAGAATTTTAGAAGAAAGACACATTAAATTTTAGATTCTACTCTAAGATGCGGGGGCTCTGACTAGATCAAAACTCATTTTGATAACCTGAAACAAGTGTGCAGAACATCATTTTTGTTATTACAAATACATTTCATTGCATTTAAGTTTTTATCAGCCAGCAAACAGGACAAAGTTAGATACTCAACCGTTCCAAAGAGAACATTCATGTATTTTCAATGGGACAATGTGCCAAGACCCGGCATCTGAATGACTTTGATTTGTGTTCCCTTCTTATCTTAATAATTTTCACTTTAACCTTTTCTAAATGGAACACGGAACTGAATTTGATTTTTTTCATTCATTTATGTGGGCATTTTAAACGTTTCATCCTAATACTAAGATGGCATGGGTACTGAAAAAGTAAATACTACCGTGGGCTGCATGACCAGTAATGGCGGCCCGTTACTGGTCTGGGATAAATGTGGACTACCAGATTATCATTTCCACTCATATTCTAGTAGGAATGCACCTGGGGTGTATTAAGGGACAAGTTGCCAGAACTTGGGGGCCTGCAGTCAGGATGGACTAGCTCTGTGAATCCCAGGGAGCAGATAACCTGGTTGTAATGAACTTTGTCTTGGAATTCTCACACTGGATACTTTATAGCTGCTTTCTCTAGGTTTTGGTAGTATTATTTCCATCTGAATTGTTTGTGCTTTCTTACTTTTCAAGCATGTGTAACTATGTTTACCGTACCCTCCTCCCAAATGGATACACTATGCCACAGGGTCTACTCACAAGCTCTACATGATGAAAACTTTGGGGCACCATTTACTAATGGGAAGAAGTACTTTCTGCTCATTTGCCTCTTAGCGTTTATGCTTCCTTCTGAACTACACATCAAGCAAAAACAGATGGGATATCCCAAGCCCCAGGACTGGGTCATGAGTTCCTTTATTTATTTTAAATATTTGCTTCATTTTTGCTTCATTTGTTTAAATACCCAATAAACCATTAACAATTCCTTTGTGCTCCTTAGGTGTTTAAACCAAAAAGAAAGGAAACAACGTGTGATCACGTTGTAAAGTCTATATGGTAACGAGGAACCTGCACTTTCAAATTTGTCACCGAGGTGGGTTGCGCAGAAAGACTTTGATCATCTATCCTCACGGTAAGTTCCTTCCCTGTTCATAAAATTCACCAAACTTTCCTCGCATCAGTAGGAGGAGGTTCAAATTCTAACCCAAAAACTCATTTGTTTTTACCTCAATAATTCTATCTTGACTGTGAATCATAGGATGTGAATGTCTTCCAGCCCCTACTCTGTCCTAAACCAAACCAAAAAAGGGAAAGACAGGGAAAGGAAAAAAAAAAAAAAAAAAAAACCCTTTCTTTGCCTTCTCCTGACAAAAAGTAATTCATGAAGTTCATCATCCACGAGGGGCCGAGTCAGCTGGGAACAGCAACAGGAGGCACCTTTACATCCAGAAGAATAACCTTTGGGTATGCTCCCCTTAACGGTTCCCCGGGCCCACGTGGAAATTCTCCAACATCCTCTATGTGAAGTTCAGCGTTGGCAAAGTTGAATGTAACAAGTCATGTTTATGATGTCAGTAGATTCTTTTTAAGGCTGAACTAAATTAATAGCATCATGCATGATTTACAATAGAACCTTAATGAAACGCTCAGAACTGTTTAAAGAGCTGCAGCAGGTTTTTAAGGAAATTGGTTGTCTGTATTTACTCTTTGAATTAAATGTTAAAGGAAAACAGAATAATAATATAGAAAACCCGGGTTTCCTGTAACAACAATAATTATGATAACTAACATCTGTATATGGCTTTACAGTTTGCAAAGTGCTTTCTCATACATTACCTCATTTAGCAGAGTGGGAATATTTAATGATCAGTCTTAAACTGCATTTCATTAATAGTATATATACATATATACTATTAATAAGTACATTTAAGAAAACTATCTTTAAAAGCACTCTGCACTAAGTCAGAACAAAGGGCTGATAGAGAGATGCTGAAGCCCAATATCAACCCCATAAATCAAATAAACATCAAATGAAATCTGTCAAACACTTCATAATGTTATGTGCGTGTCATCAAACTCAAGGAGAATCCTGCTGTGTCACCTCAGAATGACAAAGAGATCTAAGGTGTGAAAGCATGCTGTTAGAAGTTTCATTAAAGTCTTATTTACTAGTTCAGAATGAATTTACATTGATCTCTTAAACTATTGCTAACCACAAATGCATTAAACCTAAACAGTCTTCATTTACTGAGAAATAAATGTGTCAGCAGAACCATGACTTTTGTCCAATGTTGTTCCGGCGTTTAATTCACAAAGGCTCAGTGTTAAGCTTTTTATTGCTTGTTGTGCTAAAGCATGTTCGCTTAATTGCAAATATATTTCCTTCCTGCATCATTATCAAAATTGTTATCTTGAGGAAATATTGTTTTTAAATAATCTGCTGCAAAACCAGAGCAGTACGTGGGCTTATTCAGAATAATTGTTTCCTGCTACAGATGAGTTAGCAATTAAGTGGTAACATGGCTTAAACAGTTTAAAACGAGGTGAGGATGAAAAGGAATTGGACTGTGCTGATCCGAGTTATAGGAAGCTTCGGGACTTTTTGTGGAGTCAACATGCACTCACGGCTGATTTAATCAATACCTCACTACTGTTTACATCTTAAAAGAACTTTGTTAATGGTTTCAGGACCTACCTAATCTAATAAATAAATAATTGCAATGTATTTCATAATTTTGTGAGAGATATATTATGTCAAAAGTAACCTCAGTTTTCCATCTTTGAAATGGAGACAAATGTCCCGTGTTTGACCTTGACCTTGACCTCTCCCTATAATAACTTGGGGGAAAGGACTTGCATTCAGGTTTTAAATCAAAGGTTGCTAGTAACACTATTATGGGCACAACCATAACTAAAACAAACAGAAAGAGACGTCACATTGAAGTAAGGGGAAAAAAAGACATTATGTGTCTCCAGATATTTCAGGATTTTCATGTAATTTTTAATTGCTCTTCAGTAGCTAAATACAACAGGCATGGTGTTTCAACTTCACCGGGTGAAAATTTATTGACAACTTTCCCAATTCTTCATTAGTTAGACCCACATTAAAGAGGTTGCCTCATTTTACTCATGAAATGACTTATAAAAAAATTATGGTCACCAGGACATGAATCCTTCAGTTCAATACTATATAAATCCAGGGAAAAAAGCAATTGTTTATTGAGGAGAAGATTATGGAAAATACTTTTGGAAATGTTCATTATTTCTGGGATAAATTATATTTCTAAGAAAAGGAGGAAACAATTTCTAGAAATTAAACCACTCTAAGCCACGTTTCCAATGGGAAGCAATCGAGATAACTCACATTTGCAGGGGAAAGAATGCCAGCAACTGATTGGTGATTGCTTCATTTCAAAAGATGTGGGAAACCTTCCATGTACCTGTTAGGACGGGAATTCTATCCCAGTTCATTTCAGAGAGAAACAATAAGAAAATGAATGGCAGGGCGGGACCAGAGCTGGGTGGACCGCTAAAGCAGGACAATGAGCAATTAGCTATGACAGCCCTGACTGGGGAGTGACACCACCAATGCTGAGTGATAAGAGCCTGACAGACACACTCACAGCCTACCTGGATTCAGCCTGTCCTCTGCCTGCCATAGGGTTGCAGGGGCCCCGGCAAGGGACAGCCTTTCTGAAGGTAGAGATGGTACCCACCCCAAAATGCAGTAAGCCATCTACAACCCAGACTCCGAGCAGCCTAGAAGGCAACAGACTTGTCTGGGGAATTTTCTGGGTTTGTCCGGCGGAGCTAACAGACCCAAGGGTTCCAGCAATGAGACGAAATGGGTAGCAGCTATTAAGTACACAGAAAATGGATCATATGGGGAAGACAGTTCCCTCTTTGAAAGTCAGCTGAGCCTCTGAGACCTGGCTTCTGAAGAACAAAGGTGTTACTTTGAGGCAATATGGACATCCTCCCAAGTCTTGGCCCGCAAGAGTCTTTCAACATGCTCTCCTCTGGCCGCAACCTTCCCTCTGTTGTCACCCTCCTCCTCTCGCTGGTCTCACATAGTTATAAATATTGCAGTTCCGGAGCACTTGTGTGCCCTTCCACCGGCTTCTGAGCCCCTCTCCCTCTGCTTGCTCACCTCCACACACTTCCCACCACTTGCTGTTTGACCAAACACTACCTGTGGTTTTCTCGTAATTTCCACCATCCATTTAGGTACTCCAAAGTGTTGGATTATTGTCTTAAATGCCTCCTTGAAATCAAGACCAAATTCCTTTCTGAGGTCAAAGCTCAGCTTTCTCCTTGCCCACGGTGACCTGCTATTCAGCAATCTCCTGTCCTCCATAAAAGCATACCGCATGCGCTAAAGTGGAGGGCACAGTAATAACCCTTCCTGCTTCTGAGCTGCAGAAATGCTTAGCTAGGCTTTACCTTCCCCTCTTCCAGTATTACCTTAGTCTTCACGAGATGCTACGTATACACACTACTTAAGGGGTCCTCCTCTGAAAATCGAAACATCAGTGTCACCAGCTACCCGACTGTCCTTTAAGAAAAAAATATGTTCCACAAAAATCTAGGGCCACCTGGAGATCACAGCTAATGACAAGCATCTGAGTACTTCCAAAGGACTGATTAGAGAACCTGAAGCACACTATGCAGTCTTTTCATGAACAACAACATGGACTTAGAGTCAAGCTCTGGGAACTGGCATATCCATCTGGCAAATGCTTTTTGTTTAGCTCACACAGGCTGGTTTGCTTTTTAAGTTGATTTGGTTGCCAATACATAGAAATCTGATGTCCTTACAGCAGGGACCACATTCCTACATAGTGACGAAACAGTTACTATATACCCTTCAGATACCACATGCATTTTCCAGGATTTCGGGAGCCCAGCTCATGTCTCTCAAATACGTAATCTATGCAACCCCCCCAAGGGTTTGAGTGGTCCCCTCCCAATCAATAAACTTTTTTCAAATCAAGAAAGTTTTGACGAATAAAAAAAAATCAATACATGTCTACTCATAGTGTTTAATGTTTAAATTTTCAGTGTACTTTTGTGTACCTCCTCCTTATATCCTCATCAACCACACCCCCATCCAATGACTATGCCCATTTCCTCTTTCTAATGATGGGAAGGGGTGGGTCAGTCCCTTTGCATAACTGGCATCAGAAAGAAACCATGAGTACCCATCAAAGGCATTCCATGTTTACCTCACACTTATGAATGTGTCAAGGGCCATAACCTCTGGACTAAGCCAACTGTTGATCTATGAACGGTGTCCTCATCCTGAAGATTATGAAGTATGGGGTATCAAAAAAAAAAAAAAACCACCAGCAGCATCACTTTCAAATAGTTTCTATTTCAAGTTTCTAATATATGTGTGTGTCTTGTGTATTGGTCAATTTATCCAATGGATGGGAGCTCTGTTTTTAAGAGTTCAGGATACTTCAATGCATGGGCTTTGTATTCAGATCCACAAAATATATATTCACATCTAGAATATACATACACATACTTTTTCCAGATGTAACCTTATCCGTCTCTTCAGAGATTAGTACTCTGAGATACTTCAGAGATCAGTACTCACAATCTCAAGAATACTCAAACAATAGGGTACAGCAGATTCTTCTGGAATGAAACTAAAAGAAAATTAATAATAACAATTACAACTAGATGATACATTAGAATAGCCTTGTTTGGGGAGGGTCTTATATAAAGAATAAGTCATTCCTGAACACGTATAAACCGTATTATACAATCAATCATCCCAATCTTCAACCCATTGTTCCACTTTTTTCTTTCAGTGTTTTATTTCCGTATGATGCCCTTTGACCCCATCAGCAGGATTCACTGGGAAGACATGTTCTTTGATAAAACAAAGTCAATAATATTGTCATTTTCAACTGTGCTATCATTTTCACAGGTCCAAGTTGAAACGAAATCAATTAGGAGAACAAATAGCACTGTTTTATCACTAATGAATGGATTTAGCATTGTTTTCCACATTCCCACCACTTAAAATGGAAGAAATAGAGCAAATGTGGTACAGAGAAAGCTCAAATAGTCCATGCTAATGGTGGAAATACTTAAGTATCGTCCGTATACAGCTAATATAAACCAAAGTGGTTTATTACCACTGTTCTGTGATTTATGACTCACATTATGACTTTATTTTGAAATGGTTGCATAAAATATTAATGTGTGGTGAAAGAACACACAGCAAGGAGCAGGGATCCTGTTTTATCAGACGTAAGGCTGCTCCGTGATTTATTCCTCTTAATACGCTGAACGCAAGTCTCAGTATCTATTTGCTCTCTCATTATAAGCAGCCCTTCCTAGTCAAGCTCTTCAAGGTGAGGCAGCCTTACTTTTGTTCCCAGATTATAGGTTGCATACCGTTAATTTTTAAAGGGATGGAGTAGTTTATAACAAATGTGAATAATTTATAGCAAATGTTCTCAGCATTGATTAGTGTTCTTTTGAAATAGAATGTCTTCTTGATATGCATCATTCCCTTAATGCCTTATGAAAAGTCAGAAGACCTGTTACTGCACTGCTTAATGGACAAATCAACTTTAATTTTAGTCATATATAATATGAAAAATAAGTACCTATGTTTTTCCCTGCTTGGAATTTGCCAGGCATTAACACTAAACATTAGCTCAAAGCAATCTAATGAGAAGTTAACAATAGGACCGAATTGCTCTCCCTTGGAATTTGCATTTGATCTGGTTTCTGCAAACTTTGGAGTTGTTGGTGTCTGTAGTCTTTCCCTACACCACATGTTAGGGGGCTCCAAACCCCCTAACTTCACAAAGTTCCAAATACACAATTTTACTGCACAAAAAAATTGATGTAGACTGAGTACCTTATTTCATTGCAGTTTGATCAATGTAGCTGATTCATGAAAAATTGAGTATCTTTTTGAATCTCCATGAAAGTTAATATGGCCTAATTTCTATTGAATGAAATTCACCATCCATGATTTTGTCCTGCTGTTATATTACATATTTTAAAATCTCAATTGATACAAAGAAAACATAAACAAGAAGAGTCAACACCGTGCTTTCTACATTTATGATATACACTGTCCCTATATTCTCACTTTATTCTCTCAATAACATGTAAAATATTCTAATTCTTATTATACAAAGAGGAAACTGAGGCACAAGATCAGTAAGTCATTTGCCCTAGAGTGACAACACCAGCAGCAGAACTGGAATTGGGAATTTCAATGTTTTGCCTTCAGAATCCATGTTCTTACTATTATACTCTTTCTATTGTCCTTTGCTCAGGAATACTGGATACAAAGATTTTTCTATTTAAAAAAAAAAAAAAAAACAAAAAAACAGAAAATAATGAGGTCCAATGATTTGGGGCTTTGAGAGAATAAAATCTAACTTTATGAAGGACCAACATTAAGAATTAAATTCAAATGTTGAGACGTGAAAGAGGAAGAGGACTGACTTCGCATTTGAGATTCCTTAATGTATCTTGGAATATATAGCATTATTCAAATAGTGGGGGGGGCATCTTTGACATTCTCCAGGGTCAGTATAATGTACAACGAAGAGGACCCGGTGGGGAAAACTGGGATATGAATCCACACTGCACTGATTCACACCCGGGCAATCCAGAGATTTTCTTTTTTTTTTAAAGATTTTATTTATTTATTTGACAGACAGAGATCACAAGTAGGCAGAGAGGCAGGCAGAGAGAGAGAGAGAGGGAAGCAGACTCCCCGAGGAGCAGAGAGCCCAACGAGGGACCCGATCCCAGGACCCTGAGATCCTGACCTGAGCTGAAGGCAGCGGCTTACTCCACTGAGCTACCCAGGTGCCCCAAATCCTGAGATTATTACAGAACCTCTCTGAGCCAAGATTTCCATCCCTAAACTGAGATTGTAACACCCAGTAGTACAGCAGTCATTAGGATTAGAAATAATGACAAGTTTCTAGGATACAGTAGGCACTCCATATGATAGATACATAGTATCCATGATCAGTGTCTGTTCTATCAATTGTTATTCTCTGAATAGCCCATCCTGAGTATGAGTCACTGCAGGAGTGCAGAGAATTCTGTCCTTCAATCATCTTAAACCTTAAGATCTTTAGCTAATCACCCTTCCCCTTGCTCTTGCCATTCAAAATTACATTGGAACTCACCAAGTTAAAGTCACACGAATGCTTCATTTCCAACAGCCACTGAGAAAAATCAGGAAAAGACACTGAGATTGCAGAGGGAGTGTTAGATGTTCCCTGAAGACACGTCTCCAATCATGGGAAAATCCTTTCAGGAGTGACAACTGGCTCTCGCCTGTGTGGGTCCACTGGTGGCTACGTGACTGCTGGCATTCCTTGTCTGCTAAGGACCGGTCGTCTCCTCTCAAAATAAGGGCTTGAGACAATGAATCAAACTAAAAGCAAAGAAGGGAGAACATCAGCATCCTTGTGATTTGGAGAAAGAAGACAGGTGGAAACAGAGAGAGAAGAAATGGAAAGAGGAAAGGGAGGGAGAAAAAGTTTCTTCCAGAGAGAAAGGAAATCAATAGCAGAAATTTCTGCAGGAGCAGCAGTGTTGGAAGTAGAGCAGACATCGAGCCAGGGTCCCTCAGCCTTTTGTGCATCCACTCATACAAAGCTGTGTGAACAACAAAAGGTTCTGCCACAAACACTGAATTCCTTCAAAATACTAAAGGGCCATCTCATGGAAGCAGCCCATTGCTACAGCACACACATACCTTTTTTATTAATGAAATAACACATCACATTCCACACTCTGTTTGGATTTGGAATTTAGTTGCCACAATACAAGGATGTGAGGTCTCATAACTGTTCCTCCTAATCCCGCCAGATGGGGATAGAAATATAAGCTTTCATGCACCTGAAGACATTATTCTCCAGGAAAGGATTTTTTTTTAACTTTTTTTTGAAAGATTTTATTTCTTTATCTGTCAGAGAGAGAGAGCACAAGCAGGGGGAGCACAGGCAGAGGGAGAAGCAGACTCCCTACTGACCAAGGGGCCCGATGAGGGACTCGATCCCAGGACCCCGGGATCATGACCTGAGCTGAAGGCAAACACCTAACCAACTAAGCCACCCATGCACCCTTCCAAAAAAGGATTTTTTAAAGTTGTCTCCATCTCTTAATATATGTGCATGCAGTGAGAAATGGCCTGTCTAGAGAAATCATCAAATGCTGTTTAGTTTTCTCTTTATGTTTGTCATCTTTTTTTTTTTTTTTGACCCTCCTGTCTCACAGAGATCCTGACCACTTCTTTTTTTTTCTTTTTTTTTTTTTACTTCTGCTACTTCCTTTTTCACATCTTTCTTTCTTGGTTTTAATTCTTCCCTGAGAGCACCTTAGAACCCAAGACCTATTACTGTGGTCTGTATCCCCTGCAGCCCTCCCCTCAATGACCCACTGGCCTGATTGGAAGTGAGTTAGTGCCATAGAAAGGTCTGTACAAGTAACTATTAATGTGTGTTCTATGATGGAAATTTCTAAAACCAAAAAGGTCTCTTTTGTATGGAACACTGCACCAAATTATAAAATCCTTTTAAACACAGTCATTCATGTATCATTGCAAATATTATTCCCCTAGAGATACTTCACAGTTCTGGTTCAAGTGTTGTTGACCATTTGACCTTTAAGTACACAAAATTGTCATGAATCACCCCCACACATTAAAAGGCAGGAGTTGGCAAATGTACGCTCTCTACTTGGGCTTATCAAGAGTATTTTTAGACTATCACTTTTTGGTTATTAAAAACTGAAACTGACTTTCATAGAAAGGAAAAGCTCCCCAGGATACTTGGAATGTTATGCATTCCAGACTGGGAAAGGAGTTGTAAGTTCCAATTTCAACAAAAAACTTCCTTACCTAAATAGGAAGCTGGGGGGGGGGTGGGAAGGAAGGGAGGAAAGAAAGAAGAGAGAAAAGAAATTTACTTGATAACTCAGGTCATTTTATTTTCCCAATAAGAAAAGAAGACATAAAACAAAACACAGTTTCTAAACCTCATATGAGGATAAAGAAAAGTCATCCACACTTTCAAATTTCCTTAATATATTCCTTGGGACATAACTGGGTCCTGTCTTCCCTCCTAACTTTCTTTATAGGAAATTTCCAAAGATTCCTCATTCTGTAAATAAAAATCACCTCCATATATTCAGTGGTTTATTTAAAAATACTTTTGGAAGACCTACTACGTACCAGGCACTGTCAAACCGCATGGATTCAGCAATGAACATGAGATGATCCTTGATTTTGTGATGTTTACAAAGTAGTAGGGAGAAAGGAGAACATTTTTTAAATTACTTTCAGTATACTTAATTTTTATGCGTTCTTGTATATGTGATACACTTCATTCTTTTAAATGAAAACATAAATTAATTGAATTTGAATTTAAAAATGAAAAAAATAAAAGATGAAAATAATTATGCTCCCAAGTAAATGAAGAGATTTTTAAAGAATTGCAATAGTGAGAATTTGTGAAAACAGAAGTTCAAAAGGTTACAGGAGCTGAACTGCATTATTAAGTCATCCAAATAAGCTAAGAAGAGGACAGTGGTGTATGTACCTACTTCTCCCAGGTGACCCATGGGCATTTTACCAATGGTCTTTTCAAACCAGCAGCTCTCATGTTTTGTCCAACATAAGGAATGATTTATATGGTGGAAATCTCAGACTCAATAGATCAATGTCTCCTCCTATGGGGGTGATTTTGGAAAGGCAGAGTTTTCAGAGATGATGACCTTTTATAAATAACCAGATACTTTTTCCCCAAATATAATCCAATGCCTTAATCTACCTCCTGCTGAGACCACTATCCCCAGCACCAAAGCTAGAGTATTTGAAACAACCTAGAGCTCATTTCTAAAAATTGTCCCAGCACAGATGTAACAAAGAACTAACATATAAAATACCAGGAAGGCAAAAGAAACTTAAATGAACAAAATATTTGGCACTCAAGTTCCCAAAGTATGGGCATCAGATAGAGAAAAAAATCAAAACAGTGTTAGTAAGCCGCTCATCAGAGTTTCAAGGAGACAGAAAGATAAAATCATTCTCACTGGCATCTGACATCACTATTGGGGGAAAAAAAGAGTAAGGAAGTTCTGCTAATGGCTCTAAAAATGCCGTTACTTGGACAAGACTCACAACAGAAAAAGCCGGGCTTATTTCAGAGAACAGAATTTTCAGACCAAAACCCAAGATCTGCATAGAACTCAGAAAAGGTCGGTGATGCCTGTTTAAGGAGCTCATTGTGGATGGCACCCTGTCAAATATATGTTGTTTCTTTCTTTTTCTCCCTCTAGCTGTCCTATGTCTTTGTAAATTCTTTGTAACACTCCCTTCCTTCTACTATTCAATTAGCTTTCAAATGAGTGAAGATTACCCATGCACCAAGATTGCCACTTTACCAAGTATCATCACAAGGGTTCCCAACCAGCTGCTTTAAAGTAATTGGCATCATAATGTGCAGAAAAATTACTTTTCTAATGGTTGCCTGGAAGATTTATATCCCTAAAATGTAATTAAAAAGTAGATTTAGAAATATGCTCAGCAACCAAAAAGATTAAATATTAATGTGGAGTGTAATTAATAAATTATACATCTCTTGATTACTAATGGCTTATTGACTGTAAAAGCATAACATTATGGAATATTAGGGCAAACAAAGGCTTTTGGGGAATATTGTTCAGCTTCAAGGACAAAGCTCCTGCTCTTGAATTTTCAGAAGAAATCCTGATTTTGCCGATAAGATAAAAATTTGTCTAATTCTTCCCATTATCATTCTTCATTCATTCTATGTGTTACAAAGTTTGCCATTCTTTATCAAATGAAATTTCGTAGTCTCCGTAATCATTTTTTATTGCGTTAAATAAATTTTAAAAAGTTAAATAAATAAATTGTTCATCATATAACTTTCCCAATTGAAGTAAAGTTTCAAATTTGGAAGTATTTCTGACCTCTTCTATGAAAATAAAATGTTCATTGCCATTGCAAATGGGAGCAGTGAAGAGAAACATGTGAAAGGAGGTGGGTGTGCAATGGGAAATCCTTGCAGGGTACTTCAGACTTCAGGGTAGGATAAAATAATAAACAGAATAGTAGGCTTTTCAATGGTTTCAGTGAACACTTTTGAGCTCCAAGTATCTCCTGCTTTTACATTTTTTCAAGATGGTCACCAGAATCTTAGAATGCAAGAGTTGTTAGGTTGTTCTGGAGGCTATCTGGTCTACCAACTTCACATTTTTAAAAATTTTTTATTTAAATTCAATTAGCAAACATATAGTACATCATTAGTTTCAGATCTAGTGTTCAATAATTTATCAGTTGCATATAACACGCAGTGGTCATCACAGCACATTTTATATGTGAATTTGGAATTCTCTTCTCCAAGGCAGTAACATGATTCACACAAGATTTCAAGGGTAATCCATGGCAGAATGGTAAAAATAACTCAGATCTCCCCACAACACCTGTCTTTTTGTTTTCTTTTCCTTTGTTTCACATAATAATTGAAGAACCAGAAAGGCCAGATTTGTTAAAGATCTTAACTTACAAATCTTTTTGGTTCTCAAGTGTTTTTCCAAAAAATTTCACAAAAGTATACACAGATGCAAGCGATGTCCAAACCACCAGAACCATGCTTCAAATAGCCACTTCCCAGGAGCCCCTTCCAACTCAACCCCAACCCCAACCAACCCCTTGGTCTAAGACAATTAATTCTTTATGACAGAGAATCTTCCAAAGGAGAAAACTTTTGCAGAGAAAAATGTGACCAAGGACTTATAGGTTCAGTCTCATTTACTTCTTTTGAAACTAAATAACATCTTACACTCCTCAGGAACAAGAACAAATAACTCTCAAGTCAACAGCTAATGAAAGATGGACCTTGGCAAGAATATCTGGGTAATCTTGCTCAATAAGTTTTGCTCAAGAAATTTCCCAAAGAGAACTTGATGAGTGCTGAGGAAAGTTAATGTGGTTCCTGAAGTGAAGTGCTTCCTGGGTCAGAGTTCATGCTTCCAAAAGCCCATGAGCAACTAGACCTTGGTTCTCATCTTGGGTTCAGTGTCTCTCCTTGAGGCAGGCTCTATACATCTGCAGTCTTTCTTTAAAACACACATCATAATTATGCTTAACTTTTTGTCTATCTATCAAGTCATCTGTTGTATCTATTTGCTTATTTTATATAAATTTTATTTATCTATTTATTTATGTATTTATCTGTTTCATGCTTTCCTCTTTAGACTCCAAGCCACATGAGGGCAAATACCTTTTTCACTTCTTTAACATCAGAGTCTACCACCACAGTAGAAGAAAGGCTATTCCATAAATACCTGTTGAGAAATAAGGGCACCCATAAAGATAGAAAGTTCTAGAAAAACTGCCAAGCTGGCCCTTGCCCTCCTTGGCCTTGGCAACTACTGTTCTCCCATTTCAGATTGGTGTCTCCTCCATTTTCCCTATGCAACCAAAATGTGAGGAAGAAGGTAGAGGTCCTCCATTACTAGGAGGGTGGCCATCATCACTATGGAAAACTCTGTGAGGACAGGAAAGGGTACAACGTGCTCCAGGACAGTACTTTATCTCAAGGCCAAGTGGACAAAGTGGCAAAGCATCTCACACAAAAGGCCAATCAAAGCAACTTCTAGAATGGAGCAGAGGATCTTTTTCCAGTGACCATGAGGAAAGGACAATTAAACTACAGCTCTGATCAAGAAATAAAATCAAAGGGGAAAAAAAGGAAATAGAGGACTTCTCCAAGTTCTCTTTGAAATTCAGACATTTAACAGTTATATAGCTCTATTAATTTGAGGTGAATTTAGTTCATAGGTTCTAGTTCATTGAGTTCTCTTTGCCTGCGTATGAAAGATGTCATTCATATATTCATGCAAATGTCGCTCTGTACGATTCCTTGGTTGGATTTTTAAAATTTCAACGTAAGCCCAAAGATTTCATATTTGTTGCCCCCCCCAAGAAAAGTCTTTAACATTTGAGAGCATGACATGATCTCCCTTGTTGAAGAGCATTACATCTCATTTCACATCCTCTCAACGGTCATTTTGCTGTCATCACTTCAATCACGATCAGTTCTGCAGCTAACGACAACAAGAACACCAGCAAAGTGATGGATGGACAAATTGGCATAGACCCAAAGACTCCAAAATACAAACTTACTAGCTTAGCTCCAACAGAAATCAAATCCCTGGAATTTTTTTTTTAATTTACAAATATTATCATAATATTATCATTGATAAATGTTAATGTTCATTGTCACCAGCAACACTATGTACATAACATAAATATTTCTTGATCGCTTAATCAGTGGCTTAGACATTTTAGACATTTTCAGAAAATGTCTACATTATAGATGAGAAAGTCAAGTCCTCCTGGGGTTAAGTGACTTGCTTTAGGTTCCAGAGTCATCTGTTAAAATACGTACATTACTGAAATGGTATTTATTTTGATGTTATTAAAGTGTAGCTGATCAGAATCTTGATAATTATTTTGTCTAATATTAACAGCTGTGTTTAAGCCTTGTGACAGGATAATTCATTTTTGCTTTATTCTCTGTATCTTTGCATCCTCTCTCTTAGATAGCAGTGGAATGCCGTGTTATTTTAAATGAAAGTCGTAAAGAAAGTAAAATACAAAGAAAAATACTTACTATAATTTTAAATTACAAAAGACAAAAGACGTATCTACATTGACTAACTTACATCTACATCTGAAGTCTTAAGGAAAACACAAAAGGTTTGCTCTGTTTACAGATTCTTAAAATTCTACCAGTTTCTTACTCATTCAAACACAAATTAAAATTTAATATAATTAAGAACTATTCCAAAACAAAAGGGGGAGGCTGACTGTTTATTCTGGATAAAGACTGCAAATAATTTCAGCAAGTGACGTCTAAAAATACAAAATCTTCCTGGGACTGAATTGCATGGCATTTTATCAAATATGCAGTGGTTACTGATCTGATTCTCCTTCACAGTTTCTGCTGGTAACATGAACATTTTGGACCTGAATTATGCACATTCATCAATCTCTTATGACGATTTCAAGATCCAAAAATTTCTTGAAATTGAAACTTTTACAACAACTCATTTGGGGTAAAACCTGTCCTGAAGTGACATGTGGCTATGGGAATATCAATATTATAATCAAATTATCAATTTGATTAAAGATGTATTAACAGGGGCGCCTGGGTGGCTCAGCTGGTTAAGTGCCTGACTCTTGATTTCAACTCAAGTCATGATCACAAGGTCGTGAGATCAAGCCCTGCATCAGTGGGGGAGTCTGCTTGAGATCCTCTCCCTCTTCTCCTTCCCTCTCTTTTCAAAATAAATAAATGTTTAAAGATGTATTAACAGTTTAGATTATGGAGTAATGCTGTATACCCTGCCATGGTTTTCACAGTCTATTCCATGAATATTAAATCAGCTTGCCTAAACTGAAAACCTCCACATTTCAAGACACGTCCAGCTCAAGGGTTCAGGAGATGGATGGTGACCCTGTGATTTATCTAATTTTACTGCTTAATTATCAATACACTCTAAGAACAGCATCGAAGTCCTGTTGCTAAACTGTCTGTCCTCTGTGATCATAAACCCCACATGGCCCAGATTTCACAAGCCCTCAGTGTTCATTACCTGGCAAAGTATTAGCCAAATCAGCACAGGAAAATCTTCTTTTGCAGTTGTTGGTGGCTTCTAAGACATTCACAGAAATTCTCAGACCTTAATTCACAAAGGTGATGAAAGCAGAAATCTTATTTATGCCACTTTAAATATTCATCTGCCTTATATATTCTGGAATCTCTCAACAATATATGGCACAGATAACTCTAAATTGTTCCTTATTTTAAAATAAATACGTTTCTGTCACTTGGTTTTGAAATAGAATTATTTCCTAATCACTAAAGTGTCAAACATGCCAAATAGTCTAATCTTTTAATCTTATGTCGAGGTGCTCCCGAAGTAGGGAAATAAGAAAAACAATGAAGTTTGTCATATTTTAACTTGTAAACAATTCTTGATGATAATAGCATCGGTTAAAAGAGATGTCATTAAATTTTCAAACCCATGTGGATTCACACATGCCTGTTGAATACTGAATATCAAGTTGACTTGTACTTAAAATAAGCCATTATTTTCTGCTATTTTATAACTAAGCCTTTTCCACTTCTTCATATATAAATTCATCAAATTTACAAAATGAAGAGGCATCACAGAGACACTGAACTCCCAGTGATTAAAGTACTCCCTGGATAAGTCAGATATTTGGGGTAACATATTAACTCTGGGGAAGCTTCTCAGGGGCCATTTAGCATATTTAAATAAGTAAGGAAATCAACATCAATTAATACTTTCTCTGTGCCCGCAGGGTACTTGGCACCGGCTGTTGGACTCAGTGGGAAACAGTCATTAACTGTCCTTGTTCTCAAAGGGCATTTTCCAAACAGACGTAACACCAATCTCGTTCTTGTACCAAACCGCAGAAAGCAAACAGAAAAATGTAATTTTAGCCAATTAAGAGACTTTGTTTCTTAATGAATCCTTTACTTCAGCTGGCTTAAATCTTTGTCTTTGAGGTGGTGGAGGAGGGATTGGGAAAATAGGAGGATAAGACGGAGGATTGATGGCAGAGGGAAGAAAGCCCCAGACTGCTGAGTGGACAAGAGCTGTTCCTTTCTCTAAACAGCCAGCTACCCAGCTCATCGGTTCCTCCGACGCCACGCCCCATGAACTAACTCTGAGCCCAATGCTGTCCTGAGTTCTGGAGTTAGAAGGGTGAATCTGGAGACTTTGCCCTCAAATATCCAAGGGGAACCATAGCAACCCCTAGCTTGGTGGGTTATCGTGGAGATAAAATGAGCTAACACATGTGACGCAGTTTCAGCTTCACCTGGCTCATAAGCAGTATGGCAGAAATGCTGAAGGGCATGTACACCGTCCTACTGGGGGAAATGGGCACAGAAACAGACATCCGCAGTGCAGTTTGGTGAGGGAAAGTCGAGGATGCTATGGACGGCCACACAGAGTTTGGAGGGGGGTGGGAAGGAGGGGTGAGCAGATTAGCAGGAACTCCAGGATCCTGTCCAGGTATCTATGTGTTACCCAGAGGGCTGCAGCTGAGATCCTACCTGGGCTGTCGCCCCAAACCATGTACCCCGGCCCTGGAGCCATGGGCACCAGAATCAAGGGCATCTTCTCTTCCTGTCAGCAAGCATGGAGTCCTCCAGGAGGGGAACTTCCCAAGCTTTCCAGTGAAATTGATCAGAACTGTCATTTTGAATAATTACAATGGCAGATTCTATTTTCCCTAGAGGATCAGTCACTCTGTGGGGTGTAGTTACTGTGCAGGGCTCTGCCTGGGCCATTTTCTTGTCCCTTTTCACAACAGCCTCGGGGACTGAGAGAAGGACCCAACTCCCTGGCAGACTTTGATCCCACCTAGAAAACCCACCCGGGCAGAGCCCTCCAATGGGGACGCTGCAGATCCCCGTTCCCAGGTATCCAGATGTGAACCACCTGTAGGCCAGTGTCCTCAGTAAAGAACGAAAACATGGGGCTCTGGCTCTGACTGCAGAATGCTGAATAAAACTGCTAATTTGGGGGTGCCTGGGTGGCTCAGTGGGTTAAAGCCTCTGCCTTCGGCTCAGGTGATGATCCCAGGGTCCTGGGATCAAGCCCCACATTGAGCTCTCTGCTCCATGGGGAGCCTGCTTCCTCCTCTCTCTCTCTCTGCCTCTCTGCCTACTACTTGTGATCTCTGTCTGTCAAATAAATAAATAAAAAATCTTAAAAAAACAAACTGCTAATTTGGTTCGTGTTCCATAGGTTAAAGCCAAGAGAGGAGAAGGGGAGGAAGGAGATCCAAAATGACTGACCTAGGGTGTAGCAGTGTACAGTACTCATTAGATAAGATTTCAGCGGTGCAGTAAGAGGTGGAGACCGCAGAGGCCACCATGTTTCCTGCAGCTGTTCAGTGAGTGCCAGGAGCCTGCTGTGTGCGGGCCTGGAGCAGCGGCCCGGGGGACCCAAAGTGAGCAGACGGCACCTGCAGCCTTCAGAATGTGTATTCAGCTGCGCTGGAAGGATGCTCAAGGACTCACGGTACATAGTTGTAGGGACAGGCTGCTACTAGTTGAGGAGAGTACTCCAAGCGATTCATGGAGCATTGGGCCTTGCATGTGATCTACTGACTCCACCTAAAAAGAAAGAGCAGGCTTTGGAGGATATAGGGGGATGTTTGGACCTGAATCTTAGAAGCCTTCTGGGAGTAGGTGCTTGGGAAGTCAGGGGCAGGATGTCCCCCTAGGTAACCCAGAGCCTGCTCTAGAGTCACCGTGCCATCCTCTGTTGGACCCCTTCTGTTGGACTCCAGCTCAGGCCCAGGGTCCTCACTCAGCTCCTCCCATAGGATTGGCTACAGGCCAGCCAAGGCAGCCCCTCAAGAGTGGGGCCCTAACAATGAATCTTGGAACACCGCATCAAAAACTAATGATGTATTTTATGGTGACTAACATAACATAATAATAAAAAAAAAGAAGAAGAAGAGTGGGGCCCTGAGTTAAGCCCCAAACTCCAGAGCCCCTTCTCCCACTTATTTCCTCAGTTACCCCTCTAGCCCAAAGTCTTGCCCATCTACTTTTAAACTTAAAAAAAAAAATCTAATGTATCATTGAACACTACATCAAAAATTAATGGTTACTATATGCCAGCTAACTAAACATAACAAAAAAATAAAGTAAAATAAATTTTTAAAAAACCTCATTTCAAAGCTCAGGGATTGAGGGAAAGTAATTTCAATGTCTTAGTGGATTTTAGAGGAAATAAAAACAAAGCAAAACCCAAAACTATGGTTTAATCTCTCTCCCATTTACTAATCACAAAAAGAAATACACATTTGATTCAGAAAGGTATTGTGAATTCACCCCTTGGTTTTTTAACTTTCAAGGTTCTAGAAGTCCCTTAACATGAGAAGGTCTCCATACCATACACACCAATGATTGCTTTTACCATCCAACGAAAAAGGCTAGAGGATAGTCTTTTGCCCCATGATCCATAGATTGGGGGCCTGGATAATGCTGGGATATGGATGGGGTTTGTTTTAATTCTTCAGTCATATACAGTCACGTAGAGCAAAATGATGAGTTTATAGAAACCTGAAAGAAAAAAAAAGAAGGATGTCTTTGGTGCATGATGGTTAAACCACTGTCTCCTGATTATATTTGGGGACTCAGATCAGATTTCTAATTCCAATCCTGAATAAAGTACTAAGCAGATAACTTTGGCAAAATTGTTTAACCTCTATGAGGTTTCATCTTGCTCGTTTACAGAAATTAAGGAGTTACTTCTTTTGTGTATGGGCTCCCATGTGACGGGGGGTGAAGAGTGAACACGCTCTGTACCCTAAGAAGCTGAGGATGCAGACTGACACCCAGTTACTGGCTCCTTTCCTGATGGATGGCACAAGCAGGATGAAAGGTCCAAGTCCTTGCACATTTTCTAAGAACCTGCCTGCTTAGTGACCTCAGAGGCTGAGGTATAACCAAGGGGAGAGTCTAAAAATGCAAAATTAAGGTTTACAATCTTGTGAAGAAAATACCCTGGGGCATTGGAGCATGTCTCATTAATTTCCTTGCCTGCATTTCTCACAGATCCCAACCTGCAAGCCCAGAACTTCACCAGTTCTCCACAGAGAGGGAAACAGACAGGCAGGTAAGGGTAGAGGCACACCAGTTTCCTCAGGGATGAGAGGGAAGGTATGCCCCTTCCTAGCCTCACCATCACCAAGGTCACAAAACAGTCAGGAAACAACAGTCACGTGGTTCCCAACTGGACTCCAAAGAGAATTTTGAGCACCAGCTATGAGCTAGACCTGTGCTAAATACTGAAATGCACTACTCCTTCCAGCACCCTCCCTAAGGCTCCCAAATGCATGCCTCTAATTCTTCAGAGGGAATGAACACAGAAAGGTGCACACTGGCTTACTGATACAGGGCACCACCAGTTAAGCCTGTCTCCTCCCGAAAATAATGATGGCTATTATTTATTAAGCGTTATGCACCAGACATGATGCCAAGGATTTTCCACACCTTATTTCTAATATTCCTCACCAAATTCTACATGTCAGCAATTATTATTATTCCCATTTTACAGATTAAAAAACTGACTGGCCAGAGTCACTTGCTCAAGGACACAGAGCTTGTGGGATTTAAGCCAGAATTCATTTTTTTTCTCTGTTCCACAATTTCCTCAGTAGAAAAGGTCTACACTTTAGCATTGATGGGGCAGGACATTATTGAAATAAGTTGTAATTATTGATATCCATAGACATTGGAAATGTCCCAGGCAGTCACTTCCCAGCCCACAGACCCTCATTTTGTTCAGGCCGCAGTGTGTCACTCTGGGTGATTTAGCTTGTCTAACTGAACAGTGGCAATCCCAGTCGATTCAGCCAGTGATTGGTTTAGTGGTTGCCGTTTGACCTTGCTCTGACCAAAGAGATGTAGGAAATCTGTTACCAAAAAAAAGAAAAAAGATTTTCCTCCCTGACAAATAAGACACACAGAGGACAAAGCCCCTTTGTACCGACCTCTCCTACCAGTTGCAACACAGTCAACAATGTGAGAACCCGATGATTTCATGGGGGCAGCCATCTTCTGAGCACGAGTGGAAGGTGGGGCGTTTTTCAGAATGAAAAGGAAAAAAATTTAGGGGCTTGAAGTCATTGTTAGCTGTCAAATGGAACCCTGAGACCATCTACTTCCAGAGTTTTTGTAAGGTAAGTAAGTGTTTTTATGGGTTAAGCCACTGTAAGTAAGTTTCCTATTACTTCAAACACATCCCAACTGATACAGTTATGAAGTCAAATCAAAAGACAATTTTTATCCACTCTGAAAATGAAATTTGAGCTTGTTCAGTGAGTAAATGACTTACCTACTCTAAATATGGTTCCAGTTCTCAAAGTCACTTATAAGGACAATTAATGACCTGGAGTTTTGACTCAGTCATGGTTTTTCTGTAAGGGAGCAAGAGATTTTTCTCCATTTTCTTATCTGACAGGGAACTGCAAATTAAACAACAGAAAGACTAACAAGAGAGAAGCATACAAAGTTTTCGTGATGTTAATATTTTTTATGTGACACAGAGGATTTCACAGGCAAAAAATGAAAAATCACAAAATCAGAAGCAGGAGTTCATATACCATCTTAACAAAACATGATAAATTTGTGGAAAAGTGAAAAAGCAAAGAAAAGGGGTTTGGCTTTCAGGGTTGGCTAACCGTGGGAAAGTGACTAGAAAATATATGAAACTCATGGGAAAAGAGTGTTATTTTAGTAAACCTTGTTTGTGCAGAATTAATCTTGTCATCAACCCCCATCTCCCTTGGTAAAAAACGTTCTCTTCTTCCCCGTACCAGGAGGGTATCTCCATGAGAAATTTATGTCCTGCTTTTAGGCAGAAAGGGTAAGTGTAGCTAGCCTTCCTGTATCCGCTGTTTCTCAATTGCCTTCAGCTAAAAATTATCAATATACCAAAGTGGCATATTTTGGAGTTTCATGCTCTATTCCCCTTCAGTTCCAAATAAATAGTGTATCTATTATTTTAATTTTATATTTAAAATATAAATAACTCATATTTTGTACTTTAATTATAAAGATAATTAAATACTTAATTTTACAATAGTATAGTGTTGCTATAAATGCTACTAGCATTTAATCACAGGCTTACTGTATGTCATATTTAAACTCTTAATATAAATATGTAATTATTGTAACTTAACCACTACTGAATTGCATAAAGCAGAAATGAAAGTTGCCCCCAGCATTAAAAGGTGCTAAAACTTCTTCTAATATTTATAAAATTAATTTACATTGCATTTCAACTTAATCCATATTGTGTTATTAAGGAGTGGCATTGCATTGTACAAATATATCATAGTTTCATTATTTATTTTCCTGCTGAGGGACATTTAGGATGTTTCCAGTTTGGGGCTATTATGAATATTGGTGCTATCAACATCTTTGTACAAATCATTTTAGGGGACTTCCCCCCACAAATACACATCCATGTCTCTGAGGTAGAGAAGAGGCAAAACCAGTCACAGGGCTGGAAATCAGAACAGCGCCCCTAGGGATGGCACGAAGGAACTTTCCAAGGTTACAGAAATGTTCTGTATCCTGATTGGGCCAGTGACCATGCAAGCATACACATGCATCAAGCCTCCTCAAACTGTGCCCTGTAATATATGTAAATTATACTCCATTTTAAAAGCCATAAAAAGGAAAAAAAGAGAAAATGGTCCAAACGAGTATAAGATTGCAGTGGGTAAAGAGAATCCCATTGCAGCTATTTTCTCATGTTCGTCCCTAAACCGCAGACACGAAGCTAAGAATTTCTCAGATTTTCTTGAATCAAGGAGTCAGACCAAGCTTCCTCAAATTCGGTATACTCATGTAAAATTTGCAAAGGACAGGAAAGCAGAGACGAAATGGAGGCCATCTTCCTGCACTTGAACGTTGCAGAAGGTAAGTGGGGCGGTGGGCAGTGAAGGGGGATCGCCTTCAGCTCAGGCCCTTCCCCAGTGGCAAGGCCAGGTGTTCCTGGGGGACAGCCAGACTCACCATTCCAGTGTCAGCTCCCAGCCCCATGAATCCCCGGAGGATAGTCAGAACAATAGTCTCAACAGAGAGATGCTACATGTAACAAGCCCATGTTGGGTTTTTTGTGTGTTTCATTTTGTTCCCTTATGATTCTTTTCAAGCATACATAATAGTTGCAAGTACCATGTAGCAAATGCCCAAATATCCACCACCTAGATTCTATAATTGTTAACGTTTTGTTAGAATTGTTTCATCACCTGTCCATCCTATTTTCACACATCACTCCCTATTCTGCTGGTGGTCTCCTAGTCTCCTGATGCCTGAATGCCTGAATTAGTGGCTCCCCTAGAGGGCCAATGCCCCTGACTTGCCCTGGGAGCCTCTAGGTGGCCAGCCTAGCACCTGCTCCTTTTCCCTCCCCCCAAATTCTATAGGTCCCCCAGTCCCTGTGTAGTCTGTTTTGCCACAATGCATCTTTCTAAGACTCTAAAATATATTGCTTGTGTAAGATTGGGAGTCAGGATGATGTCACTTTAAGATGACAGTTGTCTTGCTTCATGTATAATTTTCTCCCAGCAAAAAGAACAGGGAAAGAAAAATCTTCAACTCGGCTACAGGATGCTTCTCCACTCTCTGCTCCAAAAATTGAACACGATTGCCTACACAAAAGTGCCCTTCATGTCCAGAGACACCCCCCAGGCTTGCAAAGCTTTGCACAGAATAGGTTGCTCTCTCTCCTGGGTTCAGAGCTTCCATCTGCACTTTCTCAGGCCAAAACCAAATATTTTCACTCATCTGTTTCTGTTCACTTTGAACATCCCTGAGGCTAACTCTGGCCATGCTCCGTTGCCTGTCCAAGAGCCCTCTGAGGCTGCCAATCATTGTATGTGCTGGTACTGTGTATGCAAAATTATATAAGTTTTTAATGTTCTGCACTGAATCTGTAGACTCCATTGTTAATTTCGAAGAACACAGGGTTTTTCAGGAACACATATCCTGGATTACAAAAGAAATAACCCTTACCTTGATTTCTGCTTTAACAGCTGTAGTCACTCTGGCTCCTACAATGGAAACCTGACTGATACAGAAATAAGACAGTTCTCCCATCCTGCTCTAGTTACCCACACATGGCTCAGAAATAATCATCCCAAACAGGTGTTTGGATCCTTCCACCTATGGAATCATTGTACCTGCTTTCTTATACTGGACTCCACTGAACATCATTAGCTGGGTATGTTGTCTCCCTCATTGTCTGATTTAGTGTGGTCTATTTAAGCAAGCTTCCACCTGTGGACCCTTCAGATGCTTTAACTGTCTGTTATCATAAAACAATTCTGTAATGGGCATCCTTCAACATACTTCTTTATGGACCTAGCTGAGCACAGATGCAAGATGCATTGCTAAACTCCTAAAGGAATCCTCGTTGTCAACCTGCAAAGATGATGCTCCACTGTGTTCCCCTCAGGCCAGTGTGTGTACAAGCACCCACACTGGGCAACTTCAAATTTGTTTTTGTCTTTGACCATCTGGTAGATTAACAAAATCGGCATTCTGATTTAATTTGAGTTTCCTACTATTGAAAAATGTTAAATAGTTGTTGTTTATTGGCCCTTTACCGTTTCTTCTTTCTGTGGATTCCTTGTTTTTAATTTTAAGTTGATTTGTAAATATGTTGTATAACAATGAAATTGACCTTGTTCTATATATTTGAAAATGCTTTTGCCAGCTCACCGTGTGTCTTTGGTTTCATGTATAGTATGTTTGTCATCAGAAGGTTTCAACTTTAAGTAGTCAAATTCATCACTTTCCCATCATTCTACTTCTTTTTTAATTTTTAAATGTTTTAAAAAATATTTTATTTATTTGAGAGAGAGAGACAGAGAGACAGAGATAGCTAGAGAGAGCACGAGTAGGAGAAGAAGGAGAAGCAGGATCCCCGGTGAGCAGGGAGCCTGATGAGGGTTTCGATCCCAGGACCCTGGGATTATGACCTGAGCCAAAGGCGGATGCTTAACTGACTGAGCCACCCAGGCGTTCCCCCCATTCTACTTCAGACAGCTGTACCATGTTTACAAATTCCTCTTCCTTTCTAAGAATATATATGTAGACATATTCATTCATAGATACATAGAAAGAGATATGGGTTTAAAATTCTCTAGTAATACAATGATTTTATTGTTAAATTTTTGGTCCATTGGACATTTGCTTGATACTGGGAGTAGGAGGTTTTTATCCAAAGGTGGAAAGCCCTGACTAATCCACTATGGCATTTGCACTCAGTATCTGAATACTGACTTTCAAATATAGGTAAAAGGAGTAAAATTTCCTTATAACCTTTACATTTTAAAATTCTATCAGTTAGATTAAGGATATACGAATATTTATTTTAGCAAAAGTAAGGATTAATTTGATATTAAAAACTTACATTTTATCTTAAAAGAAATATTAAAAATGTACTAATAGTTACATTAAGGTGGAAAATGGAAGATCTCATGATACAGCGATTAAGAGAATGTTAGATAACATTTTTAAATCAAGAAATATTTATAGAAATTTAAGTAACAGGGCAAATTAGAAAATAGAAATTAGATTATATTGAATTATAATCTGTACACGATTGTTTGCTATGCTAGTCCTCACAACATTAACTAAACTACCCATTAAGAACTGTATTGAATTTTTAGTTATTTATTTAGTTATTTAATTCCATTCAGGCTGTGAATCTGTCAAGAAAAGGTAATTTATCTGGTCAGAATGAAATGCATAATGTCAACTTTGCTGCCTCAAAATTCCATGATTGGGGGAGAAATCACACACATAATATTCATGAATAATTATCTGTGACTCAAAATAAAGATTATAAGAATATTTTTTTAGAAAGAAAACACATCAGAAAAGAAAAATCTCACTCCTCTACCTCATTTAATTGAAAGTTAATGGCTGCTTTATTTGACAAATATGTCTTCTGGTGACAATAGGAACACCCAGCCATTAACAGTGCCTTATTTCTGCACTATATCAAATTTTCAAAACACAACTAAGACACACCTTTTTAGGCTCTTTCAGCCTGAAAAAATTCAAACCTAGAGAAAAGTTTCCAGAAAGTACAGTAAATGCTGAGGTAACCTTCATGCAAATCCTCATTCTCTCCCTCTCCCCCTCTGTCTATCTCTCTGTCCCCTCCTCTCTATCTGGGAGATGTGCCTTGCTGGGAAAAGCACATGTCCAGAAATCAGGCATTCGTGGGTTCCTGTTCTCGATCTGACTGAAATAAGCAGAAAGACCTTGGCTGAACCTCTTTACCTCTACTGATCTCCATTCCCCATCTCCCAAATAAAGACGTGAATTGAAATCTCAAGTCCCACTTCACACCAATCTCCATAATCTATAATGATTGTCTAAATACCATAAGAGAATAATGGATGAAGCAGAACGCCCCAAACCCATCGGGAAAGCATGAAGAAAGCAAACTGGCAAAGAGGACAATGGACGCTTACGATAGTAAATGATCGTTTTGGAGAAGTGTTTTCCTAAACTTCAGGAAAGTTAAGAAAACAACTTTCCCCTTTCAAACCTACTTCCTCCGGAGGCACAGAGCCTGCCTGTCCGCTGGTGACTAAGCATCAACACAAAGTGTAATAAACCTCATTAATTTTCCCTAATTGGGTGGAAAGTTTTGGAAAAGTCTGAAGAAGAGAAACATTTTCACAAAATTCAACCTAATTTCAAGTTCACACAGCAACAAGGATGACAGGGCCCTGAGGAAGGGAAACAACGGAATGTCTTAGAGAATTTTTAAGAGTTTTAATAACAGATAAAAAAAAAACACATTAGCAATTAAAACATTCATTGTTTCACAGAAGCATTTAAACCTGAAGTGGTTTTACACTTTAGTTTTGCATTCTATGAGGCCTTCAACCTTATGAAGACGATATATTTCCCTTGTTTGTACTTTTCATTTGTTTGGCAAACCCCTCCCCCACCTCTAGCCCTAATATATCAATGCACTTCACCAGCATTTTAAATTTATCCCAGATCCTGAATTAGTGGATTTCTCAATGGCCAGGGTCATACTGTTCTTTTCTAAAAATCCTCAATACTTTTATGCTCCCAGGAAATGCACCTGTCAACGTGGTATGTGCCTTCTCTCATTTTCTTAAAAGCAGGAACTAGGTTTCATTTTTCACCCTTGATTTTAAAGCATTTGGAGAGCTTGAAAGAGAAGGGGGCTGTCAACGCAGGAGCAAATAAATCTAATCGTGGTGAAAAGGTGATGAAAGCCTTGCGCTTACATTTCCTCAATTTGTTCTTAAAATAATCCTTGACACACTCTTTGATTGAGGACCAACTCTTGATTTTCCAAGGCTGGGGTCACAGAGATCAGGAACAAAAGACACAGTTATTTTAAAGCACAAATTTGAGCAATTACTTCCCACCTTTTCCTCTCGATATTTCCAAAGATGTTAATAAGTAGCTAAATTGACTTCTTTGAATTCTGTTTTGCTCCTTTCCACTCCCTACCATATAACAGGTACACTGTTCAGCAATATGTGGTTAAGAGAAATTGACAGAAGGGAAATGTAACTGAAAATATCACTACCAGTCATTGAAGGCCCACGGGTATTTCCAGTGGGCCTAGCAACTCAACTGCAGATCGAAAGGAAACAAAGTAAACATGGGTAAAGTTAGGGGGAGAAAGGACTAAAACTGGGGATTGTGACAGATGCTATCAGTGTCCTTAGGCCCTCTCCTTGTATACACTGGTCATACATGATACTCAGTTCTCGCTATGAGTACCTGCTGCTCTCAACTCCCACCCCCATGATTTCTCTGGCAGTGTAATGGAGGCTGGAGGTGCTAGACGGCGAATGCCCTTGGATCAGCTCTCGGACCTTCAGGAAGGGAATTAGAGGAGAAATACTCTTCTCCTCTATTGGGGGGGTGGGGGGATAGCTCTGAAATCTTCTTCCACTCTGTCTCCCAAAGACAAATCTTGCAAATGAGGCACTGATCACTCTTTGCTCTGGACCACATTCTCAAGGATGTTTGTATAGCGAACAGCTTTGTAAAGCACGTAGTCTCCCTCAGGAGCAAAGAGCAAGAATGTTTACTGTCCATTATGTAAGATTAAGGTTCCCTGAGTACAGAGTTCCAACCCACTACCTTTGTAGGCAAAATATAGGCCCAACTGGACCATACCCATGGGACTAGGGTCAAGGAGAGTCAACACAATAAAGCTCACACTGTTTACTGCACAACAAGTAACAAAGTCCTTTGTTTCTGATACAAGGATCTCATATCTTCTGCCAGCACCATGAAACTGTGCCAAGACAACCGACAACCTGTTAGCTTGAAAGTATGGTGGAGATCTTAGACTGCATTGATCTCACATCATGGAAAATGACCAATTGCTGACTGAATTTGAATTTAGCCTGAATTTGAATAATCACTTCCTAATAATGTTTATTTTAAAACTTAGCTCTAGTGTTCAGATAAGATCCTCATTAAAGTGGAATATTTTGAAAAATAGATCTCCAGTATATATCTGGATATATATCTGAAAAATATATATCCAGATCTCTTCTGGCCACAGAACTTGAAGTTGAACCCCTCAAGCCCCCAGCTGTTGCCAGATATACCAGGGGCTATAGATCAAATAAGACGTTAATACGCTGATTCTCTCAGATAGTGAAGGTGTTCAAAGATCCAGGGGACAAGTAGAGCCCCCTCCCCTAAGAACAACTGCAACCTTTCCAGCTCCCAGGGTAACAATCAAACACTCATTACTCTTGCTTTTTACTTATGGAACTGTGGGGCAATATGTGTTTGTTTGTTGGTTCCCTTGTTACAGGATCCAAGAGTCAATCTCATTAAGCATATGCATCAAAAAGACAATGGAGGAGAAAATACGCTTACTGGTGGAAAGAAGAAAAGGCATTAAGACTTTTTCAGGTGAAGAAGGAAAGCAAGCTACAGACTGACACTGGAATTGGCAATATGTTTGAAGTCCAAAGGATGTTCACATTCATTCATAGGTGGACAAAGAGTGTGAGTAGCTCCATATATAGAACACAAGGAAGAACTGTTAAGAAATTTATCAGCTTGCTGTAGCTGCATGGAAAGCAGTTAGGTTTCTTTTACTTGGAAATGAATCAGGCCTGTCATGACTTAAAAGCCTATATAAACCCCCTTCTCTTTCAAACTCTCTTAAAACATATGTGTGTGTGTGTGTGTGTGTGTGTGTGTGTGTATACAGGAATTATAACATATAGGTTTTATTAAAAACCTATAACCCCCTTCTCTTTCAAACTCTCTTAAAAATATATATATATATATATATATATACACACACAGGAATTATACGATTGTATAGTAATATGATTGTGTAATTATATACATTAGAATTATGTGTAAGAATTATATATGACGTAGTCATTTCAGAAAAAGATCTTTCTAAACCGCCCATAAACATAAAGGCTTTCTTTACTATTACTGCTTCTTTGTATTATATGTAAACTTCTGCAGCCACATGTCAGTTATAAAAGTATACTGTTAAGATAACATCAAGAAGGTTAGATTAGTTAAACGGCACTATGGGTATGATAATCTTCATTTGAAATCAGAGACCAAAAAGACCCAAAGCTGGGGCAATAATTTCACTCTTACTTAATATGCTTTTCATATTAATCTAAGAATGACACCAAAAGGCCAAGATAAGAAATGCAGGCAGTGAACACAAGCAAACTCCTTTTCTTAAAGAGCATTTTCTATTAGAAATGAATACACTCATGTAATAAAGTGGTAGGTATTAACAGTGTCCTAAAACACTTCAGTTTTCCATTATTGTGTTTGTTTAAGAACTTTTAGTTTCAAACAGAAATAAAATGAGCTTTCACTCCAAATAGTTTATTTGCCCAATCTAATTTATATTCATTTAATTTATATTCATTGCCCAATCTAATTTTGACACTGATTTTGTAAATTATTTGGTGAAGAGCAAACATGGGCTACACAGTTACTTACTTAGCATCTGTGATATACCAGGCCTTGTGCTTGTGCTGGATTCAGAGGGATGAATACCAGTTAACGCCCTTAAGGTACTCAAATTCAGATTTTTTCCTTCAAGATAAAAAAAATAAATGTATGACTTAGTTTTTTTCTCTCCAAAGGCTATACAAATCAGAATTTGTTCCAAATTTTCTGCAAAATAGACAGCAAGAGGGAAATCAAGACAAGTTTTACTCAGCATGTTATCTATATATTCTAACTATGGTAGAAGCCTCCATTTTCCCCACTGAGGTGGGAAGGGCAAATATGTTAAAAGTTCTTACCTCCGTATACTTTTTTTAGGGTGTGTCTTTCTAATTTAGTTGCTTGGTTTCTTAATATTCCTTCAGCCAGGACAATGTGATGATCCTGGGTCTGCTGGGGCAAATGGCCTTGACTGGGTCAAATGAAGGCACATGCTAAGAGGACCTCCAGATTAGGTAAAAGAGGGAGTCAAGACTCGTTGTAGCCCAGGCGAGATGCTGAGGACAGAAGACCAGCTAGGGATTGAAGGCCAAGCCTCAGCTAACAATGAAGTGGGCTCCTTTGCCTGGAGTGTCCTTAATGCTAAAGACAGACTGTGAAGACCTATATGATTTTGCAAATATGTTCCACAAACTGTCCTCTTTTACACACGTAATTCCAAGGAAAACATCCCACTTTAATTTATGAGGCTGGTATAACCTAGACATTAAAACTAGGCAGGGACATTACAAGTAAAAATTGCTATTATTCAACAGTTGCATATAACACCCAGTGCTCATCACATCACAGGAACAACTAAGCTCTCCATCTGCAAATAATGATATATTATATGTACATACATTTTTTTAAAAGCAAAACTGCTATAGGAAATCTATCATATGATCATAAATGGAAAAACTCTAAATAAAATATTAGTAACCTAAATCGATGAGACTATGTTAGGTTAATATTAGAAAATCTATTTATAAAACTCACAACACAATACCGGAGAAAAACAATATGAAGATCACAATACATAGAAATACACAAAGATTCAATGCCTTTAAGGATAACAACAACAACAACAAAATACCCAAACAAGTCAAGAATGGAAGGAAATCCTTTAATCTGATCAATGGAATCAATCTAAATCTACATAATGGTGAAGAATCAGTGACATTCTTATAAAAGGAACAAGTCAGGGACAGGAAAAAAATGCCTACTCTTACTGTTTTTATTTAATCTTGTATCAGAGATCCTAGCCAGCACAATAAAATATGAAAAAGAAATAATTGCTGCAAGCATTGATAAGGAACAAATGAAATTATTATTATTTGTAGACTATAGGATTACTGACATAGAAAATTCAAGACAAGAGTGCCTGGGTGGCTCAGTTGATTAAGCGTCTGACTTCGTTTCAGGTTATGATCCCAGGGTCCTGGGATTTAGCCCCACAATGGGCTCCCAGGGAGCCTGCTTCTCCCTCTCCCTCTGTCCCTTCCCCCAGCTTGTGTGCTCTCTCTCTCTTTCAAATAAATAAATAAAATCTTTAAAAAAAAAAAGGAAAATTCAAGACAAACTCCAACTTATTAGTGATAGAGTTATAGCGATAGAGAAATAGTTCAAACAAAGTGATTAAGGAAATTTAAAATAAACCAAAATGCCCATGTGCACTTAATATATGGTAAAGGTGATGGTATAAACCTGTAAAGAATATGAGACAATTCTAAAAATGTTTCTGAGTTGATTGACTATCCATTTGAAAAAAAAAAAATCTTCGCTTTTTGCTAGATACAAAAATAAATTCCAGGTGTACATAAAACCTAAAGATTTTTTAAACTTAACATTTCTGGAAGAAAACAATACAGAACAATTTTAGAACTCCAGTGTAGAGAATCATTTCTAAACCAAGGCACAAAAATGACAAGAGAGAAAAGATTGGTGTATTTTTGCTGTGTTGAAATTTAAAACCTCCCTATGACACCTTAGAATATGTAAAGCAAATATTGGAGAAGACCTGAAAACACAAATACCCACAAAAGAGATTTTCTTTTAGTCCTATTGGCCAGAAATATTTGTCAGATGATCACCAATCATTGCTTACCCACAGGAGCTTAGGGAGGACATGTCTTCCTTTTTAAAGACATTGTAATCTCAGGGCACCTGGATGGCTCAGTTGGTTAAGCAGCTGACTTCCGCTTGGGTCATGATTCCAGGATCCTGGGATCAAGCCCCTCATCGGGCTCCCTGCTCAGCAGAGAGCCTGCTTCTCGCTCTCCCTCTGCCTGCCGCTCTGTTTACTTGTGCTGTCTATCTCTCTGTCAAATAAATAAATAAAATCTTAAAAAAAAAAAAAAGAAGACATTGTAATCTCACACCTAAATCAAATCACTTTTAATAAGAAAGAAAGGAGGTAAATGTTGGCTGGGTAAATAATATATAGCATCTGCCAAAGACAGTTCACAAGCAATTGACAGAACAAACCAGAATGACTAATAAGCCAATAAAAAGTAGTGGGCTTCACTAGTAATCAAAGGAATACAATTTAACTGGGGTGGGGGGGCAGCAGCAGCAACAGGGAGGAAGGGGAGGGCAAGAGACATCACCATACAGTCATCAGATTGAAAAAATTCTAAAACATAATAACAAGTTTAGTGGTTTTGTGAGGCCTATCTCCACTTAGATGCCTCTAAATTCAACGTATTCAAAACAAAACTTCTTCCAAACCCTTTCTTCTTCCCAACCAAAGTAAAGGACAACACCAACAACTTAAGGGAAAGACTTGAATCATCCTTAACTAATGGCATAGCTGCACTACTCATATTCAGCCTGACATACCTGTAAATTCTTCTTTTCTGTTTCTACACCTCTAGAATCTATCTCCACTGTTTGGGGGATGTCCTCATCACTCCCTACATGGAAAACCTCTAAATCCATCTTTCCACCTCTTATTACCTTCCAACCATTATTCAGCAACTAGTGGGGCTGTCTCTCCTATGCTTAAATGTATCTGGTAGACTTTGCTATAAAGACCAAGTTAAAATTCAAAATGAGATGTCCCTTAATGATCTTCCTGTACCTCTTCCAGCCTCATCTACCTTCTCTTGTATTCCACACATTCCTATTGGGTTCAATTTTATTTTCCTCAAGTATATTCTTCAAGAATTATTTTAGTGAGGGTTTATAAGCAGGAAATTTATCCAGTATTTATATGAAATAATTTTCATGTTGCTTTCATCCTTGAATAACCATTTATTCAAGTTGATGGTTTTTATCCCTCCATACTTTGAGGGCCAAAGAAGTTGACTAATGATGGTGCCAGGGACCCAGACCAATGATGTGGAGCCCAACAGAAGACTTGGCTTCCTCCCTACTTCTGTTTGGGACCAACCTTACCCATAAAACTGAATCATTTTTCAATTTCCTCCACAAACTCTAATTAACTTACTCCTTTTGTTTACCTCTGACTTACTAATGTTCCTCCAAAAAACTCAGCAATAGGGGCACTCTCCTATCTAGCTTCGTATGGTAAGAAGAGCTTAGGAGCATTCTTGTACATTGCCATACTTTAAAACAAAGCCAGAACTGTTATGCCTAGTTTTATTAATTTCAAAAAATTCATAAGCTAAATAAATATATTAAACTTTTATTTTAATTCCGCATGTGAAAGCCAGACATAAGACCAATGTTCAGACACTAAGGCCTACTTATATTTGTAATTTTGTCTTTTGCTTTCAGCTGGTAAACTTAGATAAACATATGTTATTCAATAGATTACCAGTATCTTACTTTGGCAAAATTGGGTAATTCTGTCTCATCTCTAAACCACCTATATTTGTGGCTATTTAATTGATTTATGCCAAAAATGTAAGAGAAAGTTGTTTTGAGTTTTATTTCATCATAAAATTATTAATTTAGTGTTTGGAAGAGAAAGACAAAATGTTTTTGAGAGACTAAAAAGGAACGAGGGATCCATTAGGCCAAGAAAAATATGCCAAGAAAAAGCATAAACATACAGTCTTCTGAAAGAGTATGAATTTAAATCAAATTTCTTTAAGAGAAGCAGATATTACTTGTTTTTAGCAAAAGATTACTTGTTTTTAACCTTGGGGTACCTGGGTAGCTAAATTGGTTAAGCATCCAACTCTTGACCTTGGCTCAGGTCATGATCTCAGGGTCATTAGATCAAGCCCCATGTCAGGCTCCACACTCAGCACAGAGTCTGGTTGAGATTCTCTCTCTCCCTCTCCTTCTGACCCTCCCCCCTCCTCACACTAACTCAATCTCTCTAAAACAAATAAACAACTCTTTTTTAAAAAAAGATATATTTAACCTAAAAATGCATAAAACATGATATATTTGACCTAAAATCCATTAAACTTAGATATTTACATTCTAAACAACCTAAAAATATTAACTCATTTTCTCCCTTACATGACATTTCCTTTTGTATTCCTGTATGCAATCTGAAATCCACCATATGGCACTTGGCATAAATGTAGTCTTAGAATTTCCAACTTGAAATCTGAATGTGTAGAAGTCTTATCTCAATGTAAATTGACTATAAATTATTTGAGAGGTAAGAATCATGATTTTTGTTGTTGCTGTTGTTGGGTTTTTTTTCCTAATTATTAGAAATATGGCATAATGCCTACTTTGGTATTGTGTTTAGGTTTACACAATAGATTAGAATTCCCTAAATGCTATACTACTTTTGCCATGTACTATTAGTTCTTTCTGAAATAAACCAATGAAATACTCCTCTCATTCTCTAGGAAACAGACATTAAAAAGATGGTAAAAAGATATTATGAGAATTGTTATGCCGATAAACTCAACAATTTAAATGAAATTAACACATTTCTTGACAATCACATCTTATCAAAGCTGACACCAGAAGAAAGAGAAAATATGAATAGCTCTGTATTTATCATAGAAATTATGTCTATAAATAAAAATCTTCCCACAAAGAAAATTCTAGATCCAGAGGGCTTCATCTTTGAATATCTTTTAAATATGTAAAGAAGAAATAACATCCATTATATACAAAATTCTTCATAGAAAAAGTTCAACTTAACTGTGTTACCAAAATCTGACAAACTCACTTATTAAATACAAAATCCCTGGGATGCCTGGGTGGCTCAGTGGGTTAAAGCCTCTGCCTTCAGCTCAGGTCATGATCTCTGAGTGCTGGGATAGAACTGCATGGGGCTTTCTGCTCAGCAGGGAGCCTGCTTCCCTTCCTCTCTCTCTGCCTGCCTCTCTGCCTACCTGCAATCTCTGTCAAATAAATAAATAAAATCTTAAAAAAAAAAAAACAAAATCCTGAACAAATTATTCACAAATGGAATCAAGCAGTGTATGGAAAAGAAAAATACTTTATGGTAAATTCAAGTTCATCTCAAGAAGGCAGTGGGATTAATATTAGAAAATCAATTAATGTCATTAGCCACACTAGCAGATTAAATGTGAAATCATAGAAGCCTTCCACTAGACATAGAAAAATGATTAAATAAAATTCAACATTCATTCATATTTAAAGAAAAAACAACTTTCAACAAGCTAAGACTATGAAGGGACATACTTAAGCTATAAAGAAAACTATGGCAATAATCACACTTCATGGTGAAAACTGAAAGTTCCTCTAGGGGAATCAGGAACAAGATTCAGATGCATGTTATTATAGTTTCTATCAACATTTTAGTGGAAGTTCTAGCAAGTACAAGAAAACATACACTAAATGCACAAGGATTGTTATTAAAGAAATAAAACTTTCATTATTCACAAGTGATACATGAGATTTTAGCATCTATGTTCATGGGTAAGTTTGCATAGTCACTTCCCACTCATGCCAGACTTAGTCAAATTTATGCTAGACTTTTTCAATATTCTGGAATAGTTTACATATGTACTAGCCATGTCTCTTATTTTCTGATGCTTTGACATGGGAGGCAGTTGGGGGGAGGGGCTTGCTGACCCTGGAGGGACAACTCTTCCCTCCTTCCCTGAGTTAGCTAATCTCAGAGATAATGTACTACTCACCTCTGAGAGCATGTCTTTCAAATGCAAACCAGCAATCCACAGCTCATACCCTTAACGGCATTCCTCTGCAGACTCCCACACTCCAGACCACTATCCCCCTGTCCTAATCACTCCAGCATCAGGTACCAATACCAAACAATAAGGATGGCTCCTAGACCCCAGAGCCTCCTGGAATTATTCAAACTCACCGATCTTAAACCTGCTTGCCTTTCCTCACCTCTTCCTTCCTGAATAATCCCAATAAAGTTTCTTGTCATAGTTCCCCCTCCATCTGTCTCCTGACCAAATCTAGGGCTCCCCCACAGTCCGGTGGTATCCATGGGATCTGTGAGTAAAACATCTTTTCAGTGACAGTCATCTTTGGATCTGCTGATGTTGCCGTCTCCAAATAATACTAAAGACCACATTTTTAAAACAATAAAAAGTTAGAATTATTTGTAGAACTTGTCAGTAAGTTCTCTACAAATAATCTAAATATTTTCTTGATGGGAAGATTTTTTTAGCATTTTCTCTCATATTTATAGAATTATTCAGGTTTCCTATTTCTTCAACTTTTTTTATGGACTATTTCTGTTTTCTAAATACTTTGTTTTTCTAATACTTTTATTTTTTTAATTTTCTAATTGCCATAATCATTTCCTCTACACTCTGGCCCTGGGAAGTTTCATTTGTCTTGACTTTAAACACTTTCTATATATTAATGATTTTAATTACATATCTTCGGGTCCTGACCTGTAAACCAATCATCCTATTAGATATTCGCATCTCAACATCTAGTAACTGTTCTCACACTTGATTTCAAGCAAAGCCTTGATTTCTACCACAACATACTTTCCCTCAGACTCCTTATTTCCAACCACCCAGTTAACAGAAATGAGGAGTCATCCTCAATCCCTCCTCCCCCTTCCTCAAAACACTGCCAGGGCCTCCCAGCTGGCCTCCTGCTTCTCCTCTTCCTGCCCACAAATCACTCTGCACAGAGCAGCCAGAGTCATCAAACAGGTCTTGTCACCCATCACCCTCAGAATAAAATCACTTTTCCCTTTCTTTTCAGATTTCATGGTCTTCTTCCTCATCTTCCCAGTGCTCCCACTTTTTCCTCCACCTGGGATACTCTTTTCCAAGAACTGTGCTGGCTCCTTCCCCATCATCTCAGACAAGCCTTCCCTGGCCACTCTGTCTCAAGTTAACCCCTTTTCTGCAGCCCCCTTTGTCTACTACATCACCACTATTTTGTTTTGTTTTGTTTTATTATTTTATTTGATGTTTTATTCCATTGCACTTTTTGCAACCCCAGATTATCTTATTTCTTCTTGGTTTACTTTCTTAAAGTTAATTTCCATGAAAGCCAGAAATCCTGTCTGATTTTTCACTGCATTAGCCTAGGATAGTGCTTGCTTGGCACACAGTATGGGCTCACTATAGCTGTTTGAACGAGAACATGAATATACATAAATATAGATGGACTATGGCAGGTATCTGAGAAACCAGTTTGAGAGAATAGTGAAGAGATCATCCCCACAGGGCCAGTGTTGAAGGGATGGGGACATAACTGGTGGGGAACCCTGCCCACCAGTGGGAGAGTCAGACAGATTGGAATATAAACCCAGTCAACAACCTTTCCTACTCCAGGCTTTGCACTAAGACCCAGCATCTGGCTGGAGCCTTGCAATGCACTTGCTTCTTATCTGTTCAGTCACTAGAACTGTGGGGTTCAAATAATCAATAGCGAATTTTGTATGAAGTGACAATTTTTAATTCTAGGGAGACCCAAAATGGAATTCTATTCTTCCTTAAAATAAAGGAAGACATCTCAGAAAATGAGGTATTTAAAATAAATATCTCCAAGCATCAATTTGAGCATTATCTGAATTCTGACATCACAAGCGAAAACAATTTCAACTCCACTTAAAAAGATGTCACATTCAGGCAGTTTTACAACAGGAAATGGGAAAAGGTTAAGGCTTTAACATGATTCAGGTGTCATTTGATATATATACATAGGAAATTAGGTCACTGAAAAGAATTTTTTTAATCAAGAAATTCACGGCTCAGAATAAAATGATGCTTCAATCCATTTTAAGCAGCGTTCCTACTCATTCTCACGACATCCGTGTTTCTTAACATCACCCTGCATTGATCACTTGAAAGCTACCACCAATGAAAAGCTCAAAGCTTTCTGTGCTTATTTTATTGTTACTAATATTTTAATCCTGGTAAAATTAAGACTATTGCACACAACCATTTTCATGGAAAAAAAATCAGAGTGGACCATCTGCTGAAACATGAGTGCCTAGAATAATACAGGAGAGATTCATTAACATCCACATCCCTGGTTCATGAAACAAACTTGTTTAAGAAGATCAAGCGAGGAAGAGGTGGAGGAACCTCACCTACTCTATATTTATAGAGAAATAACAAAATACTTATATTTGTTATATATTTTATATTTATATTTATTTCTCTATAAATATCACTTCTGTGTGAACACGTGCCTTCCCCTCTCATGCAGGATTGATCATTCCCTCTTCAGTTTTCCAGCATAGGAATCTCTATTCTTATACATACTTCATGATGCAGGACGTGTCTCTTCCACTTAACTTCCAGTTTCTTAAAAACAAGAAACCTCTTCCCATCAACCCCTCAATCTCCAGCCCCCAGCACAAGGCCAGAATTTAAGAAGGGTTTATTGGTGAACAAAGTAAAAAAGTATTTCACTGAGGTCCTCCCACACATACTAAGTGCTGACCATAACCACTCTGATCTACCCCTGCCCTCTAGTACTTCACGTCCTGGAGTTTAAAGAGAAGGAAGTCTTGCTTTCCATTTACTGCTCTGCCTTCATTCACCCAGTTTGTCAAGAGCATAAAAACAACCTTCTTTTCTGGCAGGAGGGGCTGATACTCCAAATCAACACACAAGGCCATAAAATAAAAAAAAAAAAATGAGAAAATTGTTTCAGATCACTGAAATTAACATTTGAGCATTTGAATATTCCTAAAGATCCTTCAAAGTTAAGGGAAAAGTTCCATAACATTCCAAACCGTTTTCTAAAGAGAAGCTCAGATTAAAGAAATGTTTCAGAACATGCTTGCAACATTTTTTTAAAGAAAAGAAAATTTTAAATACAATGTGTGTAAGTCGCTATACTAATTTATTTGTAAAATATATCCAGTAAAGAGCTGCTTCTAGGCATAACTTACACATTGAATCTGTCCGGCTATAAATCAAAAGCACTCACCATGGGGTGTTTCAAGCGAAATTGTCCCACTCCCCATTAATTTTGCTGACTGGAATTTCAGTTGAAGATTAAGTAGTTAATTTTTCACGTGGTAGCACAAATTCTCCCTTCTCTTAATGGAAGATGGCAAGAAGAGTGTTTTTCACATTTGTATTCCATGTGGGGAGACAAATTATTTTATTGTATCTGATTGCAAAGTAATGATCCCATTTGGATAGATTTTTTTTTTAATCACCCATACATGTAGTGTAGAAGTTGAGAATTTTCTTATTCAAGGGAGTTATAAAACATATTTTCAAGTGGGGAAGATCAGCCATGCTAGAGATATAAAAGCTATGTCATCTGATGTGTGAAATAATGGTGATTTGAAATATTATATTCCATTATCCTCACAAGAACACTTACACGTACCACATGTTGGGTTTGGTCTTTGATTTGGATAATATAGGTGTTGTAATGCCCCATCACACTAGGTCACCCAAAATGACCCATAATAAATGTGTGCTATAACTGAGTCCTCTCCATGGGAATTAATCCCATCTACAACTCTGATTTTATAAGCAGACCTCAGTCTAGTTTAACTCTTTTAGAAAGCTCCTTGCTATTAATTTCCCACCAGACAATCTTAAAAATTATTGTGAGTTTATCTACAATACTAAATTCCACAATGGAAGTGATAGATTATTCCTAAATCCAATAATCATCTAGTGCCTTTGAATCACTATTTACTAAACATTAATCTCTGTGTTTAACACTGGCTTTTCTAAATTGTTTTCCTAAATCCTATGGAAACCATCCCAAAATGATGTCTTGTGCAATGTGAGTGCAGAAGTGCAGCTCATAAACAAAACAAGTAAGTATTTATATTCTACTTTCAATTTATTCAAAATACACAGTTCTCTCCCAGTTAAAGGAGAAAATGATTACAAATTCAGTTATCTTGAAATAATTAAAAGGTCATCAATTTCCTGTCATGGAAGTGATATGGTTTAATTAAATTCTATAAATGTATTGACCAGGCCATCAGGAGAGACTATCCTGCTGAGAGTTTATTATCTTAATAACAAACTGATGTCCATTGAGTGGGATATAAGTATGTATGTAGAGGTTTGTGTATTTGTGGGGATTCAAAAATGACTATAGAGACTATGAATGCTAGAGTTGGTTGAAACCAGACAGAGCTTAAGATTTGCTCATATTTTCCTAAGAGAAAGTAAATATTTATTCACAGAAATAGAGAATTTACTTATATTACCATATGAAAACATTCCCCTAGCAAAAACTTTGAACCACATCAGACTGACTATTGAAACTGGGCAAAGGGGCACCTGGGTGGCTCAGTGGGTTAAAGCCTCTGCCTTCGGCTCAGGTCATGATCCCAGGGTCCTGGGATCGAGCCCCACATCGGGCTCTCTGCTTAGCAGGGAGCCTGCTTCCCCCTCTCTCTCTGCCTGCCTCTCTGCCTACTTGTGATCTCTGCCTGTCAAATAAATAAATAAAATCTTAAAAAAAAAAAAAAAAAAAAGAAAGAAAGAAACTGGGCAAAGAAAACAGCAGAAAAAAACTCAACTAAAGAAAACATCTGTCAAGGTAATCGTATTTACAATTTCCCCTAATCTATCCTAACACAGTTGAAAGAAACAAGTCTCTAAGGGTATTGGAAAGCTGAAGCATTCCTTCTGATATCACCCAGTTATGTGTTGACACCAGCCTGGAAAGTCCTACATAGTAAGTAGCATGGAACTCTCTACTGACAATCTAGAATGTCAAAATGTACTGTTTCTGCCCAAAAGTTTCGTTACAATGGGTGGTAGCATACTGCTATTAACAATGGATTAATAATTCATAAAATGGATTTTTGTTGTCCCTCTCCTCCACATCAATCCATCCTGAGAAGTACCAAATTACTTGGATCCCTCAACAAAAGCTCCACTGCTACATTAATCTGAAACATCCACTGGTTGTATGTGTCACAAATGCTATTTCATCCTCTTTCCCATCCCCACTTGGTCAACAGAGCCAACTCAAACATCAATGCCCTTAGTAAAGTTCTCAGAGCTGGGCATTTCTTCCACTACTTACCTCAATGAAACAAGGCAGCCCAGTAAAAGTTCTCAGAGCTGGGCATTTCTTCCACTACTTACCTCAATGAAACAAGGCAGCCCAGTACTCAGTGGGTTAAAGCCTCTGCCTTCGGCTCAGGTCATGATCCCAGGGTCCTGGGATCGAGCCCCACATCGGGCTCTCTGCTTAGCAGGGAGCCTGCTTCCCCCTCTCTCTCTGCCTGCCTCTCTGCCTACTTGTGATCTCTGCCTGTCAAATAAATAAATAAAATCTTAAAAAAAAAAAAAAAAGAAAGAAAGAAACTGGGCAAAGAAAACAGCAGAAAAAAACTCAACTAAAGAAAACATCTGTCAAGGTAATCGTATTTACAATTTCCCCTAATCTATCCTAACACAGTTGAAAGAAACAAGTCTCTAAGGGTATTGGAAAGCTGAAGCATTCCTTCTGATATCACCCAGTTATGTGTTGACACCAGCCTGGAAAGTCCTACATAGTAAGTAGCATGGAACTCTCTACTGACAATCTAGAATGTCAAAATGTACTGTTTCTGCCCAAAAGTTTCGTTACAATGGGTGGTAGCATACTGCTATTAACAATGGATTAATAATTCATAAAATGGATTTTTGTTGTCCCTCTCCTCCACATCAATCCATCCTGAGAAGTACCAAATTACTTGGATCCCTCAACAAAAGCTCCACTGCTACATTAATCTGAAACATCCACTGGTTGTATGTGTCACAAATGCTATTTCATCCTCTTTCCCATCCCCACTTGGTCAACAGAGCCAACTCAAACATCAATGCCCTTAGTAAAGTTCTCAGAGCTGGGCATTTCTTCCACTACTTACCTCAATGAAACAAGGCAGCCCAGTAAAAGTTCTCAGAGCTGGGCATTTCTTCCACTACTTACCTCAATGAAACAAGGCAGCCCAGTATTATGGAAGTCAACTCTCTCTAGAAACTAACCAGTTTTGAGACCCTGAGAAAGCTTCCCAACCACCCCAAGACTTGGATTCCTTATCTGTCAGATTGGATAATGACACATATATCAGCAACTCTTACAACAACTAATGAGAAAATGTGTGAGACCAGTACAGTCCTTGGCACCCAGAGGCAATCAGCAAATGGCAGCTTCCCCTCACACCATGGCTCCTCATATCTCTGTTTCTCTAAGGTTCTCTCCAATAAGCCTTCAGCCAACCAGAGTGGAGGCTGTGGAGATGAAGCAGCCTATGTAGGTCAGCAACTTATTTGGTGCTCCCTAAAGTCCTTTGTATGCATGAAGTTCTCTGTGTGTTTCATCCTTCTCCTCCTTGTCTCTCGACCCAGATGATTCCAACTTCTACATACAGAGACTGTGAGTCACATAGTCTGGGGAACGGTCTATAGCTGAGTATTTTTTTTTAACTTCTAGGGATTATTCGAATGTGCAACCAAGGTTGAAAACCACAGCAACCCTCCATGGTCCCCTACATACTTCCCACTAAGTGAGACCCTCTCCAAATGAACTGAAGGTGTTTCCTGGCTTGTTCATCCTGTTTTCTGTGATACCCTTCAAGGCCAGTGCTATGTCTTTTTCATCTTCAAATCAATGGAAATGTAACACAATGCCTAGCCTTTTCCCAATCCTCTAAATCTTGTTGCATAAATAAATAAGATATTGGAAAAATGACTTCCCCTTTTTAGTCCTCTTTTCTAGTGAGAAAAATGTGTACGATGGTTCTTCTCCTACTCACAAAGATATTGGATGGGCAATCAGAAGGAAAGCATTTGTTTAAATAAATATATGCCACACTAAATAATAATTACATATATATACACCACATAAAGCACAGTATTGCTTATTCCAATAAATGTGCTCAAATTCACTTGATATGATAGGAAAGCTGCAAATAAGAAACTTATATCAATGTGGTCATTCACCCTTCTCTCTTGAACTCACTTCTTTTTAATTTCTGGCCTTCAGTGGTAATCCTGAAAGTAACTCCTATAAAGTAGAATTAATTTTTGGCCACAGTGATTTTGAATTCATCTCCCGAAGACTGATAAATGATGGACTAAAACTTCTTTTGGAGACAAAACCAGAGCATGAATCTGTGAGCTCAGAGGAAAAAGGATCATGTGTGTAGGAGATCCTGCTCCTAGATCCAGAACTGGACCCAATACTGAAAAACAGAACAAAATCAGAAGGCCCTCCCTATGCATCACTCTTTGGGCAGGGTTTGGACAGCTCCTACCCTTGTTATTCTGAAGAGCGCTCTCCATACAAGACATGAAGGGTGCTCTGGTTAAGTATCCTATTGCTTTGAGGATGTGGGGGAGACCAGTTTTAGTTTCTGAATGTTGTTTTAACTAATTACCACAAACTTACTGGCTCTAAAACAAATAAACAAAAAAAAAAAAAACCACCCCCATAGTTTATTCTGTCATAGTTCAGGAGGTCAGAAGTCCAGAATGAGTCTTAAGTAGTGAAAATCAAGATGTCAGCCAGGCTGGTTCCTTCTTGAGGCTCCAGAAGATAATCTGTCCCTCGCTTCTTCCATCTTCCACTGGCTCCTGATGACATTGGTCCAATCTCTTCCTCTATGGTTACACCTCCTTCTCTGGGTCAAGTGCCTCTTTGTCTCACACTTACAAAGACCCTTATGAATATGTTTGGTGTTACCTGGATAATCCAGGACAATCTCTTCATCTCAAAATCCTTAATCACATCTGCAAAGTCCTTCTTGCAATGTAAGGTGACATTCACTGATTCTGGAGATTAGGATGTGGATGTATTCGGGGGCCATTATTCTGTCTACATACATAGATATGTAATTAGATGAAAATGAGAGTTGTCCACAAACATCTATAGTACAAGGAAACAAGTGAGTAATGATATTCTTTTTCTTTTTAAGATTATTTATTTATTTATTTGAGAGAAAGAGAGAGAGCATCCAATGCAGGGCTTAATCCCAGGATCCTGAGATCACGACCTGAGCTAAAGGCAGCCACTTAACCACTTAACCAGCCACCCAGGTACCCCATGATGTTCTAAGAGAGGTGAAGACAATGCCATGCAGGTGATAAAGAGGAAATAAAATTCTTTTCACTCAGAAGGGTCAGGAAAGACTCTGGGCTGCAGAAATGAAGAGAATTTGGAAAAAGTAAAGTTCAAAATATGTCAGTGAAGAAGTCAATATTCAATACTCACTCTTCTCATCACACACACACACACACACACATAAATAAAACAAAACACCTTCAAAAAGGGTAACATTGATCATGGAACAGTACATCAAAAACTACTATACGGTGACTGACATAACATAATAAAAATATTTTTTAAAAAAGAGTAACATTGAGAATATTCTGATGCATAAACAATATTCTTGGAATATTGAAAAAATGAAATAAAGTTAAAAAAAAAAAGAAGATGATTCTGGACCAGTCAGCCAATGACCAATGGTATAAACTGATAGTAAGTGAAACACTGAAATTCTAGAACAAGTTTAAACTGAAAATCACCAGAACATAATATCAAGAAATGGACTCTCATAAACTAAAAAATATATATGTATGTAATGGTAAAAGAAACATTTTAAATGAATGACGAAGGACAAGTCATTTCATGAGTAAGTTCCCTTTGTGCAGGTGATTATTTGATGAAACAAGAATTTATTTAGATGCTCACCTAAAATTATTCACCCAAGTAAATTCCAGAAAACTTAAAAGTTAAATATAAAATGTCAATATTAAAAAATCAAGATTTTTTTTTAATTTACTATCACTGGAGGAGATACAATTTGCTAAGTGTAGAATAAAACATTAATCTATTTTGTTAAGTTAAAATTTTAAACCCCTGTTCATCCACACTAAATAAATAGAACAAAATTAAAGGACAAACATCATATTTTGGGGTAAAGAGTCACAGGAAATACTATACATACAAAGTACTAATATCCTTATATACAAAGAGGTTAATCAAGTGGAATTTTAAAATACTGAAGCTCTAATAAATAAATTGACAAAGGATGTAAATAGGTAATTTCCAGAAAGGAAATATAACTAATCAACAAATGTGTGGAAATGCTTTCCTTCACTGGTAATCAAGGAATGGTGCATTAAAATAACAATGAAGTCACATTTGACCCCTATCAAATTAGCAAAGATTTTTTTAAAAAATCATAGTATCCATTTCTGATGTGGGGACTGTGGAAAGGGTACTCTCGAATATTACTGGTATTTTGGGATAAGCCTTTTGGAAAGCAATTTGGCAAAGAGCCTTATAATGTTTATATCTCCGGAAGTCCACTTTTGAGAATGGAGCCTAAGAAAATAATCCTGAATATTGCGATGCATTATTTACATAGCATAAATTTTTTTCCAGAAATAATCTAAATCAGACAAAAAATGTAATATTACACAAATATGTGTACTCAATAATTATTAGTAACTTAAAAATTATATTTATAAATAGTATGCAATATATGGAGAATATGTTATACGTTGAATGCAAATAGTAGGATAAAAATATTATATGCATCACCTTTCCATTTAGATTGAAAACAAATAGAATAAGGACTAGAAAGAAATATAAGAAAGTATTAACAGTGTCGGTCGTTGGGTAGAAGAACCACAGATGGGATACATATATATATTTTTTTAATTTAAGGACCTTCTCATTTTGAGATATCCCTTTGTCATCTCTGTCAAATTCTTACAGTATGTCACATAAAGCTTTGTTAAAAACTATATTTTTTTAAATGCCCAAAATTAAAATGTGTTTTCCTATTTAAGATGTTCAGGAAACAAATTTTTTCCATTTTTTTAATATAAGAACTGGCTTTTGTTTTTTCTTTTGTTGTTGTTCTTGGTAGATAAATAACACAAAAATTATGGATTTGGAATTTCCCTCAAGAGAATACCCAGACCACTTTCCTTCTAAGACAATACTGTGGGACAGCATTCTAAATCTCCATTCATTATAATACTGCCCTCATAAAATGTTTCTACTTGCTCCTAATTTCTCCCCATAAACTTTGACATCAAATAAGTGATTTTTTTAATTTATATTTTTTATTGTTATGTTAGTCACCATACAGGACATCATTAGTTTCTGATGTAGAGTTCCATGATTCATTGTTTGTATATAATACCCTGTGTTCCATGCAATACATGCCCTCCTTAATACCCATCACCAGGTTCACCCCTCCCCATCCCCCTTCCCTCTAAAACCCAAATCTCTAATCCAGCTTTTGACACGTCTATCTAGAGATAAAAGCTAAACTGACTTCATGTTTTTAAAAAGACTCCCAAATACCATATGTAGCTCTAAACTTCATAGCAATTAGTTTTTAATCTATACTCATTGAAGGTAACATTTTAAGAGGTGATTTTTCTTTTAATTTTTTTAAACTTTTCAAAATTTAAATTCAATTAGCCAACTTATAGGAGCACATCACTGGTTTCAGATGTGTTCAATATGAGAAGTGATTTTTTTCAAGTCATCTTATGAAATCCATCAAATGACTCCTCACTGTTGGATTTGGCAAAAATGGAATTTGAGGCTGAGGGAAGGAGGAAAAAAAAGCGGGGTCCAGGAACCCAGTCAATTCAGGAACCAGAAACCTATGACTCAGAGAGGGGTCTGGTCATGCCTGGAAGCTAGGAGCCACTTAGCACTGGGAACCCAAAGAAATATTCTGTCTTGGAAACAGACCTGGGATGCAGCCAAAATGGGGCTTGCCTTAGGGGACTCTTCAGAAAAGTAAACCATTTCTCTCTGCTGCATCAGCCCAGCATACTCCCTTTGTTGGAGCTTTACTCTCTGCTGGGTAGGAACCATCCCTGCAGACCACATCCAGGCCCTCTCACCATGGAGGGAACCCCACTTTTGTGGACCAGGAATGATGCTCTGGTCAGACATGACAGTGTCTTTTGGACACGGGCAAGACTTTGACTGTCTCCTTGAACTTCCCTTGTTTGGTTTGTGGCCGCGTTGGATCAGGCCAGAGACAATGACCTCCTAATACACAGAGTCTGGGCAGAATGATGTTCTAAACAGCACTGGCAAACCTCACCTGATCACAAAAATCTCAGCATTCTAGAATTGAGCTGTCCAGTATCAGAGACACCACCCATACAAAGTTACTTAACTTCGACTTCAAATTATTTTAAATTACATAAAATTAAACATACAGTTCCTCAGTTGCATAAGCCATAGTTCAAGTTCAGCCACAAGTGGCCGCTAGTGTCCCACCCTCACAGGACATTCTCGCTATTTCAGAAGATACTGGTTCTAGCCTAGTTTCTCCATTTCTAAGACAATAAAACTTAGAGGATATGACTTTTAAAAAGCCCCAGGAAAATGTTAGCATTTAATTAATTAATTAATTAATTAATTGAAATTTGCCTTCAGCCCATATAAAATATACCCCTGACTGTGGTCAGCGGTTACATGCAGACTTTGTCATTTTGCTTACTGACCACACATTCTCATTGATCAATTCTAAATTGGATTATTGTTAGTTTTAAAAGCGCCTGAGCAGCAGAAAGTGGCCGTGGTGGCAGGCAAAGGGGAGATTGATAGCAGAATAAACAGGGAAAGTGACAAGATCCGGGGCGAAATTGATCACTGTCAGCGGGTCCGTGGTCAGCCGTCTGCCCTTTCATGCCCAAAGTAAACATCAGAATAATGTTTAGACAAACACATTTGATTTTTGAGGTAATGGGTATGTCAACTAAATGACAAACCTTAGAAAGGTCAAAGGGATATCCATTTTTCAGACTTTTTCAACCATTAATCGTTGATTTTGGTAACAGTGCACTTGTAGGCAGAGCAGGGAGAGAACGCCAGTTGGTGTGTGCATTGCACATGCTCAAGGCAAACCTCCCCACGATTCAGTCAGATGTCAATATTTTCTCCGTGATAAAATTTCCTCCTTTAAAAATGGCACCTTCCCTGGTGCACAACTCTAGTTGTCTAAAGATAATCCAAAATGCAACAATTACATGAATCCTCAGAAGGGACCCGGTCCATTAGCATCCACTAAAATCATATTAATTTAGCCTGTTAGCTATAATAAAACAAAGCATAGCAAATCTGTTCATAATTGTCCATTAGCCTGTGAGAAATTTATAATGTTGTTTCAAAACCAGAATATCACTGGTGAATGCCAAGTACCCAAAATTACACTTTGGTACAATGCACCATTTGCTGGATCATTTTTTTAAAGATTTTTTATTTATTTATTTGAGAGAGAGTGAGTGAGAGAAAGCATGAGCAGAGGGAAGGAGTAGAGGGAGGAGGAGAAGCAGACTCCCTGCTGAGATGGGAGCCCCACATGGGGCTCCATCCCAGGACCCCAGATCATGACCTGAGCTGAAGGCAGATGCTTAACCCACTGAGTCACCCAGGTGCCAAATTGCTGGGTCATTTTTAAAGTGATTTTTTTCCCCCTTTAAAACTAGAGGGTATCATGCTAAGTGAAATAAGTCAAACAGAGAAAGATAATTATCATATGATTTCTCTGATATGAGGAATTTGAGAGGTAGGGCGGGGGGTCATGGGTGTAGAAAGGGGAAAAAAGTGAAACAAGATGGGACCAGGGAAGGAGACAAACCATAAGACACTCTTAATTTCAGGAAACAAACTAAGGGTTTCTGGGGAGTAAGAGGGGAAGGGATGAGGTGGCTGGGTGATGGACATTTGGGGAGGATATGTGCAATGGTGAGTGCTGTGAATTGTGTAAGACTGATTATTCACAGACCTGTACCCCCTGAAGCATATAATATATTACATGTTAACAAAATAAAATTTTAAAAATGGAAAAAAAATATTGTGCATTAGCTATGACTTAGCAGCCCAATCAGCATTGATGGTAAGGGTACTGAGAGTCCTAGCATTAACCCGGTTCTTCTGATCACACAGATATTTTTGGTCTCTTACCTGGAGGGATGTGACAGATGAAACCAGGCAGGAATGGAATGTGGTATAGAAATCTATCACCTCCAGAAGGAGCTGAGCATGACTCTTCTTCTCATAGAAGAGAACCAAAGCAGGCTGGCAGCTGCCTCTTGCATACCACATCTATCAGTCTATTGAATCATGTCACTTGCCAAAATGCTGGGACCCTCTAAATTCATCAAACCAGCTTGGAAGCCACACAGCAAACAACTGCCATGTTCAAGTAGTTAAAATACTAACAAGCTGGCTCAGGTTCCAGAAGAGGAGACACAGGCGCCATTTCTCCATTAGAGGAGTGTCAAAGATGTGTGTGCATGGCAGGAGTTGGGGAGAGCATTTAAAAACCACCATGGATGGTGTGGAGTGACTGTGGGGGTGAGAGATCCCCAACCCCTACTCTACCAACCCATGTGAAGTAATAGTATACTCTTGCTGTGTAAAGCCCCTGAAGTATTGGTAACATTTATTCCTGCCCAACCCAAATAGAATATTTCCTTAAGACTTTAAGGAGTCAATGATCATCCTCTAAATATCATATTGACCAAAGTAGGAAAGAATTCTACCTTGGGGGAGTATATCTCCAGTATTAAAAGAATGCTTCAAAAGCATTAAAAGAATGCTTCAAAAGCAATGCTTCAAAAGATTACTTAACTTTTAACCAACCATCCCCAAATTGTTTTGTAGAGGAATACTGAATATATATGTTCAGTCTTCTTTAGCAGGAAATTGGAGGTTTCCGTTCTTGCTATGATGAGCAAACACCTGCCCAGAGGGGCCACGCCAAACACTGCTGACCAATCTCCATACTAAGCACTGAGCTAACCTCCTAATTTCCCAAAACTACTTTCTTTAGATTCTAGTACAGTTCCTTTCCAAACTCACCCTGTGTTTGTATCTTCATATTTTTCAATTCATACTTTTGGTTAGCTTTGGTTCAGAGGAGATGGTGCAGGGTTGAATTCCACTATTTTATTAGTTACTTCCAAATAATATTTCAAAGTATAATAATTCTGTGTCTAAAGCTGAGATAAAAGCGGGGGGTGGGATGGGGATCTCAGACCAGATCAAAAACTAGGTTCTTCTCTCAGTCTCTGATCTGGAACATCTTGAAAGAAGCAAGGCAAGTCAAGAGCCCATGACTGATTAGGCTTTGAAGCAGGCGATCTTGGACACCAAAGCAACACTAGTTTTCACTCGCTAAGGATACTGGGTAGGTTACTCAACTCATCTGTACCTCAGTCACCTCTGGGTCAAATGGGCCTGAAATTCAAATTGGCATGACTTCGCTTAGGATTAGATTTAACAGTAGGTGTAAATTTCCAAGCACGATTATGGTTGCACGGTAGGTGCTCAAGAGAAAATATGTGCCATCCGTCATCACCACCACCCCCATCATCATCATCACCATCATCATCATCATCGTCATCATCTCATTAATAAAACAAAGGCTCCCAAGGAAAATTCCAAGCTATGCTTTGGAAAGGAATAAACTAGGGATCTGTGGAGAACACAGGGCCCATGAGTCTCAAGTCAGCAATAGAATGAGCTTCAACTGGGGCACCTGAATACTCAGTCAGTGAAGCATCTGCGTTTGGCTCAGGTTGGAGCCCAACAATGGGCTCCCTGCTCAGCCAGGAATCTGCTTCTCTCTGCCCCTCCCCTGTTCCTGCTCTCTCTCTCTCTATCTCTCAAATAAATAGAATTTGTAAAATATTTATATTAAAAAATAAAATGAAAATAATTCTTAAAAGAATGTGCTTCAATTAAAAGCTTAATGTAGGGAAGCCTGGGTGGCTCAGTCAGTTGAGTATCTGCCTTCAGCTCGGGTCATGATCTCAGAGTCCGGGGATAAAGCCCCAAGTTGGGAATCCCTGCTCAGTGGGAAGCCTGCTTCTCTCTCTCCCTCTGCCCCTCCACTCTGTTTGTGCTTTCTCTCCTTTTCTCTCTCTCTCAAATAAAAATAAGTAAAAATCTAAAAATAAAATAAAGCTTAATGTAGGAATGTTATTCAGTTGGACAAAGGGAGGGGAGCACTGGTACATGCTTTGACATGAATAGATATTGAAAACAGTACATTAAGTGAAGGAAGGTAGATACAAAGAGACACATATTATATGATTCTACCTACATGAAATGTCCAGAATAGACAAATCCATAGAGACAGAAAACAGATTAAGTGTTGCCAGGGGCTGGAGAGAAAGGACAGTGGGGTGACAACTTAATGTGTACAAGTTTCCACTTGGGGTGATAAGAAAGTTCTGGAACTAAATACTGAAGATGCTTGCGAAACATTCTGAATGTACAATGCACTGAATTGTCTACTTTGCAACTGTACACTTTAAGATGGTAGATTTTATATTACTCATTTTTTACCACAATGAAGAAATGTGACATCCAAACATAGTAACAGAAAAACATCATTCAAAATCCAGGCACTAACTCCCACCTAACACTCAGAATTTAAAACCCTGAGTAGGGGCACCTGGGTAGCTCAGTGGTTAAGTGTCTGCCTTTGGCTCAGGTCATAATCCCAGGGTTCTGGGCTCGAGCCCCGCATCAGGCTCCCTGCTCCATGGGAAGCCTGCTTCTCCCTCACCCACTCCCCCTGCTGTGCTCCCTCTCTCACTGTGTCTCTCTCTGTTGAATAAACAAATAAAAATCTTAAAAAAGAAAAAAGGTAGATTACTGGTACAGTGTGGATCCATCACATTAAAATGACTGATAGATTAAAGAGCAATGAAAATAATAAAAAACCCAGAAAAGAGAAATAAAATCTTCAGAAAAAAAAAAAAGAAAGAAAGAAAAAGAGAATGGTGTTTCTGCATAAATCCTTACTCTAACTCACTTCAGCCAGAGTCCCATCCCCAGAAACATGGGGACACTGAATGCCAGCAATGCCTAACTTGTGTAGCGTGGAACCGGAATTAATTTTCATTCTTTTCCCAAATTTCAATGCACAGTGAAACTCCCCTCTTGATGTAATAATTCCGCTGTCAGGGAAAGCTGAGAGTTTCACCACTTGGAAGGTGGGGAGCAAATTGGTGTTGATTGGAGGAGGAAGGTGAAAGACAACTTCCTGTAAGCAAGAGGAGAGCCACGGTGAGCAGGCACCTCCATACGACAGCCAGTGAGTAGAGCAGCAGCTGCAATTTGAGAGGGAATTCTCTGAATTAGGAAAGCTCTTTATTTGGGAGGAAAACTTTGCTAACAAGGAACAACTAATGGAAGGCATACCTGAGGTGACCCCAGGAGCTCTGTAGGAGGAAGTCATGTGCTCCTGCTATCAGGCTCAGAGGAGGGTCAGCCAACAAATACATAATTTTCAAACTTCAGTTGTCATGTAGCACTGTAATAATTAATTTTGTTTCCATGTTTATAATATTGTCACTTTGGAATGTGAGAACTAACAGGCAGTAATAGCTCTGTGGATCTGGCTGCCTGAGTCCGGTTACAAATGTTTTATCTGGGGTGGCAGCAAATTGGTATGAGGTTCAACATGGATGAAAGACTAGAAAAGTCTCTTCTGGACCACTGGCCTTCAAACATGCTGGTGAAAATGTTATAAGAAAATACTAGCAACGATTCTGAAATATTCACAGATATACACATTTAAACTATGTGACTTTTTTATTTAAATTCTAGTTAGTTAGCATATAGTGCAATATTGGTTTCTGGAATAGATTCAGTGATTCATCACTTACATACAACTCCCAGTGCTCATCACAAGAGCCCTCCTCGATCCCCAACATACATTTAGCCCATCCACCTGCCCACCTCCCTCGATCAACCCTCAGTTTGGTCTTTATCACTAAGAGTCTCTTCTGGCTTATTTTCCTCTCTCCTTTTTTTCTTTTCCCCCTTCCCATATGTTCACCTGTTTTCTTTCTTAAATTCCACATATATGGTATCTGTCTTTATTTTGCTTAACATAATAAATTCTAGCTCCAACCACGTCATGGCAAATGGTGAGATTTCCTTCTTTTTGATGGCTGACTAATATTCCTGTGTGTGTGTGTGTGTGTGTGTGTGTGTGTGTGTGTAAATATGCCACATCTTTATCTATTTATCAGCCAATGGACATTTGGTTCTCTCCATACTTTGGCTATTGCTGATAATGCTGCTATAAACATTGGGGTGCATTTATCCTTTTGAATTGGTATTTTTTATATCCTTTGGGTAAATACCTAGTAGAGAAATTTCTGGATCATAGGTACTTCTATTTTTAACCTTTGAGGAACCTCCAAACTGTTCTCCAGAGTGGCTGTACCAGCTTGCATTCCCACCAGTAGTGCATTTCTCTACATCCTCGCCAACATCCATTGTTTCCTGACTTGTTAACTCAGCCATTCTGACTGGTGTGAGGTGGTTTTGTGTGTGTGTGTGTGTGTTGTTTTTTTTTTTTTTTAAGAATTTATTTATTTATTTGACAGAGAGAGATCACAAGCAGGCAGAGAGGCAGGCAGAGAGAGAGGAGGAAGCAGGCTCCCCACTGAGCAGAGAGCCCGATGCGGGGCTCGATCCCAGGACCCTGAGATCATGACCTGAGCTGAAGGCAGAGGCTTAACCCACTGAGCCACCCAGGCGCCCCCCTCATTGTGGTTTTGACTTGCATTTCCCTGATGATGAGTGGTGTTGAGCATCTTTTCATGTGTCTGCTAGCTATCTTGATGTCTTCTTTGGAAAAGTGTCCATTCTTGTCTTCTGCTCATTTCTTAACTGGATTATTTGGTTTTGGAAGGTTGAGTTTGATAAATCCTTTATAGATCTTAGATATCAACCCTTTATCAGATATTTAATTTGCAAATATCTTCTCCCATTCCATAGGCTGCCTTCTAGTTTTGTTGATTGCTTCCTTGGCTGTGCAAAAGCTTTTCTATCTTGGTGAAGTCCCAATAGTTCATTTTTAAAAATGATTCTATTTATTTGACAGAGAGAGTGAGAGAGCATAAGTAGGGGGATTGGCAGAGGGAGAGGGAGAATCAGGCTCCCTGTTGAGCAGGGAGCCCAATGCAGGGCTCAATCCTAGGACCCTGGGGTCATGACCTGAGCCGAAGGCAGACGCTTAACCTGCTGAGCCCCCCAGGTGAACCCCAATAGTTCATCATTACTTTGTTTCCCTTACCTCTGGAAATGTATCTAGTAAAAAGTTGCTGCAGCTGAGTTCAAAGAGGTTTCTGCTTGGGTTCTCCTCTATAATTTTGATAATTTCCTGTCTCACAGTTTGGTCTTTCAGTCATTTTGAATTCATTTTTCACTCTGTAAGCCTCTTAAGGAATCTTTTGGGGAGCAGGCTCATTGCACAGCCTGGTTTTGGATTGCAAATCGCCACCTACAGAGGAAGAAAGGGATCCATTTAAAAAGCAGATTTCCAGAAAAAGAGCAGGGGGAAGAGAAACAACAGGGGGGGAAATGGGATAATGGGATAGAGTGGAGTAGGAGGGACAGAGATGAGAATAAGAAGGGTCCTCAAAGTGATAGTCACTTCATCTCTGTAAACTCTTATGTGCCTTGATGGGGTTATGGGAGATTCAACACATGAGGAAAGGGTCACTGCGCATGCATTGGCTTCCTACCTTGCCCACATTGGGGCATTGTCTACCTCTCAGCTGACATGTCATTCCCCCACAGGCTCCCCCCAACGTGATACAGGTGACTGTGTATGGCCAGCACACCAGCATGTCACTGTAAGAAGTTGGCATGAAAAAATGAGGGTAACCTGCAGTGTGCTCATAGACAAAGTGTCACTTACCTGTCCCAGTGACATACATTGCACAAAAAGGTACTTTGTCATCATAGAAGAACATCAGCAGCCATGCTGATGTATGAGCTTGACTCGCTTACCTAGGGTTTAGAAAACCAGGATGCCAACCAGGGTTCCAGCCCCTAGCACCAGGGTGCATCGTGTATGCTCCCATCCACTCACTGATTTCTGAACTCCCAGATATTCTGCAAACATTTCTAAGTATGAGCACCATGGGAAACACAGTGAACCACCTTGAGAAAAGACAGTGGGGTTTTTGTTATTGCTGTTTTGTTTTGGGTTTTTTGTGGGGGGGGGTTTGTTTGGTTTGTTTTTTTAGATTTTGGCTTTATTTTTTTCTCTTTTCATTTTGTTCTGATTGCACTTGTTTTCAGGTCTGCCAACGACTCTTCAGAATGGAATCAGACTTCTTCCTCTGCACTTTTCCCCAGACCTGAACCTCCCTGACGCAAGTTGCAGGCAGTTAGAAGTACAGAGCTCTGGAATTGTGAGGACGGAAAAAAGATATAAGGAAAGGCCCAACTTTCAGTGTTCTGGGACTCCAGCTTAAACTAAATGCTCAAAACAGTGAATTTCTCCTAGAAAGAGCAGTTGCTCCGCAGGGAAGTAGACCATTCTCTGGCTGGCGCTGCCCCTCTCTGGACTAACACCAAAATGCCTGCTGTGCCGGCCACAGGCAGTCACCCCTTTTTTTTCTACAAACGTTTTCTCAAAGTGTGGCCACAGCTGAGGTCTACTCTCTTTCCACATTGTACCTGTTTCATTTATCCTGGGTTTCTATTAGATGCTATACCCTCAATATATTGCTTTTTTTAAAGATGAAATAACTTCATTTTAAGAAATTTACTAAATGTCCCTAGCTGAGTCAGAAATTTAAAAACCAGGAAGGATATAGAAGTCTCTGTACTATTCTGTTCAGTGACCTACTAGTGTGTTGTTTATGTATTGTAACAAGAGACTCTTTGGTTATGTATATAAATCTCCTTAAGTGGTCTCAGTGATTTTCAGCTTCATAAAAAAACTACCTAGATGTAGGCTAGTGCAAATAAAAAAAAAGGTTTTTTTAATTAAAAAGAAACCTTAGAGTTAGAACTTCCCAGGAATCAAAGGTTCTGGACACCAGTCCCATCTACTCTGCTGTTGGTAATCTGAGACCCGTTTCCAACACTTCCCATGCCTCAGCTTCCCCCAACACAAGACTCTGGTAAGGAGTCCTGCACTACCTACTTCGCAGCACTAAAATGAGGGAAAGGGAAAGTGTTGGAATTAAAAATCACACAAGTGTGTCTTCTGATTGCAGCTGGTCCAGTCCACAATAATCATCGGGGGACATACGGGTTATGTTCGAGTCACCCGTAAACCAACACATATTCGACCTCCTAGCCAAACTACTATATGATCTTCTCCATAACCCAACTGTGCATGTGCCTTTAGCTACTGATACATGGGATTTTATCTATGATATTTAATATGTGTTTTTACAGGAAGATAATACTCATGCAGCTGTTTCCAATTTAAAAAAAAAAAGTCAAAATAAGAGCAATTGAAAAAAATTCTTTTTACTATACAATAAAGTTAACCTTCACTTTTTTTCCCTTTTGGTGTACAGTTCTATGAATTTTAACACATGCATGGATTTGCCTAACACCATCACAATCAGGATTCTGAACAGTTCCATCCCCTTAAGAATTCCCATTATAGTTACATTCTCTTCCCCACACCATGGATCTGTTCTTCTGGTCCAGTCTGATCTTTTCCAAAAATGTCATATACATGGCATTATACAGTATGCGGCCTTTAAAACTGACTTTTTTTTTTTTTTTTGCCACTCAATGGAACATCTTTGAGAATCATCAAAGTTATTGTCCTTTCCTTTTCATTGTTAAATATTATCCCATGGCTTTTTTTAACTATTTACTTACTAAAGGACATCTCATTGGTTTCCAACTCTTGGTAGTTACAAATAAAGTGGCTATAAATATTCATGTATAGGTGGTTGTGTGAAATAAGTTTTTGATTCACTAGGGGAAACACATAGTTGTGGGCTTGGTGAGTCATTCAATTTTTTTTCTTAAACAAACAGTGACTTGCAGATGTAACATCACAATTAAATCTCCAGAATTTTTTTTTTCAAATCAACCTCTTAAAATAAAAGATGGATACCACTATTAATCTACATCCCAAAAAACTGATGTTCTCTACCTTCTCTACAAATGTGAGTTTTTATTATTTTTGTGGAACTATTGTTTTCTGTAGACAAGGGGCGGGGGATGGGAGGTTGGGGGAACCAGGTGGTGGGTATTGGAGAGGGCACGGATTGCATGGAGCACTGGGTGTGGTGCAAAAACAATGAATACTGTTACGCTGAAAAGAAATAAAAATATATATATATATATTTTAAAAAGTGTCATTTTAGCACTGCAAAACAAAAAAACAAAAATAAAAACAAGTCAGTGATTCTATCAAGAGTTATCTTTATTGGCTAAGAAATAGTCTCTCCATTTTCCAAAATAAGGTAAAATAAAACAATGCTGAGAAGAAAGTGGGCTTAACATCAGACACTGAGTTAACACACACTGGGTCTGACCTAACTTATAAGCCACTATGCTGAACTAGAAAGAATACACCATCGTCCCTACTCACTTTGGAGTGTTTGAAGATACTTGGAGGTGTGGCCCAAAAACCTGTATTTAGCATTTGTTAAACAGTCTAGAGGAACATGCCTTCACTGGAGTTCTGTGGGCCAATCAGTAGCTGGCACCTCTCACCCTGTGCCTCATGGGTCCCATGGGCCCCAGAACAATCTATATTCCCCGGGTTGAAGATGATAGCATAATGTCAGTGTACTTAAAATTCAATTTCACTCTTCCTGATCTATGCACCATTATGCAGGCCTTTGAAATAGTCTCCAAAGAAGGTAAGCCTTGTATTGATTCCCATTCTCCTACATAGCAACTGGTGTGTAGCAACCCATAGCATAATATGAGGGGGAGAAAATATTGATTCTAGGAAACTTAATATTATTAAAAGACAGTTGTATTAAATCTCTTTCCTGGACTTAGCTGAGCGCTTTTTTTTTTCCCCTTTCCCATTTTCAGAAAATCAATGAAGCTAATACCCTTGTTAGTTTTAGAGTTTCTACTACAGCAGTTTCATGTCATCGTAGAACCTATGGAAGGTTTGTAGGCTCAGCATTTGAGGCTGGCAGTCCTTGACTGACAATCACCACAGTTCTCTCTTTAGTGACTCACGCAGAGGGGGTAAGTTGTGTTTCAATCATGTTTTCCACGTATCTGTTTTCATCAGTGTGTAAAAGTCTCAAGACAATGCTTAGTCTTACCTACAAAATGCCTAAGTTCTTAAGATAAAGTTCATTGCACAAATGCAATGTTCAGTTTGGGAGAAGTCTAAAGAAATAAAAGCAACAAGAATCAATGTGGGGAGAGGGTTGGTTGTCTGATGGGGAACACCTGCCCATTGAAAACCCCAGAATCTGCCACTCAAGACTGTAAGTCACATTTGCTATTCTATGGATCATCCAAACTTGAACTTTCCATTTTATAAGGAGCAGGTGCTTCTGATTTGTGACAAGATTAAAGCATTTTGGAATCTCTCTCCATATAGCCAAGTTCTGATAGAATGTCTGCTATGTCATTATCAAATATAACAAGACTGTAATATGCCTCAGAGTCAATGAACCAAGGACCGGAATCTTCTCCTAATTATATAATATGAAACTTCTTGTAATTCTGATGCCATGGATTTGGAATTTGTGATTAATATGGGTTAGACTGCTAAGCAAGCGTTTTCTTCACAGACCCTGCAAACAGAATTTTAAAAAGAAGATAGCAGAATAATGTTGAAACTATGTGAAAAACAAACTATTTTCAAACCCCCTCAAAGACTTTAGAAGCCACAATTAACATGCAAATACTTGTGGTGCCTTTTAGAGTTATTTTATGCCCTGTCTTCTTGCTTCTCTTGCGAGTAGTGTTCTCAGCTCCCAGCTGACCGAGTCCACCTGGATAACCCAGACACCGTGAACTTACTTGTCCCAAATTGGATCAGACAGTTATGTTCTTGCTCACCGTCCCTCTTCCTGTTTTCCCACATACCACAACAAGATTCCCCATCTCCTTCACCATCTAAAAGAGAAATCCAAAAAGCAACCAAGGACCACTGGTTGACACCGTTAAGGAAATGTCTAATTTGACTCCTTCCCCCTAATATCTAGCCTGTTGCTGCTTCCTTCCCACTTATCTGAACCCCACAAGCCCTCCTAAAAGCCTACCAGTATCTCTGGTCCACTCTCTTCTACCCGAGAGATCCTTCTGAAAATAAGAAAGTGCATTATGTCAAATCATATTGAAAATTGCTGTGGGCTTCATATTACCAGATAACCCAGTAAGCCACTAGCACTGAGGATTGGGAAAGTTCTGGAGATGATACAGACAAGCCTGAGCAGGCACAGGAGCAGAAATCCCTATGTCATATTTGGGTGATGGCAAGAAGACACAACTGGCTTGAAAGGGAATTTTTATCGGTGATAGTTATATAAAAGACTGTGATGTAAAAGTGAAGGGGGTTCAAACCTGAGGCTTAAAAATCAGGCTGAGGGGTTCCTGGATAGCTCAGTGGGTTAAGCCTCTGCCTTCAGCTCAGGATATGATCTCAGGGTCCTGGGATCGAGCCCCACATTGGGCTCTCCGCTTAGCAGGGAGCCTGCTTACCCCTCTTTCTCTGCCTGCCTCTCCGCCTACTTGTGATCTCTCTCTGTCAAATAAATAAATAAAGTCTTTTAAAAAATCAGGCTGAGACTCCTGGGCTTTATCCTTCCATCCCTGGGGAGTCCTTTTGCTTCATAACCAGAAGAGGCTGATAAAGGCAAAGTCCAGTTGGAAATACCCATACCCTCTCCCACTGTCAAACGGATGATACCATTAGGCTGCCAGTTATTTTTGCTAGTGATTACTTCCTTTGTCTTTCACAAGGAAAAGAAGAAAAAGGAGAAATGTATCAACTACTAATTCTTTAGGTGTTTCTCTTTAATAAACTTTGAATTTTTAAGTAACACTTTATACTGGCTTTGCAAACAGAAACACCATTCCAGAGATTCACAATGTGGTAATCGTAGTAGTATGTAATTAAAATGTGTTGGTCTTTTCTCCAGAGCCTAAGAAAATAGAAACAAAACACATCACCAGGTAAAATACTAAGGCATTCATGAGCAAACTTCATTTCTTCCAAAGAAAACAAAAAATATGATGAAGTATACACTCAAGAGGATTTCAAGCACAAGTGACAGAAATTCGAATGTCATTCCTAAATATACTAATTGTGTAAGATCAGAATTAGTTATGTTAATACCTATAGATCATTGGAGCTGCCATCTATGCTGACCATGATGGTGCAACCCCAATGCCGACTAGCTACCTCTCCCAACATATCTCTAAGGCAGCTCCCACTTACCATGGCCAGAGCTGAATCCATTATCACCCTCCCCAAACATTCTCTCCCTCCATTAGTAGTATTAGTGTCCACCTGTCCACTTAAGCTGGAAACACCATCATCATCGACTTCTCCCTTCTCTCTCCCTAGACCCCTACATCCATGGGACTCCCCATAGCTACTACTTATCTCCCAAATATCTGCCTGAATCAGCCCCACTCAACAGTCCCACCAACTTGCCTTAACACCAATCTCCCAAGATTTCAGTTGCCTTCTAAATGGCGCTCACTACCAATCTGACAGCCAGCTGGTGTCTTCTCATTTGGACATTCCTGGAGTTCTCTCTCCCTCCTTCCTTCTCCACCTGACAAACCCCCTCACCCTTCCAGCCCAAGCTAAATGGCACTTCCTGTCGTCCTCATCATATCCTACCTCCTTCTCCAAAAATGAACAGTTTCCTCTTCTAGATTCCCTGTTATTTTTTTCTCTCTTTGATTATATAACACTTACTCCACTTCTAGTATGATTTGATGTAACTGACTCATTGTCTCTGATAAACATGTGCATTTCTTCATCTTTGAGACCACTTGTTATTTTTCAAGTCTCTGGAAGTATAACACCCCTCCTGAAACATGGTACTCTCTCTCAGGATGTTTGTACCAAATGTTTTGGAATTAGATAGAGTTGGTATTTATACGATGCCATCCTCTGTCTAATAAACTGACATCTGGTAAAAATGTGATCATTCCCAATTTAAGCTTTTATGATTTTTTTGGCTGCACATCTTCTCATTCTCCCCTTGTGGTTGTTTCTATTTGGTCTTTTTAAGAGCAAATTTGTTTCCAAGCAGAACTTGGTACAAGACTTTATCCTTAGCTGGATGCTTACAGGAAGTACATAGGGAAAAGCAGGTAAAGTGAAATATTCTTGTGTACCTCAGCACTACTTTAGAAATACCCCATATGTATATATAGAGATAACCCATTCCCCAATCCTGCCATTGATGTCTAGAGAAAACAGCTGCACGTAGGAAGCCACCTGTGTGCTCCAATGCAGAGACTAGAGTGTTACATGACTGATAATTATCTGTGGGCAAAATTAACAGCATGGTCCCTGCAGCAATCATTCCTCATGCCAACTAAACAGCTTTCTCAAACCCACACCTGCCTTGAATTAGTCAATTACCAATGTTGAGAAAGCAGGAAATGAATGGCTCATGGTTTTAAGCATCAATAATTAAAATAAAAAAGTCATAAAGAGTCATTCTTCTTCCTGGAGTGTAAATGAATGAGACTCTAAGTGTATGGTAAAGACACTATAATTGCCAGCAAATTAATTCCCAATGAAGATGAAGAGGGAAATCTGTCTCCTTGCCTCTTGGACTATTTCCTTCCAACGGTATTTTATTGTCCCAGTTTAGGAGTGGGAACTCAGCTCAGTATAGACAATGCTCCTGCGGTAAGTGTGATCACCAGGCAATCACGAGGTAGAAGCTGCAACCCACGGCATTGCTTGGGCCCACTTGGGGCTGATGAGGTTATGTGCTCTGCAGCTGAGGTCCTCGTCCAGTGAGACTTGGTCCAGAGGTATGCTGGATAAAGAGAAGGCAGATCTTCTCTCACCCAGACCCTTTTTTAGCACTGATCTCTGAGAATAAGGGGTGTGTATGTTCTGGTTCTACACTCAGAAATGCCATGTTGCATTTAGTCAGAGAGAAGCCACAGAAATCATTTTCTAGAACTCAAACCAGAGACAGACGTCCACTCAATTGTAGTTGGTTCTTCCCCCCTCTATCCCTCCACCATCTCTCTATAGTTTGAGAGTCCCCTCTACCCTGCAATTTCCCCTGGTCTTTTCAGAGCTTATTAGAGTAAGACAATGGTGGCAGTGTCTATGTGTTACCTCCTCAAATAGAGAATTATTTAAATAGATAATTTTTTAAAATTATTTAAAAATAAAAATTACTTAAATTATTTAAAAATAATTTAAAAGTTAGTTGATACATTTACCCCACAGTCTGTTTATCCATGTATCTATCTATCTACTGATGGACATCTGGGGTCAGCCATAAAAAAGAAGCTAATATGGATGAACCTGGAAAACATTATTCTAGGCAAAAGAAGCCAGACACAAAAGACCACATGTTGTATGACCCCATTTATATGCAATGCCCAGAATAGACTAATTCTAGACTAATAGACACAGAAAGCAGACAGGTGGTTAACAGAGGTTGGAGGGAAGGAAAATAAGGAATGACTGCTTATTGGGTACAAGATTTCCTTTTAGGGTGATGAAAATGTTTTAGAACTAGATAGAGCTGGCATTTATACGATGTTGTGCATGTACTTAATGCCGCTGAATTCTTCACTTTAAAACGGTTAATTTTATGATATGTGAGTTTCAACACAATTTTTTAAAGGGTTGGGGGGGGTCCTGTAGATGGTCGTCCATGAGTCTCTCGGTGAAACATCAGATGTGGTAACAAGAGGGTAGAGATTTCCTATTAAAGAGCTTTCTCAGGGTCCTTAAATCACAGGAATTTGTTTGCTTTGTCCAAGACTGAGCCTTCCTCAGATGGGAAGCCCTCACTGTGGCTGTCTGGAAGCCAAGGTTAGCATGCAAGGAAGGAAGCAAAGTTGGCCTCAACCTTTCATTGGCAAGAATCCATCTTCTATGGAGAAAAAGAAATAATAAGTAGCTAATGCTGACTGGAATTATTATTATTATTATCCTTTTTCTACTGACCTTTCATTTTCTGTGGCCTAAAATTAGATCATGTGTTGTTTATTAATTTTTTCTTGGGATTTTGTGGGGGTTGTGTTGGGCTTTTTTTGGGGGGGGAGCTTTTTTTTTCTTTTAAATTTCATTTTGTTTTAGTTTGTATTGATTCCCTACTGCTGTGGCAGCAAAACCAAGCCAAGGCAAAAGACCTGGTAGTTACACACAGTTCACTTTCTGGTTTTACTCCCAGACAGAGACCAAGGCAGAAAGACTGGTTTCTGGTTACTGATGACATGTGTGCTTTCTCTTTCTTTCCCATGCTCCCCACTAACCCAGGAAGCCTCCCCAGGGCCTTACCCACAGAGCCCCTGGTTATTGAGGCACAAGACTAGAGAGTCTAGAAGTCTGAGACTTGAAGACCCTCTCATCCTGTTCCCATTGAATCCTTTTTTTAAATTTTTTATTTTTTCAGCGTAACAGTATTCATTATTTTTGCACCACACCCGGTGCTCCATGCAATCCGTGCACTCTCCAATACCTACCACCTGGATCCCCCTTCTCACCCCCCACCCCTTCAAAACCCTCAGATTGTTTTTCAGAGTCCATAGTCTCTCATTGTTCACTTCCCCTTCCAATTTCCCTCAACTCCCTTCTCCTCTCCATCTCCCCTTGTCCTCCATGCTATTTGTTATGCTCCACAAATCAGTGAAACCGTATGATAATTGACTCTCTCTGCTTGACTTATTTCACTCAGCATAATCTCTTCCAGTCCCGTCCATGTTGCTACAAAAGTTGGGTATTCATCCTTTCTGATGGAGGCATAATACTCCATAGTGTATATGGACCACATCTTCTTGATCCATTCATCCATTGAAGGGCATCTTGGTTCTTTTCACAGTTTGGCAACCATGGCCATTGCTGCTATAAACATTGGGGTACAGATGGCCCTTCTTTTCACTACATCTGTATCTTTGGGGTAAATACCCAGTAGTGCCATGGCAGGGTCATAGGTAAGCTCTATTTTTAATTCCTCGAGGAATCTCCACACTGTTCTCCAAAGTGGCTGCACCAACTTGCATGCCCACCAACAGTGTAAGAGGGTTCCCTTTTCTCCACATCCCGTCCAACACATGTTGTTTCCTGTCTTGCTAATTTTGGCCATTCTAACTGGAGTAAGGTGATATCTCAGTGTGGTTTTAATTTGAATCTCCCTGATGGCTAGTGATGATGAACATTTTTTCATGTGTCTGATAGCCGTTTGTATGTCTTCACTGGAGAAGTGTCTGTTCATATCTTCTGCCCATTGAATCTTTGATAAGAACACCAGCCTTTCTCAGGACAGGAAATCAACATCATAGAGCAAAGAATAAAGAAGTAGACTCAATGGAATTGAGCTTTGAGTAGGTATAGTTCTACTGTCCTGTTTTTTGATTTGAGAGGAAGGACACTCAACTTGGCCTTTTTATAACAAAAAATTACCAGAAGAGGTCATTTCTGTCAGGGTCCAGTCAAAAGAAATCACTCTAGTTATTTTAACAAGGAAAATGTAATATAAAGAACTGTTAACTATAAAAGTTAACATTTGCTTGACTATGAAAAATGGCTAAAAATGGAGATAGCATATACAGAGTACCTTTTACCACCAGGCTGAGAGAACAAATAAAGGGACCAAGAACAAAGAAAGAAGACTCTCTCTCTCTAAGCTTGGCCACCCCCAAGGCTGAGACTCAGCCCTCATCAGAGAGCTTAGCTACCACAAGAACTCACAACCTACTGGTAGGGTTAAAACAATGAACCTTTCTGGGAGGCAAAGGCCAGAGGTGGTCTGAAGAAGCAGCCTGTCATTGCAGGAGGTATAGTGGGAAAAGCTTCTAGGAAGTGGCCACCAGTAGAGAGAGCATGGCCTGAGGGCACAGCTGGGCTCAGCCCCATACACTGCTGGACTACTGCAGTGAACAAAACAATAGTGGGGGCCCAGAACTCAGAAACAAATTTTCTTCACCTTGCACTGTACTCTAGAACCTTCCAGTGGAGTTAGTATTTAGCAAGTGAGCAAAAAAAGTGTGTTTACAGGGTCCAGCTGTAGCATCACAAATCAGGTCAGAGAAGGGTGGATCTGGAGCTGAGAGACAATAAATTGAAAGTTGGCCCAGATGGAGACCCCCCATTCCAGACCTGGCCTGGCTTCCAGGGAAGACACACCCTCCATCTTATGAACTGTTACCGAACACAGACAACATGCTTCACCACCTCCATTAACCAGAACTCAAGAATATGTCCAAGTGGGTCAAGGAACATTATTAAACTTTCAAAATCAGTGGCTGATAAATAATTCCACAGTATCTTAGGTGCTGGAGAAAGTAAAGAAGAGGACTTCCATAACTTCGGTGTGGCAAAAAATGGCTGTATTTTCATTAAATTCACTTTCCTTTTCCTCCTGAGGACCCAGCTGGACTCTGTTCCCAGCCTCCTTTTGCAATTAGGTAGAGCCACAGGACTGATCCTAGCCAATGAGATGTAAGGAAAAGTAATACATCCCACTTCTGGACCTGGCCTAGAATGCATAATCCTTTGTGCCCTATCTCTTCCAGAACCCACCAGCTGCCCATAGAACAAGAGTCCAAGATCTTTGAGAGTGACAGAACTTCTAGGAAAGGATCCTAAGTCCCTGACCTACCAGTTGGAGGAGAGCATTTCCATAAAGTTGCTCAGCCAGAAAGACCCACACTGAACTATGATGATAGGAAGAAATAAGCCTATAAGGCACTGATTCCAACAGAGTGATTCCCAGATAAGCAGCATCAGCACCACCCAGAAACTTGTTAAAAATGCAAATTCTTGGTCCCCCATCAAAACTAAACCAGAGACCCTGAAAGAGTACCCCAGCTGTCTGTGTCTTAATAAGTGATCTGAATGCTCTAAAGTTTGAGAAACACTGCCTTATTATGTAGACACTGAGATCAGGAAGCTGTTTGTCAAGGCATCTAGATAAAAATCCAGGAAGTTCCAACACAAAACCCATAAACTGAGGTCTCCATAACCAATGAAGAATTAGCCACCACCTCACTAGGGACCTTTGACATGGTTCCATCACCCATGAGGCTCCTGTAAAGTCCATTGGGAGGGTTGCACTCATGTTGCAGACTTCTTGCTTTTGAACATTTAGCTGCTCTATAACTCATATAACATAATTTAGATCTGCACATTTATTCCAAACCAGGACCAAACTGATGAGGTCTTTGTAAGGTTGAAGACTTACCACTCTCAGGTATTACCTGTGACATTTGACCAGTAGCCAGAAAACAAGGACTGCATTTGTTGAGTTCTTCTGGACAAGTCACTTAACCTGCTCATATTATTACCCTCTGCGAAAAGTAGATCAACCCTAACCCATTTACAAGTTACCTGGAGGAAATATCTTCAGAAAAGCATAAGACAATAAGTTGTATTTCCGGGCTTAGAGAAATTCCATATAACTCTGCTTGTATGTCCTTCAAACTTTAAACAACAGAAAACAAAAAGCAACCCCTCTTCAACTTCATACACAACAGCTGAAAACAGGGAACTGTGGAGAAACAAACTCTAGATTGACTCATTAAGTTTAGAACTATTCAAATGCAAAGTTTTCTATTTCTTTTTTTCAAGACTTTTTAAAAATTTTACTTATGGGGGCACCTGGGTGGCTCAGTGGGTTAAGCCTCTGCCTTCGGCTCAGGTCATGATCTCAGGGTCCTGGGATCAAGCCCCACATCAGGCTCTCTGCTCAGCAGGGAGCCTGCTTCCCCTCTCTCTCTGCCTGCCTCTCTGCCTACTTGTGATCTCTGTCTGTCAAATAAATAAATAAAATCTTTTAAAAAAAAGAATAAAAAATTTTTTTATTTATGTATTTGATAGAGAGAGAGCCCAAGTAGGCAGAGCATCAGGAAGAAGGAGAGGGAGAAGCAAGCTCCCTGATGAGCAGGGAGCCCAATGTGGGACTCAATCCCAGGACCCTGGGATCATGACCTGAGCAGAAAGCAGACACTTAATCATCTGAGCCACCCAGGCATCACTTTTATAAGATTTTTTATTTTTAAGTAATCACTACACCCAACGTGTAGCTTGAACTTAACACACCTGAGATCAAGAGTCACATGCTCCACCAACTGAGCCAGCCAAGTGTCCCCAAAGTTTTCTCTTTCAATTGTTGACCAAAATGTAATGTCTCCTCTAAAATATTTGAACTAATTTGCCAAATATAAAGTCCAACTTGTGTGTGTGTGTGTGTGTGTGTGTGTGTGTGTGTGTGTGTGTTTAAATCAAATCTCCCAGGAGGGAAAAATCATCATTTAAAGGAAATGGGAAGCTTGGAATGAGCATCTGTTATCAACATGATGTGTTTAATTAGCCACATGGGTAAACAAGTGTTGCCAGGAATGTGGTGGCTCAAAGGATGTGGCATTTAGCTCCAGCTCCGTACAAAGCCACATCTTCAGCACTTAGTTCAAAAGTAATTACCATCTCACTGGCAGTTGGGTAGAGGGAGAAAAGAAATAACTGTATTCATCTTGTGATTAAATGGCAATTAGCAACTAAGTACCTTGCAACAATGTGGCGCTCACCACTTCATCACGACATCAGCAACTTTCCCACCAACCCACCGGCCCTCTGGGCATCAGAGCCTGGAGCACCAGAGCAAGGACCCTGGGGAGGACATAACACACCAGCCGACAGGGTCGGAGCCAGGCGCAAATGAGTGGTTAACAAATGAACACTTCAGCCAAGCTCTGTGGCTTCCAAACACAGCTCCGCAACTTATCAACCTGCCAACTTGGCCAAGTTACTTAAACATTTCTTGTCGTCATCAGTGTCCTCACCTGAAAATTGGAGAAACTAGTTATTTCTAACACATAATATGGTGAGTGTGAGGCTTATGTGAGTTAATAGAAGCGAAGTATTTAAGAGAGCTCTTGGAATATAGAAAATCCTCAAAGATGACTAATGTTTCAATGCTTCAGTTAATTCTCCATGAGGCTGGGTAGATTAACTCTTTCTTGCCATGCGCCATTTAATGCTAAAAATAATTTAAAATGTACTGTACTTTTGTGACTGTTCTGTAGTTCCTAGAGTATAGATCTTTTACCTCTTTGGTTATGTTTATTCCAAGGTATCTTATGGCTTTGGGTGCTATTGTAAATGGAATTGATTCTCTAATTTATCTTTCTACAGTTACATCGTTAATGTAGAAGAAAACAACTGATTTTCGTGCATTGATTTTGTATCCTGCCACATTACTGAATTGCTGTATGAGTTCTAGTAGTTTGGGGGTGGAGTCTTTTGGGTTTTCCACTTAAAATATCATGTCATCTGTGAAGAGAGAGAGTTTGACTTCTTGTTTGTCAATTTGAATTGAATACCTTTTATTTCTTTTTGTTTTCTGATTTCTGTTGCTAGGACTTCAAGTACTATGTTGAACATAGCGGCAAGAGTGGACATCCTTGCCATCTTCCTGTTGGAGGGAATGTAAGCGGGTACAGCCACTTTGGAAAACAGTGTGGAGGTTCCTCAAAAAATCAAAAATAGAGGGGCGCCTGGGTGGCTCAGTGGTTAAAGCCTCTGCCTTCGGCTCAGGTCATGATCTCAGGGTCCTGGGATCAAGTCCCACATCGGGCTCTCTGCTCAGAGGGAGCCTGCCTCCTCCTCCTGTCTCTCTCTGCCTGCCTGTCTGCCTACTTGTGATCTGTCTGTCAAATAAATAAAAAAAAATCTTTAAAAAAAATTAAAAATAGAGATACCCTATGACTTAGCAATTGCACTACTGGGTATTTGCGCCAAAGATACAGATGTAGTGAAAAGAAGGGCCATATACCCCAATGTTCATAGCAGCAATGTCGACAATAACCAAACTGTGAGAAGAGCCAAGATGCCCTTCACCAGATGAATGGATAAAGAAGATGTGGTCCATATATACAATGGGATATTTCTCAGCCATCAGAAAGGATAAATACCCAACTTTTGCATCAGCATAGATGGGACTAGAGGAGATTATGCTAAGTGAAATAATTCAAGCAGAGAAAGTCAATTATCATATGGTTTCACTTATTTGCGGACCATAAGGAATAGCATGGAGGACATTAGGAGAAGGAAGGTAAAAATGAAAGGGGGGAAACTGGAGGGGGAGACAAACCATGAGAGACTATGGATTCTGGAGAAACAAACTGAGGGTTTAAGAGGGGGAGGTGGGTGAGGGGATGGGATAGCCCTGTGATGGGTATTAAGGAGGGCATGGATTACATGGCACACTGGGAGTTATAGGCAAACAATGAATCATGGAACACGACAACAAAAACTAATGATGTACTATATGGTGACCAACATAACACAATAAAAAAATGTACTGTACTGCCAAAGACAAAAAATAAACATGAAACCAAAAAACCCTCTCTATGCCAACTTGCTTCTTCAGTCATGAATTCTGGTTCATCCTGTACCCGAGGAACCACCCTCAGAATTCCAAACTGTGAAACAAATGGAAGCAATTTCCAGGAAGCCATGAGCAGAAATCGTGTATTTCCCCAGAAGAGCAAGGCTATAGATTCAAACAAGAACCTCGGAAGTTGAACACCTCCAGGCAAAAATGAATGTGGATGGACCAAAGTAAGGACAAAGGCATGCTGAGTATGGCCAAGCTCTTCATTATGAACATTTATGGCCAAAGGTTGCTTCTCAACTGGCACCTCTTGGTGCCAAATTATTGGTGCACAAATCATTTCTAAAATTAGTTTTAAATCACAAACAGATGATAAAGCTCTTGTATAATGATCCAGCTTTTTTAAGCTCTGCATCTGTGGGTTCAAGTGTCTATCTATTCTCAGATGCCCTCCCAAATTTGCCATACTCTGTTCTGTGACACAGGAATCTGAATTTCCCATGTCCCTTGCCAACTGACATCTAATGAGCTTGTCCAATAGGAGGCAGTGGTAAAACTTGGGAGTCTTTTTTACCCCTCCTGTAACAGGGCCTCCAATTGTACCTGTGTCTCCTACCTAATAGCCCTCCATGTTGGGTTCTCAGCTTTAGTCAGAAGTCCTCCCTCCCCAGAGGCCCCAGTTTGATATCACATCCTCCCAATGTCCTTCCAGCCAAAGAGGTAGGAATGGAATGTTCTTATATCTAAATACTTATTTCTAGTGGGTTCTTAAGTTTTATATCACATGTATTTCCAAGTCCCTTTCTTAAATCCCCTCTGAAATACCTAGACTGGATTTTAGGAATCAAGGAACTCTGCTTGTTTTATATAATTTTCCCTTCCATTATCTCAGGATGAAAAGCACTGAATAGGAATCAGAGATCTGGAGCCCTGAGTTCTGGTCCCAGCTCTGCCACTAATTGATGACATAACCATGGGCATTTCTCTGAGCCTCAGTTTCCTAATACATAAGAATATTGGACCAGAGCACCTCTTCAGTTATGATGCTCCAGGACTAGACATTCCATCCAGTGTCACCTGGCACCACTGTCTCCTGGCACTTGAGAATGTGGCAAGGGTGGGGACCAGGGGCATGGACTTACTTCCTGAGCTGCTTCAAGCACATTTGCTGGCAAGCCATTTTAGATTAATAGCTGAGCTAAATCAATGTGGTCCTGTTTGTTTCATAGGTGAGAGAAGGAATCAGGGAGGGTTCGGGTGGATGGGCTCTCTGTGTGGAGGATGGGTATGCACATGCTTGTATGTCTTACACAAGCATGGGATTCCCTAGGAAACCCATCAGGACATGATTCTGTATTTGTTTTTCCCACCCTTTATCTTTTAGGTTTAAAATTATAAAGAAAAAAGTGCAAAAATAAAATGATAGAGAATTTAACATTTGAACATCACAAGATGAGGACTGGTAAGAATGATATTATCCAAATTAATCCCCCATCCATATTAATATCAAGCTACTAGATATTAAGCATGAGCATGTGGTAAATTTGTGGCCTCAGCAAGCAGATTTGCATTTTCTTTCTCTTCTCCAACCTGGCAGCTCTCAATCTTTTTCCCTCACAACAACATGACAATGTATAGGCCACACATGAGCATAGACACACAACACTGCCTGTGTGCTCTCCATACTCTGGTCCATCTTGCTTTTTTCTAATCATTATGCAAGAAATCTTTTTTTTTAAAGAGTTTATTTATTTATTTGACAGAGACAGTGAGTGAGAGAAAGAGCACAAGCAGGGGGAGTGGGAGAGGGAGAAGCAGACTCCGTCCTGAGCCAGGAGCCCGATGCAGAGGTTGATCCCAAGGCCCTGGGATCATGACCTGAACTGAAGGCAGATGCTTAACTAACAGCCACCCAGGTGCCCCTATGCAATAATTCTTATTAGATAATAGTGCCTATATCATTGGCACTGTTAGCCTTTAATTGGTTTTAGGCTCAAGTTGCAATCAGTATATAGTGAACCCAGTTTTCAATTCATGTTCTTTATTGACAAAACATTAAAATATAAGTCTCTATTACACATCCAACCTTGAAGATATTTTTACAGGAAAAACTCTCACAAAGTTTTTCTTCTTGAGAAACAAAGTCCTAAACTTCACACAAAATGATCCACTTTAACTCCTCAGTGCTTCTTTAAAAAGATTGATATATCCTTCTTATCAAATCCTAATGCTGATATATTCACCTATAAACTAGTTGCAATTTCCAGTGTGATAACCACTAAACGCACGAAGCTATTGAGCATGTGAAATGTGGCTGAGCCAAATCAATTTGCACCATGAATGTAAAGAACACACCAGATTTTGAAATCTCAATATGAAAGAAAGCATAAAATATCTCAATAATTTTTATATTGATTTCATTTTGAAATTATAATATTTTGGATATTGTGTTAAATAAAAGATACCATTAAAATTAATTTTATCTCATTAGACAATTTTAACTTCCATTGCTTCATGTTTCTACTGGGCAGCACTGATTCTAGAATTTAAAGAAAATGCAAAGACATTTCTTCCATGTTTCCCTTTCTTACTGGAGAATCTTGATAAAAGCAGCTGTATTGACTGCAATTGATGGGGGTGGGGGCAGGGAACAGCCTAATTTACAGGAAAGATGGATGTGCTGGAGTTTCAACTTGCTGACACTCAAATCAAGCTCCAGTCTATACAGAAAATAGCAAAGACCCAATTAATGGTGCTGTTCACTGGAAAGAGCATCATTGTGTTAACATGGTGTGTTTCCTTCAAAAAGTTAGAGAGAGGAGGGCTTAAGGCAATGATTCATACTGACTGAATGCCAAAGAAGGTGAGGAACACGAGTTAAAGTTTCAGAGGATTGACTTCACCCACAGTTCTTGCATTTCTTGACCATTCAAAAGCACACATCAAAAATAAATCTTACATTGGGGGTCTTGTGTGGCTGAGTCCGTTAAGTGTCCCACTCTTGATTTTGGCTTAGGTCATGATCTCAGGGTTGAAAGATCAAGCCCCATGTGGGACTCCATGCTGGGTGTGGAGCCTGCTTGATATTCTCTCTTTTTCTCTCCCTCTGTCCCTCTTCCCATCTCTCCCCCACTCAGAAACACACAAAGAAATAAAAAATAAAAATAAATCTTATGGGAGAAAGCAAGATGGCAGAGAAGTAGGAGACTGAGATATCATTGGGTCCCAGGAATTCAGCTAGATAGTTATCAAACCATTCTGAACACCTACAAACTCAACAGGAGATAGAAGAGAAGAAGAGCAGCAATTCTAGGAACAGAAAACTGACTGTTTTCTTGGAAAGTAGGATGTTTGGAAAACTGAATCTAAGGTGACAAATGGAAAAAAAAAAAACCTGAGAAGATTACTTAGCCTGGCCCCTGGAAAGGGTTGTGCAATTCCACCTCAGGCAAAGACAGTTGAGAATCACTGCAAGAGGCCTATTCCCCAGAAGATCAGCAAGAACATACAGCCAAGACTGAGTTCACCAATCAATGAGAACTGTGGAACTCCAGAGCTGGGTAAAGCAACACATACAATTCATAGCTTTCTCCCCATTATTCGTTAGTCTTGCAAAGTTAAATTTTTTTATTTTATTTTTTTCTTATTCTATTTTTTTAACTTTTCCTCTTTCTTATTTGAATGTGTTTTTTAACTATTTTATCTTTTTTAAAATTTCTTTTCAACGTAACAGAATTCATTGTTTATGCACCACACCCAGTGCTCCATGCAATACGTGCCCTCCATAATACCCACCACCTGGCTCCCCCAACCTCCCACCCCCGTCCCTTCAAAACCCTGATTGTTTTGCAAAGTCCATAGTCTCTCATGGTTCACCTCCCCTTCCAATTTCCCTCAACTCCCTTCTCCTCTCCATCTCCCCATGTCTTCCATGTTATTTGTTATGCTCCAGAAATAAGTGAAACTATATGATAACTGACTCTCTCTGCTTGACTTATTTCACTCAGCATAATCTCTTCCAGTCCCGTCCATGTTGCTACAAAAGTTGGGTATTCATCCTTTCTGATGGAGGCATAATACTCCATAGTGTATATGGACCACATCTTCCTTATCCATTCGTGTATTGAAGGGCATCTTTGTTCTCTCCACAGTTTGGCAACCGTGGCCACTGCTGCCATAAATATTGGGGTACAGATGGCCCTTCTTTTCACTACATCTGTATCTTTGGGGTAAATACCTAGTAGGGCAATTGCAGGGTCATAGGGAAGTTCTATTTTTAATTTCTTAAGGAATCTCCACACTGTTCTCCAAAGTGGCTACACCAACTTGCATTCCCACCAACAGTGTAAGAGGGTTCCCCTTTCTCCACATCCTCTCCAACACACGTTGTTTCCTGTCTTGCTAATTTTGGCCATTCTAACTGGTGTAAGGTGGTATCTCAATGTGGTTTTAATTTTAATCTCCCTGATGGCTGGTGATGATGAACATTTTTTCACGTGTCTGATAACTATTTTATTTTATCAATGCCTTTTTAAAAAAAATCTTTTTAAATTTTCATTGTTATAGTCCTATTCTATTCTTTCATTATATTTAACCTTATTTTTTGTATACATATAGGTTTTTCTGTAAAATTTTGGGATAAAATTTCATCTAATAGATCAAAATATACCTTAAATCTAGCACATGGCTTTGTTCTAGTCTCCAGCCTAATCACATTCTCTCCTCTTTTTTTCTTTCTTTTCCCAACCAACTTCTAATCTTATCAATTCCTTTTTTAGAATCTTTTAAAATTTTCATCTTTACAGTCATACTCTATCCCTTCATTGCATTTACCCTTATTTTTGTATATGTTTTTTTTTTTCTTTAAAACTTTGGGAGGTAGTTTCTTCTAAGAGACCAAAATATACCCAAAATCAAGTGTGTGTCTCTGTTCTAGTCACCAGACTAATATATATATACTTTTTTTTATTTTTTAATTTTTTAATTTATTATTTTCCCCCTTTCTTCTCCCCCTGGTTTCAGGTCTCTTCTGATTTGGTTAGTGTATATTTTTCTAGGGTCTTTGCCACCTTTTTACTGTTTTGTTCTCTCATTCATCTATTCTTATCTGTATAAAATGACAAGGCAGAAAAATTCACCACCAAAAAAAGAACAAGAGGCAGTACTGATGGTTAGGGACTTAATCAATATAGACATTAGTATTATGTCAGAACTAGAGTTCAGAATGACAATTACCAAGGTGCTAGCTGGGCTTGAAAAAGACATGAAAGATATTAGAGAAATTCTTTCTGGAGAAATAAAAGAATTAAAATATACCCAAGTTGAAATTCTAAAAAGCTATTAATGAAGTACAATAAAAAATGGAGGCTCTTACTGATAGAATTAATGAGGCAGAAGAGAGAATTAGTGATATAGAAGACCAAATGATGAAGAATAAAGAAACTGATCAAAAGAGAGACAAATAACTACTGGACCAAGAGGGGAGAATTTGAGAGATAAGTGATTCCCTAAGATGAAACAATATTAGAACAATTTGGATCCCAGAAGAAGAAGAAAGAGAGAGGCGGACAGAATGTATATCAGAGCAAATTATAGTAGCGAAGTTCCCTAATTTGGTGAAGAAAACAAACATCAAAATCCAGGAGGCACAAAGAACCCCCCTCAAATCAATAAAAATAAGTACACACCCCATTATCTAGCAGTAAAATTTAGAAGTCTTGGTGACAAAAAGAAAATCCTGAAAGCAGCTTGGGACAAGAAGTCTGTAAAATACAGTGGTAGGAATATTAGATTGGCAGTGGGCCTATCTACAGAGACATGGCAGCTGAGAAAGGACTGGCATGATATATTCAGAGCACTAAATGGGAAAAATACGCAGCCAAGAATACTACATCCAGCTAGGCTGTCATTGGAAATAGAAGTAGAGATAAAAAGCTTCCAGGACAGGGGTGCCTGGGTGGCTCAGTGGGTTAAGCCACTGCCTTCGGCTCAGGTCATGATCTCAGAGTACTGGGATCGAGCCCCGCATCGGGCTCTCTGCTCAGCAGGAAGCCTGCTTCCTCCTCTCTCTCTGCCTGCCTCTCTGCCTACTTGTGATCTCTCTGCCAAATACATAAATAAAATCTTTAAAAAAAAAAAAAAGCTTCCAGGACAAACAAAAATTAAAAGAATTTGCAAACACCAAACCAGCTCTACAGGAAATATTGAAAGGGGTCCTCTAAGCAAAGAGAGAACCTAAAAGTAACAGACCAGAAAGGAACAGAGACCATATACAGTAACAGTCACCTTGCAGGGAATATAATGGCATTAAATTCGTAATTTTCAATAGTTATCCTGAATGTAAATGGGCTAAATGTCCCAATCAAAAGACACAGGGTATCAGAAAGGATAAAAAAAACAAGACCCATCAATATGCTGTCTAAAAGAAACTCATCTTAGACCCAAAGACACCTCCAGATTGAAAGTCAGGGGGTGGAAAACAATTTACCATGCTAATGGACATCAAAAGAAAGCTGGGGTGGCAATCTTCATATCTTTAAATTAGATTTTAAGCCAAAGACTATAGTAAGAGATGAAGAAGGGCACGATATCATACTTAAAGAGTCTGTCCAACAAGATCTAACAATTTTAAATATCTATGCCCCTAACATAGGAGCAGCCAATTATATAAACCAATTAATAACAAAATCAAAGAAACACATCAACAATAATATAATAATAGTAGGGGACTTTAACACCCCTTTCACTGAAATGGACAGATCATCTAAGCAAAAATCAACAAGGAAATAAAGACTTTAAATGACACACTGGACCAGATGGACATCACAGATATATTAAAAACATTCCATCCCAAAGCAACAGAATACACATTCTTCTCTAATGCACATGGAACATTCTCCAGAATAGATCCCAGATCCTGGGCCACAAATCAGGTATCAACTGGTACCAAAAGATTGGGCCCATTCTGCATATTTTCAGACCACAATGCTCTGACTCTAGAATTCAATTACAAGAGGAAAGTTGGAAAGAACTCAAAAACATGGAGGCTAAAGAGCACCCTACTAATGAATGAATGGGTCGACCAGGAAATTAAAGAAGAATTGAAAAAATTCATGGAAACAAGTGAAAATTAAAACACAAGTGTTCTAAATCTGTGGGACACAGCAAAGGCAGTCCTGAGAGGAAAGTATATAGTGATACAAGCCTTTCTCAAGAAACAAGAAAAGTCTCAAATACACACCCTAACCCTATACCTAAAGGAGCTGGAGAAAGAACAGCAAAGAAAGCCTAAACTCAGCAAGGAGAAGAGAAATAATAAAGATAAGAGCAGAAATCAATGAAATTGAAACCAAAAGAACATTAGAACAAATCAACAAAACTAGGAGCTGGTTCTTTGAAAGAATTAATAAGATTGATAAACCCCTGGCCAGACTTATCAAAAAGAAAAGAGAAAGGACCCAAATAAATTAAAGTCATGAATCAAAGAGGAGAGACCACAACTAACACCAAAGAAATACAAACAATTATAAGAACATATTATGAGCAACTATAAGCCAATAAACTTGACAATCTGTAAAAAATGGGTGCATTCATAGAGACATATAAACTACCAAAACCAGGAAGAAACAGACCCATAACCAGTAAGGAGATTGAAGCAGTCATCAAAAATCTCCCAACAAACAAGAGCCCAGCCAGACGGCTTCCCAGAGGAATTCTACCAAACATTTAAAGAAGAATTAATACCTAGTCTCCTGAAACTGTTCCAAAAAATAGAAATGGAAGGAAAAGTTCCAAACTCATTTGATGAGGCCAGCATCACCTTGATCCCAAAACCAGACAAAGACCCCACCAAAAAGGAGAGTTACAGACCAATAACCTTGATGAACATGAATGTGAAAATTCTCTCCAAAATATTAGCCAATAGGATCCAACAGTACATTAGAAGGATTATTCACAATGACCAAGTGGGATTTATTCCTGGGCTGCAAGTTTGGTTCAACATTTGCAAATCAATCAATATGATACAATACATTAATAAAAGAAAGAACAAAAACCATATGATATTCTCGATAGATGCTGAAAAAAACATTTGACAAAGTACAGCATCCTTTCCTGATCAAAACTCTTTGAAGTGTAGGGATAGAGGGTACATACCTCAATAGCATCAGAGCCATCTATGAAAAACCCACAGTGAATATCATTCTCAATGGAGAAAAACTGAGAGCCTTTCCCTAAGGTCAGTAACATGGCAGGGATGTCCACTATCACCACTGCTATTCAACATAGTACTAGAAGTCCTAGCCTCACATTAGAGAACAAAAGGAAATAAAGGCATCCAAATCAGCAAAGAAGAAGTCAAACTCTAGCTCTTTATGGATGATATGATACTTTATGTGGAAAACCCAAAAGACTCCACTCAAAAACTGCTAGAACTCATGCAAGAATTCAGTAAAGTGTCAGGATAAAAAATCAATGCACAGAAATCAGTTGCAATTCTATATACCAACAGCAAGACAGAAGAAAGACAAATTAAGGAGTTGATCCCATTTACAATTGCACACAAAACCATAAGATACCTAGGAATAAACCTAACCAAAGAGGCAAAGAATCTGTACTCAGAAAACTATAAAGTACTCATGAAAGAAATTGAGGAAGACACAAAGAAATGGAAAAACATTCTATGCTCATGGATTGGAAGAAAAAACATTATGAAAATGTCTATGCTACCTAGAGCAATCTACACATTTGATGCAATCCCCATCAAAATACTACCAATTTTTTTCAAAGAAATGGAACAAATAATCCTAAAATTTATGTAGAATCAGAAAAGACCCTGAATAGCTGGAGGAATGTTGAAAAGAAAAGTAAAGTTGGTGGCATCACAATTCCAGACTTCAAGCTCTTTTACAAAGCTGTAATCATCTAGCACTATGCTACTGGCACAAAAACAGACACATAGATCAATGGAACAGAAAAGAGAGTCCAGAAATAGACCCTCAACTCTATGGTCCACTAATCTTTGACAAAGCAGGAAAGAATGTGCAATGGAAAAAAGACAGTCTCTTCAACAAATGGTGTTGGGAAAATTGGACAGCCACATGCAGAAGAATGAAACTGGACCATTTCCTTATACCACACACAAAAATGGGCTCAAAATGGATGAAAGACCTCAATGTGAGATAGGAATTCATCAAAATCCTTGAGGAGAACACACGCAGCAGCCTCTCTGACCTCAGCCACAGCAAGTTCTTCCTAGAAATATCACCAAAGGCAGGGAAGCAAGGGCAAAAATGAACTATTGGGACTTCATCAAGATCAAAAGCTTTTGCACAGCAAAGGAAACAGTCAACAAAGCCAAAATACAACTGACAGAATGGAAGAAAATATTTGCAAATGACATATCGGATAAAGAGCTAGTATCCAAGACCTATAAAGAACTTACTAAACTCAACACCCAAAGAACAAATAATCCAATCAAGAAATGGGCAGAAGAGGAGAAGGGAGTTGAGGGAAATTGGAAGGGGAGGTGAACCATGAGAGACTATGGACTCTGAAAAACAATCTGAGGGTTTTGAAGGGGTGGGGGGTGGGAGGTTGGGGGAACCAGGTGGTGGGTGTTGGAGAGGGCATGGATTGCATGGAGCACTGGGTGTGGTACAAAAACAATGAATACTGTTACTCTGAAAATAAATTTTAAAAATTTTTTAAAAAAAGAAAAGAAATGGGCAGAAGACATCCAAATTGCCAAAAGATACATGAAAAAGTGTTCAACATCACTTAGCATCAGGGAAATACAAATCAAAACCATAGTGAGGTACCACCTCACACCAGTCAGAATGGCTAAAATTAAGCAGTCAGGAAATGACAGATGTTGGCAAGGATGTGGAGAAAGAGGAACCCTCCTACACTGTTGGTGGGAATGCAAACTGGTGCAGCCACTCTGGAAAACAGCATGGAGGTTCCTCAAAAAGTTGAAAATAGAGCTACCTTACGATCCAGCAATCGTACTATTGGGTATTTACCCTAATGGTACAAATGTAGTGATCTGAAGGGGCACGTGTACCCAAGTGTTTATAGCGGCAATGTCCAAAATAGCCAAACTATGGAAAAACCTAGATGTCCATCAACAGATGAATGGACAAAGAAGATATGATATATATATACAAAGGAATACCATACAGCCAACAAAAGAAATGAAGTCTTGCCATTTGCAACAACGAGGATGGAACTAGAGGCTATTATGCTGAGTGAAATAAGTCAATCAGAGAAAGACAATTATCATATGATCTCTCTGATATGAAAAATTTGAGAGGCGGGGGGGGTTGGGTGGTAGGGAAAGAAAAAATGAAACAAGATGGGATTAGGAGGGAGACAAACCATAAGAGACTCTTAATCTTAGGAAACAAACTGAGGACTGCTGGGGGTGGGGGTAGGGATAGGGTGTCTGGGTGATGGACACTGGGGAGGGTATGTGCTATGATGAGTGCTGTGAAGTGTGTAAACCTAACGATTCACAGACCTGTACCCCTGGGACAAATTATACATTATATGTTAATTTAAAAATAATAAAATATATCTTATGAATATACAGACTTTAAAGCTTTAAGATATTCAGAGTAGAAGACTCAGGTGTTCCACTTTATATCTAAGTAATTTTATTTAGCATCTTAAATCCCTGACCTGATCCATGGCACCTGATGTACAGTGGGTGCTTAAAGGTATACAGTGGGTGCTTAAAGATATTTGCTGAACTGAACTAAGCAATTGTAGTAGCTGAGAGCCAGGGTCCATTCAGCTATTTATAGCAAGGACACAAAAACACAGCTCCAGAAACTGAGAAACACAGTTACAGAAATTATCAGGAACATGCCACAGCAATTAAAACTATGAAAAACTGAGTCAAACTTTTTCCAAATACCATATTGTTGTTTTAATCAACAGATGAGGATCTTGGTTTTTGTACTGGGTTGCATAATAATCACCTTGCTAGCTCTATAATAGTAACAAGAAGCTGGCTCTCTTTGCCCCCTCTTCACTAGGCTTTGCATTCTTTTGTCCAAGCATTTCACACTTATAGAAAAAAAATCTATTTAAACTTTGCATTCTTTCTCTCCTAAGTGGATCATGTGGGGATGGGGGGACCTCGGGGGTTTTGGGGAGGATAAGACCTATAACAGGAATTGCTAATGTGGTTTCTATTGAATGTGATGGATTCATTAGGTAGAATCATTTGATAAATCAAGAGTACTACATTTTTACTCCATTCATCTTTGTCTTTTGGACTACAGGGTGACATTGCCCACAGTCCCACTTTGAGCTCCATGAGCAGCCTTGCTTAAAGCAGCTGGCCTCAGGGGCGAACACTGCCGTGCCTCAATTCTCATGAACCCCTGCATTCATAATGCTTATCTCTTGCCTTGAAGTCACTCTGAAGCTACACCACACAGAAGTGCCCTTGTTCCCCCCAGAGAGGACAGGAACAAGCCCCATGCCTTGGAGATTTTCCTCATCTCTCTACCATAGAGTCGGCAACCTGGATGTAACCAGCATGGTCTTTAAAAATCACAAGTGTCATTATTTATCAAGTGTTGTGGGTTGAATAGGATTAGACTTTGCCACCCTCCCCCCAAAAATACATCTAAGTCCTAACCTCCAGAAACTGTGACTATGACTTGATTTGGAGAAAGGGTCTCTACAGATATAATTAAGCTCAGGATCTCAAGATGACATTATCCTAGATTTAGGATGACAGGTATCCTTATAAGAGAAAAGCAGAGGAATGGACGCACAGGGAAGAAGGCATGTGAGGTGAAGGCAGAGATTGGAGGAATGCAGCTAAAAGCCAAGGAACGCTGATCGCAGGCAGCCACTAGAAGCCCAGAAAGAGGCGTGCCAGAGATTCTCCCTCATCATGAACTTCCACAAAGAACCAGCCTATTGACAGCTTGATTTTGAACTTCTAGCCTTCAAAACTGCCAGAGCATAAATTTCTGTTGTTTTAAGCCTCTTGATTCATGGCAGTTTGTAATACCAGCCCCAGGAAATGAACACATTTCATTGGGTAAAAATGTTCAACAGAACCCGGCGAATAAATGAACCTGACAGTTTGCACAGAGAAGTTAGGACAGAGTTTGCTTTTGCAAAGTCTATGAACATGAGACAGGGACCGGAGGTGGACCCACAAAGCCTGAATATTCACTATCTGACCCTTAACAGAAAAAGTTTACTGACTCCTACTGAACATGCAGATATTACCTAGCTGTGGCTTCAGGTTACCCAGAAATTTTTCCAAAGGCGCAGGAACAGTTGGGAGCACAGATCCAGCCTGGACAGCCCTAATGGAACCAGAGCCATCCACACTCCAAAAGGAGCCCGTTTAGGGTTTGAAAAGAATCTGCTAGTACCTCGGATTTTAAACATTTCTCCATAAGCCATTATAAATTGAGTCTACCATTTAAAAACTGTTACTATCTCAAGGGAGGGAGGACTGTCTTCAGTTGCCCATGGAGCCAAGCCACCACAGAAACCCTGGTGGAGAGTTTTTTAAAGAGAAACCGGCAAGCTGGATGAGCCGGTAGAGGAAATGCATCCGCAGCAGCACCATAGAATGCAACTCTCCCCAGACACTGTGGGATGAAGCCTGGAAATCTGCCCAAATGAGAAGCCCAAAGTGCAGTGTGCAGGGGATTTCACATGGAATACAAGCGATACCCAAACCGGTCTGAACTGTGTGCTAGGGCTACGTAGTTTTATTCTTCACAGGGAAAAACTTGGAAAATGAACTCTTTCCACTAGCCTCGCCTTGTGTTTTTATGGCTTCCTTACTGCCCCTTTGTATAAGTCAAACTTTTCTCGGGTAATGACTGCATCTTCCTAAAAGCTTCTTCTGAGTTATTTTCGAAGAAGCTGGATCCATCTTAATATTTTCCTGCCATAATTGCCTCAGGCCAATTTCTTCTAAAGGAATTAAAAATGCAAATCTAATATTCTAATTGCCTAATAGGATCATCTTGGCAGCTCGATCAATACTATCTCCCACTGTCAATAATAAGGCTGGGCTGCGTGGATGTCAGAGCCCACCAGTCTCACTTTATCACTGGCCCTGTGGCCCATCCACATCTATAAGATGTGACATCTTATCTGTGGCCTTCTATCAATCAGCTTTAATTTGTGCATCACAGAGATGCACACTGTCATCTTCACATCCGCATTGCCTTTGGCACCAGATAGCCCAGAGCTGAAGACTTAGCATTTCCAAGGACTGAGTTAAACTACAGAAAGAGCATGGATGACAAACACATGTAGGATTTTTTTTTTTTCTGGCCACCATCCAATGGAATCAGAAGCACCTACAATGGGTCACCCCCAAAATCCCAGACCTGTCAGTGCAGCTACAGATCATTGAAAATGGCATAGGCCTGGAGTTGGGAGACTCTGCTGTGAGTTCCAGCTTGGCCATCCCCCATGGGTCTGCTTGAGCAAGTCACTTATCTTCTGGGTGTCTCAGTTTCTGCTTCTATAACAGAAGGGTGTTAACTTAGGTTGAATGCTGAAGCCCCTTCCAGACTAAAAGTTATTTTACTTCTGGAAGAATAAGATCATACTCTGTGTAGCAAGGATGAAGACTATCAGTTTGATTGAAATAACACTGTTGCTACTTCTGGGCAATTTGCCAATTAACAGTAGCAACATTGTAATTAACACCTATCATGCAAATTCTATTTCCATTGAGAAATGCTTGTTCAATAGATCTCCTTCATTCTTTCAATATTCTTTCTCTAGCTGAATTTTTTTTTCCAAGTTTCAAATACCATTCTATTTGATCAAAAACCCCATCATTCAGTTTATCCATTTCAACCAACAAAAAACTCTGGTGCAAACTACAGCAACAATCTTAAATTTCCTTAAGTAGAAATAAACAATAGTGTGTACCAAAACCTTAGTTTTCTACTAAATCCGATTTTAAGGTAAGCTAATTTTGAATCAACAATCAGGCCAAAGGTTTTTAGATTCTTTGAGGAACATCTTTCTGAATTTATGACAGCACACAGTGAAATTCAAAGTAATTTAGTTGGCTTTCTAGAAAAGTATTCTGTGGATATCTGTGAGTATCTCATGAAACTATAGTAAACTCTTTATTTATATGGTTCTTTGTAGTTTATCCAATTAACAATTATCCACTCTATGCTGGGCTTGTGCAAGGCGCTTTCACACACATTTCTTAATCTCATGCTCAAAGTGACCCAGGGGTTAGAGAAGATTGGCCTCATTTTCCCAAGAGGAAGAAACCAAGGCTGAGGGACAGTAAGGGATTCCAAAGGAATTATCAGGAGACCTGAAAGTGACAGAAGACATAAGGATTATTCAAGAAATCAGGAAGAAAAAGGAAGATTCCTGCAGACTTAAGGCAGGCAAAGGGTTCTGTTTTCAAAAGAGCTTGAGGAGGGCTTCAAGATAAGGAGGTAGAGAGTGGAGAGGAAGGGATAGTCTGTGAAATACAGACCAGCGAGCTTAATATTGATCCCTGGCAGAACACAAGAACTAATCATTACTGGTTGATCTGTGCGCTCTGGGACAAACAGTGACTGCCAAGAGGCTGGCCGCTTTAAGACAAGTCACCCCAATCTAATCTCGTTTCCTCTCCTGATAGGGTTATTAGGATGGTTGATCAGTGGATCTGGATTTCAGCAAGGCACTTGACAGAGTTGCTCAGGATATTCTTGTGGACAAGAGGGAGAAATGGGAGTGGGACTGGAGTACAGCTAAATGAATTTGTAGCTAGTCAGACAAGCGTATCCAAAGTGTTGATTAATAGAGTGATGTCCACCTAGAGAGAGGACCATGGCCATGTGCCCCAGAGCTCTGTTTTTGGCTCTGATGTGTTCAGCAAGCTCATCAGTGTCTTGAGCAATATTGTAAGAGGCATCCTTGTTAGAACATGGACTGACATGAATGTGGGAGGGATGCTAATACATTAAACAAAAAAAATCAGGATCCAAAATGCTATCCTGCTAGTCCAAGGGCCCCAAAAAACATCAAGAAGAAATATAATAAGAATAAATATAAAGTCCTTTAATGTATTCCAAAATGAGGAAGAGAGGGTGTGAAAATCTTGGCTTAGGAGCATTTCAGGGAGAGAAGACCTGGCCCCAGGCATGATGTGTTTCCATGATTTGCTATAGCCAATAACAAACCCAAGAGATTTCAGACTGCCTTAGTCGACACTCAGGATCCCCTCCAAGAGTAGTTCTGGTCCTGCTATGTGCTGGGCCGGGGGAGACCCAAGTTCAGGTCAGGCACTGCATTTTAGGACAGATTAGAGACAATTCACTGGAGGGGGACAATACCAGTGACAGATGTGGCTGCCATACTAGGTCACAAATGATTGACGTGGCTGGGGATGTTTACCCAAGGAAAGGCAAGGATGGCCATCTTCTAGTATCTGGAGAGTGACACAGGAGGAATGAGAAAACACACTCTCCACTGTCTCCACTGCTCCATGAGGAGAGAAGGAATTACAGAAGTTCAGAAATTTCAGGGCATGGGCAATGACCCATGAGTGATGGAGTTTCCAGTGCTGAGTTTATAGGCTGGGCTGCTGGAAGAACTATTGCTTCCCAGAGTGAGAAATTGCTCTGTGTGGTCCTACAGGGCAAAATTTTTGGTCTGTGGTGATGTGTTGACAATCGAATTGCCATACTCCTGGGCTGCTGGTTAAATCCGTCACATACACACCAGCCAGTTAGGACTTCAAGGTTCCTTGTGTACATCGGGAAAATATGATTGAAAAATAAAAATAAACGTGACCTGTGGCTTTCCCTGGAGGAGCTGAAAATCTAAGTAATTGATTAAGTAAAAGGCAAATGAAAATGACTGTAGTAAAGACACAAAGCAAGAGCTGCAGGATGGAGAGACGGCGGCATTTAACTTACGTTGTGTTGGAGGCCGTTCAAAGAAAGCTTTGCAGAACAGGTAGCATTTGACCTCAGTAGCTGCTGGGACTGCAGTCCAGGCCACACTGTTAGTGATCTTCTAAAGGCACCCACTTCTGCAACTTTCCCTGTATTAACACTTTTGAAGTTCCTTGTGCAGTTTCCTTGAGAAGATATGGTCAATGCTTGGCAACTTCACAGCTTAGATCTACATGACCTGCTGACTTCCTTGTCACCTCACTGTTCGGACCCACCTTCACGTCAGACAGAACCCTGGATCAGGAGTGGCATTCCACCACTTTTGCCGTATAAGCTGACCTGATCCCAAGAATGTCCCTTTGTCACCTTTGCCATATTCTGCTGTTCAGAAGTCAGCAATCCCTCCCAGTTTCAAGAAGAGATAGCTACACCGGGTGGGCATATGAGGGCCGCCCAGAGGTCTGTCTACCACAGATGCCGGACAAAAGTCAGTAGTCCCCTGGAGCAAGGAGGTAGAAAGACGGGCAGAGGCAAAGCTATCCTATGAGTGTATGGGGGGAGGTGACAGTTTAGGCACCAGGTCACCTCTGGAGTCAATTTTATTTTTTTTAATTGTTTTCTTATTTTTTTATTTTCTCATAAACATACAATGTGTTATTAGCCCCAGGGGTACAGGTCTGTGAATCGCCAGGTTTACACACTTCACAGCACTGACCATAGCACATACCGTCCCCAATGTCCATAATCCCCCACCCTTTCCCTACTCCCCTCCCCCTGGCAACCCTCAGTTTGTTTTGTGACAGTAAGAGTCTCTTATGGTTTGTCTCCCTCCTGATCCCATCTTCTTTCATTTTTTTCTTTTCCTACACCCCAAATCCCACACATTGCAGCTCCACTTCCTCATATCAGGGAGATCATGTGATATTGTCTTTCTTCGATTAACTTATTTCGCTAAGCATAATACCCTCTAGTTCCATCCATATCGTCGCAAATGGCAAGATTTCATTTCTTTTGATGGCTGCATAGTATTCCATTGTATATATATACCACCTCTTCTTTATCCATTCATCTGTTGATGGACATCTAGGTTCTTTCCATAGTTTGGTTATTGTAGACATTGCTGCTATAAATATTCGGGTGCACGTGCCCCTTCAGATCACTACGTTTGTATCTTTAGGGTAAATACCCAGTAGTGCAATTGCTAGGTCGTAGGGTAGCTCTATTTTCAACTTTTTGAGGAACATTCTGGAGTCAATTTTAAAAGATTTAGTTAATTATTGGGAACTAAAAAGCCAGCAAATACTTTCAGGGCATGAATGTATACCCAGCACAGCAGGTGAGATGAGGCTGCTCTCAGCCAGCCTTCTTAAGTTCTTCTCATTCTCAGTTCTGGAAGTTCCCTCGAGGGCACCAAACTTCACAGTGGTGGTAGCTGACACAGCTGGATTTATAGGGCTCAACCATCACACAGGCCCCCAGCCCGTGCCTAAGTGACATTATCCCCCACACCATGTGTTTACATCCGGGAATTCCCAGACTTTACCAGCTGCCCAGATGGAACACTTCTTTTCGAGCAGTTTCAACTCCACAGAGCACTCAGAGCTGGAGTGCTGGAGCCATCCCCTCAGCTTTCTCAGGATGCTGTCACCTCCTCTGAGAACTGGCCATTTAGGAATTAATCACATAATGTTTCATTCTACAATGAAGATCCTGTTCTGTTTCTTCTTCTTAAGTCCTGCTCTGGAGATCCTAGGGGAAGACTGATTGTCTATTTTGTCCTTCTGTCAAATGGTGTGAAAACTGCATAGGAGATCATCATAAAGCACTTCCAGTCCAAGCCATTTGCTCCATCCAGACATGGCACCCTCCTTGGAAAGATGGTGTTCCCAATGGTGCGTAACTGCTCTAAGTCTGATGCTCTTTGGGGAATTGACTAGTGCTAAGACTGCCACTGTGGTAGAGTGAAAAACAGCCACAATCCTTGGATCTTTGAGAGAGTCACATCCTCTGCAATGTGACTTGGGGACACTTCCCTTTAATAAGTGTAATATACTTCTCCATACCTTGAATTTGAGTTGTTATTATAACCTAATTAAGGCAAAAGAATGAAGTGGAAAGGACAGTCTTAAAATATAGGGCCCAGGCATCAAGAAGCCTTGCATTAATTCCACCTCTTGGAATCCTGCAAAGAGCAAGCCCAGGCCAGCCTGTGGGAAATAGTGCACAAGAGAAACTCGTCGTCCCATCTGATACCATTCTGGACTGGCCAAGCCCCAGTCAACCCAGCCACTGACTGCAGACTGAGCGAAGCTGGAACCCAGCAGACGCAAGAAAAACTGTCCAGCTGAGAGCCCAGACCAAGCCACAGACACCTGAGACAATTGGCTACTATTTGTACCGCTTCATTTTGGGGTAGTTTATTATGCAAAAACTAATGGATACAGACTCCATAGTTTATTGGCATAAACATCAGCGTTCCCCGTTTGAAAGAACTCATCTCCTGGTTCATTCTCAAACACCCAGGAAGCTGATGACATCCTGCTCCTTCTGCCATGGGGTCTTTTGAAAATGAAACCATTTTCTTGGGACAGCAGAACCTAACATTGAAATGAAGGAAAAAACCTTGGTCAAGGGGAAGGGTCAAGCTGCCATGTGTTTTCCTTTCATAAAAGCCCTTGCAAAGCATATTTCTTTAGTTCAGCCTTGGATGATTGCCTTCAATTCTTTGTTTCATAAGCTTCTATTCTTCCAAAGAGCATGACAGCATTGATTTCAACCTATGATTACTGGTGAAATATTAAACCTTATTGATTTGAAATTCAGGATTAGTTGCAAGTTGGATACTCTGCATATTCTGAAGATGGACAATTATATTTCTTCTACTTGAAAAGGAATTGCAGATCTGCAGTATGATTTTTGGGGGAAAGTAGCGCATTAAGCCAGCTTTCTCATTTTGTCTGCCCCCAAATTTCCTAAGATAGGAAAACCCCAACTATTCTTAGCCATTTTCTCATTAAAAGTATTTTTGAAACTTAGTCCATACCCTTCTCCCCAAATTGATAATAATTCCTTCTATGTCTAAGTAGCTACTAAAATTAATTATTCAAAATAAATCGTGCACCATTTTCAAGATTAAAAATGAAAATTATATTTACTATTTTTTGATAACTTGGGACAAATATTGTTGAGGCCCAATTCAAGTTAAATTAGATACTATATTGCAAATGATGTCTATTTATTAGCAAACATTGATATATGATACTGCCTTTTTAATAGATACACACGAGTGCATTTTTTTAAAGTAATCAAAATAGAAACATAGCAAATGAACTCTCAGGCACTCCTAGTACATTGACATCTTGTTCATTCTATAACATTTGGTCATACATTACTCAGAAATGCTACTGAAAGTCGCTAGTAATTAGCTATCACAGAATGAAAGTATGACCTCAGGAGACAAAAAAATACCCACAAAAAAATTTTTTAATCGTTTGGGGACTTTTGAAATGCCTTCACTCTAACTGTGCCCAAAGTCAAGGAGCACATGTATTTTCCTCTCTAAGATGCACCTGTTCACAGAGTGATGGGCAGAGAGTAGGTTCTCAAGACACATTATAGTTGAAAACATTTGGCCATGAATAGCAGACATCTCTTTAATCTGAACGTCCGAGTTTGGACATTTAAAAGAAACCTATCTGACAAGTATATAATCAATATTTCTGACGGGAACTCAGGGTTGCTTTTATATTTTAGTGCCTCATTAAGTTTTTCAACTTTTAAAAATTAATACATCAAGGCTTATTGATACCTTATATATCTTACCATCAATCATAATACAAGACTAGTTTAAATGCTGGAAGACTAAAATAATCCATGTTCCAGCTAACTCATTCAGAAATTCCTGAGGTTGGAAGAAATAAATAAAAGCAGAAATAGTTGCTTTCTCCCCCATTTGCAGGGCTTTATGGAGAGTTCTTCTGAACTCATGCTGCATTTAGTCTTTCCCTTTAGGACAAACCTGGCTGGACAGCTGACCATCTTCTCTCTGTCTATCAGTCAGGATGGTCTGTGTCCGGTAGGGCTCCTGCAGCCTGAAACTTTCAGCCACTTTTGCCAGAAAGGGATTCTGGCCAACTCCAGTGAAGTGTGGGATCCTAGAAAAAGAAACTGAAGGAGATCACAGAATCAGGGTTTGAACAAGGAACTTGAAAGGACAGGCTCTGTTACCAGCCCTGGTACCCCAGGGGAGGCCCTGGGACTTTCTCTCAGGCATGGAGGTAAGATGACTCAGTTCTGACAGGCCTTCTGTTGAAGCATGTGGCACCTCTTCACATTACTTCTTTTTAAAAATATTTTATTTATTTATTTATTTATTTGAGAAATAAAGAGAGAGTGAGAGAGAAAGCATGAGCAGGGAGGTGGAGAGGGGTAGAGGGAGAAGCAGACTCTCTGCTAAGCACTGGGACTCGATCCCAGGAGCCTGAGATCATGACCTAAGCCCAAGGAAGATGCTTAACCAACAGAACGACCCAGGTGCCCCACATTTTCAGATTTTTTGAAGATTTTAACCATTCATGAGAGACAGAGATACATGAGAGACACAGGAGGGAGAGGAGGTGAGCAGAGGGAGAAGTAGGATCCCCATGGAGCAGGGAGTCCAATTTGGGATTTGATCCCAGGACCCTGGGATCGTGACCTGAGCCAAAGGCTGATGCTTAACTGACTGAACCGTCAGGCACCCCACCTTTTCACATTCTTAAGAGAGCCAGACAGCCATCAACTTAAGGCTATGACAGGGTTACATGCCCACAGGAACCTTCCCAGTGAGAAGGAGCTCAGGGAAAAAAAAATCTCAACATGCACAACTCACGTTGTCCCTAGAAGAAGGTACTAGAAAAATGAGCCCAAGTCACCTGTCAGCAGGGTCAAGCAGGTGCTGACTCTATGGAACGCGTACTTCATCAAGAGGCCAAGTTTACCCCCAGGAAACTATAACCCAGAGTTCCAGCACCTCTAGCTGAAAATGCTGTCGTGCTAGGATCAATAGCAAAGACTCCAGGAAAAAGCTTGGCTCTGTCCCATTTCCCCCACTTTTCTAACCATGTTACTTTGGCAAAATGACCGTCCTGTGAGCCTCAATGTTTTCATCTGGAAAATGGGCTTAATAACACAACCCACCTCAAAGTGCTCCAGAGAGCACCAAGTGTGTACTCGAAAAGTGCTTGGGACAGGGTCTGAAACAGAGCAAGCACCCCACAAGTTTTGCTGCTGTGGTTTTATCGTAGCTCTTTTCTGCCTTGTCTTCTCCCCTCAACTTTAAGTTTCTGAAGAACAGGAAAAAACAAAACAAAGAAACAAAAAAAATAGCGATTCTCCTTCCCCAAGCCCACAGTGTGGTGCTCAGCAGAAGTTAGATGCGTCAAAGGTTGTGGTCAAAGTTGTGGAATCATTTACTTTCTTGTGGCATTTTGATACAGTTCAGAATTATTGATCTTGGTTTCTGGGAACAATATGGTTACATATTAGATACTTTCAGACCAAATTTTGTTTTATCCTACAAAGAGGGAAGTAAAAGGGCCAAAGTTTCCAAGGCTTGACACAGGGAATGATCAGCTGGGACCTGGGAGCGGGGTTTCAGTTCCACCTCTGCTGGCCACCAGCTGAGGGATCATTAAAAATAAATAAACAATGACTCTTGGAACACTGAAACAATAAAATAAAATTTTAAAAGTAAATAAATAAATAGATCACCTTGCCAGCACAGGCAAGGTGGGGCTCTCCCATCTGGTCAGTAAGCAGGGCTCCCCCTGCAGGATTATAGGGTTAGAAATGACAGGGGGCACTTGGGTGGCTCAGTGGGTTAAAGCCTCTGCCTTCGGCTCAGGTCATGATCCCAGAGTCCTGGGATCGAGCCCCGCATCAGGCTCTCTGCTCAGTGGGGACCCTACTTCCTCCTCTCTCTCTGCCTGCTTCTCTGCCTACTTGTGATCTCTGTCAAATAAATAAATAAAATCTTTAAAAAAAAAAAAAGAAAAGAAAAGAAAAGAAAAATAAATGACAGCAATGGCAGCCTTACTTCTAATGCGTGCCAGGCATGGGTGGGAGTGCTCTGGAATTACCCACCCCTCAGTCCTCATGAGGGAGCATTCTCGTCATCCCCGTTCTACAGCTGGGGAAACAGGCACGGGGGTTCCACTGCTGGTAAGCGATAGAATCAGCATCTGATTCTAGAGCCTGTCTTCCCAACCATTACCCAGTACTGCCACCTCCAAGTACATTAAGTTCACTAAGAAATAATGTGGGGTGCCTGGGTGGCTTGGTCAGTGAAGTGAATGACTCTTGATTTCAGCTCAGGCCATGATCTCAGGTCCATGAGATCAAGCCCCATGTCAGGCTCTACATTCAGTGGAGTGACTGCTTGAGATTCTCCCTCTCCCTCTCTGGCTGCCCCTCCCCCCATAAATAAATAAATAAATCTTGAAAGAAAGAAATAAAGAAAGACTTAAAGTTTCTCTCCTAGAGCTCTGTATGTGTTGGACCCAGTAATCTTCAGGCATCTGTGACATCACTAAAATAGTCCCTTGGTGCTCCTTCAAGAAACAAGTCATTGTCCTCTCTATCCCCAACCTTCCTGAGTCTTAGTACCAACAGCTATCACTCCTCCTTCTGCATGCATTTCAACCCTGAAGCTGGTGTGGTAATCACAGTGTCTTGACCTGGTTCCTGTCACCTTATATGAATTGCCTCATCATCTCACCAGCCACATGATTGGCCTCTGACATCAGAGACTGTGTCTTCCTCTATCCTGGCACCTCCCCACTGGAGCATGCAGTGGGGCTCAGTAAACACTCTCACAGAGCATCACGCCTATGCTGCCTCCCATCTGATGTCATCTGTTGATTTAGTGGGAGGGGGAGAGAGGGTAGCCACGGGTCTCCCAGGGAGTAGCAGCACGGTGATCCCTGACTGGCAGAAGAGGAGGACCACGGCTCCTCACGGAAGTCAGGACACAATTGAGACAAGGAGGAAGGACAGTCCAGGCTTATTTCAACAGCAAGCTGTAAGAACCTGACACCAGACTGACGCTACGTTGCCAGAGGAACTTCCTGAAGGACCCTTCACTGGCAGCCTCCCACGAGATGCCCTGGGGGGCAATGCATCATTCGCAATGCCATTTCCACGTTCACCTTTTTTAAATATTAATGGACCTGGCTGGCCTTTGTTCTGCTGACCACGGACACAGAACCTGTCCCTAGAGGAGGCAGAGGCCAAGAAGATGGACTCAGAGCCCAGGATTGAAATTCCATCAAGTCTTTGGGTCAATGGAAATCCTTTATGCTGTGACAGTGACACGCGCCCACTCCTTCCCTTCACTTTAATTCCAGAGGCTTTGAGCAAGTTCTGCTCACAGGACAGAATTCCAGTTCCAGTCTAACCCCAAACATCATGGTAAGGAGCCCCCTCACCACTGGCAGGTGGAGGGACAACTGTCATATATGGGCCCAGATGGCTGTCAGCCCTGCAACCTGAAAGGAAAGTTTGTTTCAGGATTTATCCTCAGAGTGCACACATGGAAAGAGGCTTAGCTCTTTCTGTACTTCCAATCTGAGACTCTGCGTCTGCACCCAATTGTTCATATCAGAAGCATTCCTGAACCACCTAGGGACATGTCTCTATGTCAGCACTATCTGGAAATGGCCCTTGGACCCCTGCTAAACAAGGCTCTCAAGGAGATGTGTTCTGGCCGAAGTTACAGAAGCCTAGCCGTTCGGGAAGAAAAGCCAAGTTGCAAAGACAGAGTTGGAAAGTGGGATACGACTGCATAAGTGGTGGCCAAAGTGCCTGGAAAGCCCAGGGAAGGAAGGCAGGCTCTGGGCACCGGGTTGCAAAGTGGCGGCTGCAAATGGGCATCCAACTGTCAAGCACTCAGCAGTTTGCCTGCATCCTGCCTAGCGACCAACTACTGTCTATCACAGTGGACTCTGTGGTCAAAGGCCGTCGGTGCATTTAAAACGAAGACACACTGCTTCCGACACACATGGTGGCAGACACTGCAGGTGCCCATCCATATCCCTTTGTCTCACCCTGTCGGTGCACTCCAGCCCAACTTCCCACTCCCAGCACCTGCACTTACTTGCCTGAAGGCTTTCTGTGGCCGCCAGAGCCTGATCTCCCCATAGACATTGCCTGCTGGAATGGATACAAAATCAATGCCACCAGGAACAGCTCTCCCCCGTGACTGACTGGTGGGTGTGGGTAGGAACACCACAAGGTAGGAACAATCTGACCTTCAGCACTGTTTGCTGGAGTTCCCCAAGGTATTAACCTCTAGTTTTCCCCAAAAATAACTTGCTGAACTTAAATCTTTGTCTCAGAATGTGCTTCTAGGGAGACCTAATCTTGGGTGTATTTTACACACATTTGCACGCATGCACACATGCACACATGCATATGCAGGAGTGCAGATAAACACACACACACACACACACACTACTGTCCACGTAAGGGTTTAAACTGTACAACACATTGGTTACATTATCCTATTTGTTTCTTACATCAATTTTGTTACTGTTCTTATTTAATTTTAGGAATTAGGAAACTGAGTCTAGAGAGGCTAATAGATTTCCCAGAATCAAATATTGGGCTCAAAACTACTTCTAGATGTTCCAATGCCTTTGGTTTTTCCACAGCAGAGTGCTGCCCCAATGGAGGGGACAACCAAGGGCTGACTTCCAGAAAGCTCACTTATATTCAGTGTGTCTCTTGGTAAAATCTAAAATTGGTATAAGGCTGAGCCAACAATATTATAACTTTTGGGGTGAATCAGTTTCTACTCATCTGCAGCAAAGCTTACCCCATCTTCTACTAGCATATGTTACAACAAGTAGTGTTCAATAAATAGATGTTGGAGAGACGGACAGAAGATAGATGATGGGTGGTGGATGGATGGGTGGATAGAGATGGGTAAATGGATGGATGCATGGGTGGATGATGGATGGATGGATGGGTGGGTGAATGGATGAATATATAGCTGTTATCAGTCCACAAAGAATGTCTAAAACTCTTGCATTCTGAGCAAGAACAGGGGTGGAGTTACAACTTCTTAAATGTGATTTTCACGTAATCTATTTTCTGTCCCACCAGCAAAGACATCTGAAAGGATGTGTATGAGAATGCCATCTATTGGGAGTATGAGCAAAAAAATTCTGAGAAAAACAAGTTTCAATCATTCATCAGAAGCTGGGGGGAACCAACCTTGCACCTGAAGCCCTGGTCTCTATGCCTATGTGAGGAAAAAACCACCTGGCAAACTTGTTAGATTCTGGTTATAAAGGCAAGGCTCTAATTTAATAAGAATCCAGGATCACGTATATCCTCGGGTAATTCTGAAGCCGCAAGGATTGTGATCTCCTGGACTGGAATGAAGGGACCCCCTTCACAGAGACCTCTTCTTCCCTTTAGCTTTTTGTCAGGGTTTGCCTTAAAGTAACAGTATCACAAATACACATGTGACTTGTAGAGGAAGTCGGAAGTGGGATATAAAAGGCAAACTGTTCCCACCCTGGGTGTTCACTGAAAGTGATAGGGAGAAACACAGAAGCAGGATCTTAGGGTGAGAAGGGAGATTAGGGGCCAAGAAAGTCAACCCTAGACCCAGGATATCAATCCCTCGTAATGCTGCCAACAGAAAGCGGTCTAGCTTTTGCTTGAACACATCCTGTAATAGGAGGATGTCTACCTCCTGAAACTGTCCATTTATTTTTTTAACTGTTTGGTTACAAAGTTCTTAGTGGTTCCAGTGGTGTTTACCGAAGCCTAGCAAAGATCAGGTCCAATCCCTGTGCACCCTGACAGCTCATGGAATATTTAGGAACAAATGGAATGTCTGTTCTAAAGTAAGTACTACCCTTATCCCTTAAGTATCCGTGTGATAGAATATGATAACTTTTAACACCTGGGCACTGCCCTCTGGATCTTCCTTTGAATTCAGCCTTCCAGCTGTGGTCTGATAAGCACAAGGAGAGAAGGTCTACCACACCCTTTATTATGGACACTCTACCTCCATTATTGCCTTCTGAAATCACATTAGCTGATCTAGCAGCCATATCCTATTGAGCCAAAACTCAATTAAAACCCCAAAGTCTTTTTTCACTGAGAACCTCTCTGTGTGTGGCCATTGATCTGGTTATCAGCACTCTCTGAGGGAAGCTATTCAACCATGTTGTGAATCAGAATCTAACTACTCAGACCATGTTTCCACATCTTTCCATCGGCTCCGTATGGGAGGAAACTCACTGCTTCTTCAGCCTTCCTCTGTTCACTAGATCTAGGCAGAGTGACCAAAATCAGCTCCTCTACCCCTGCTTCCTGGAGGCACAACGTCATGACACTAGAGGATACTTTGGGTCTAAGATCTGATCCTATCTGCAGAAAGAAACGACAGGTGTCACTTCATTTCCAAAGCATGAAATGAAGCTCTTGTCATGAAAAATTCTCTCTTCCCATGCTGACGCTGGAAAAATAGGACAACACAGGGGTCTCAGAGTAACCAAGGAATGAGGACTCTTGCATCTCATCTGAAGCTCTGATGTTTAAAAAAAAAAAAAGAGTTTAGTCCGCTTTTATTTATTCTAATAGCTGATTGTTCATTTGGATCTATTTTAATATCTCCCAAAATTCTGTCCTTCTATCATTCATCATAATGTTTTTCAATATTATAATTCCTTCTCATTTGAAATAGCCTCTCACATACCATTCATATTATTCTTATGGTAGACTCACAAAATATTTTTACTAGTTTCTTTTTTTTTTTACCATAAAGTGAAGAGCATTTTATTTATTTATTTATTTTTTTAAAGATTTTTGCTTATTTATTTGACAGAGAAAGACACAATGAGAGAGGGAACACAAGCCGGGGGAGTGGGAGGGGAGAAGCAGGTTCCCTGCTGAGTGGGAGCCCGATGCAGATCTCCATCCCCAGGATCATGACCTGAGCCAAAGGTCGACAATGATTGAGCCACCCAGGTGCCCCTATTTATTATGTTCTTACTAGTTTCTTTTTCAGAAGATATCCTTACTTTTTGGGGGAAGTTTTTAAATTATTTATTTATTTATTTATTTTGTCTTTTACATCCTGACTGCAAATTGGAATTCCAAAGGCCTAATGCAGGTAGTGGTACTGGTGTTGGTACCTAGAGTCTTAACTTATGAGCCTCCCATTTCTTTTTTTTTTTTTAAATCATTTTTTAAAATTTATTTTCAGCATAACAGTATTCATTGTTTTTGTACCACACCCAGTGCTCCATGCAATCCGTGCCCTCTCTAATACCCACCACCCGGTTCCCCCAACCTCCCACCCCCACACCTCTTCAAACCCTTCAGATTGTTTTTCAGAGTCCATAATCTCTCATGGTTCACCTCCCCTTCCAATTTCCCCCAACTCCCTTCTCCTAACTCCCCATGTCCTCCATGCTATTTGTTATGCTCCACAAATAAGTGAAACCATATTTACTAATTTCTTAACTGTGCCTTCCTTCTTGCTGCCCACAGATTCCTTACAGCTTGCTTTCCTTTTTTCAATACAGCATTATTCTTCCCCCCTCTTTCAGATAGTAAGTCTCTTACTCTTTTTCTGAAAACACCTTTATTTAACCTTCACTCATTATAGAGCAAGGAGTGAAACCATCATTTCAGGAGAGTCTAGGGGGACTGAGAAAAGAGGAAATGAGGAGGAAGACCCTAAGGACCCTGCTAGCATCCCAAGCTTGTAGCTGCTAGGAAAGGTCCCTCCCCTGTGAACGATCATTTAACTGAGTATAGATGTGAAGCTAATGGTTACCTTTCCTTAACAGTTAGAAAACAGTATGTGATGTCTTCTGACATCTGTTGCTGCTAATGAAAAGTTTGCTGTCTGTCTGATTGCTGCTCCATTTTAGGTGCACATTATAAAGACTTTCATATCATCTTTTTTTTTTAAATATTTTATTTATTTATTTGACAGACAAAGATCACAAGTAGGCAGAGAGAGAGAGGAGGAAGCAGGCTCTCTGCTGAGCAGAGAGCCCGACGCGGGGCTCGATCCTAGGACCGTGAGATCATGACCTGAGCCGAAGGCAGAGGCTTTAATCCACTGAGCCACCCAGGCGCCCCTAATATCATCTTACACATTCTGAAATTTTACTGCAGTGTGTTAGATGTAGGCTTATGTGACGTAGCTTCCTCAAGGCTTAAGATGCTCCTGCAAACTGGTCTAATGGTTATTAGTTACAGAAAACTCTCCACCAATATTTCTCTGACTATTGACCCTCCCCATTCTATAATTGCCTTCTGAAACTCCGATTAGCTATTTTTGGAGCTTCTCAATCCATGTTCATTGTCTCAACCTTTTTATATTTATTATCTCTTTGTCTCTTTGAGCTGGATTCTGAGTGTTTTTTCAGTTTTATCTTCAAAATTACTTATTTCTTCAGTTGCATTATCAGTCTACTTCCCCCCCCCCCCCCGCAAACCCACCTGCTTTTCTCTCATTGGCCATCTATTCCTCACTTTCCTCTTTGAGCATCTAAATCAGGATTATTTTCAAATTCTTCGGACATCTATCTGCAGTTCTTTATAAGTGCTTCCGTTTTTGCATCTGTTGAACCTCACTCCAAGGGTAAATGTCTCTGTGTGTTCTGTAGCCTTTTTTAGTGGCTTGGGAGAGATGAGAACATACAAGCTTGCACAGTGTGTCAGATGGAAAGCTTGTCTTTGGCATATGTTGGCTCCTGAAGGAATGTCACCTGTGTACCCTGGGTAATGGAGGTGACCCTTGACAACAGTGCACATTTGGCTCCTGCAGACCCTGTGGAGTTCCAGGCTGTTTTTTATATTCATTTCTGTGCTAGACTTTTTTGTAATGGGGATTCTTGGCTTGCAATCTGGCTGTGTGCATTCAGTCTCACACTCACACTCTACCACCTTGTGCTTCCTGATTTCCCTCAAGCAACTCTTTCTACCCAAGTTCCAGAACACAAAGTCCATATCTGGGACTGGTGGTTGGAGCTTTTGATTCCTATTTTTATGACCATTCTTATTTCAGTAAGGATGGTCTTCTCACTGGGAGCTCAGTCTCTTCTTGTCCACCAAGGATCTCGACACCCAAACTCACCCCCGGGGGCCCCACTACAGCTCATGTTCATGGTCAGCCCACGTCTAGAGTCCCCAGGCTGCCTTCTGCTGCAAAGCTGACTTCTTATTTTTGGTGCCTGGAGAACTCCATTTCCAGCTCTTGAACTGACCTGTGGATTTTCATGTTATGGTTATTTTTGGAGTAGAAGAGAGGACTTCGGCAACTACCTCCGTTGACGATCTTAAACCAGAAGTTTCAACTTTGCAACTTTAGAGGAATTAACGCATGGGGAATGCTTTACTCTCAGCTTCTAAGTGAATGTCTTTCAAAGCCATCCACCTTTGCATCTGAGTCCTATAAGAGCAAGCAAGTGCCTTTAAAGCAAGACAAAATAAATAAATAAATAAATAAATCCCAACACATTCACTAAGGCAAAAGCTGAACCTCACAACAAAGTCTTCTGAAGGGGAAAGCATCATGTGCATGAGCGAGTTTTGATAGGATCAGCAAATATTCCACTTGGTGTCCACAGTGTGTTCACCAAATATAAGAGGCTAGTGAAGCAAAAGAGAGGTTTCTACCCCTGTACTCCTGGCTCAGAAGTGAAAGGACCCAAATTATAAGCAGCACCGTTTACCATGAAAATATAATTTTGACAAGAAGACTCTTTGCATCTCCTCATCCTCACCGCAGCCCTGGTCGGAAACTCTGAGCAGTCGCACGTATATGCAAAGCTGAATGAGGCTGAAGCAGAGCCGTTCAATAACATATAATAGAAATGTTAACTGCCGTATTGATTTTTTATTATGTTTGTATTGCCTGTTTAATTTTATTTCCCTTACAGGAAATTTTTTTAATCAAAAATCCAGTTATTGAAAAGCCCCATAAGCCAACTGTGAGTAGCGAGACACAAGGAAACACAGGCATTAAATCACTCCTGGTTACTCCCTCCTCCACCTTCACCCACCCCCAGCGAGAGTTCAAAACCAAAAGCTCCTCCATTTCCAACTGAGAGTAAATGCGTGTGACCTTCAGTTCCACAGAGGTTAACCTACTCTGATTAACTTTTCCATGTTATTCCATTAAATAAAAACAGTTTTGACACCCAGAGACTAAAGCATCCTAGAGATAATACAATAACCCTATACAATCATTTCAAATTGGATTGTAATAATTCATTTAGGTGACCATACATATTTGTTATATGTAATATGAAACATCGCAAAATGAAATCAATAGAAATGTTTCTTGTTAATGAAGATATACTGGGCTGTTATGTGTGGGTTGCGGACTCAATACCACAGAAATCTTATTTGTATTATAAATTTCAGGGTATCCTGAGAGTTACAAATGAAGATAGCATTTCTTAAAGAAGCGACGGCTGGTCATTTAGAAAATTATATCATAAATTTATGTCGTTTCTTGGTCTTTCAAGGTCTTTGCACAGCAACATAGTCTTATAATTCAGGTAAAAATTCGGGTAGAGTGATTACATTCAGCTATCCACAAATGAACTTTTACCCAAACGTCCATTTTAAAATTATGGAATTCAAAATAATTCAGCTTTGGTGAGTCTAAAGATGTCAGCCCAGAATAGTTTAATAAATAATCTAGGGTCTAAAAAATTTGAGATAAAAGAGGTAGCAACAGATAGGCATAGGTATAGATATATAACGATATACACCAATGTGACTCTAATGAACTTCACTAAAATGCTATCCTTAACTTCCTATACAAAATATAACATAGCATAATATCATATAGTATGCCATAGCATAATGTATTAGGTTATATATATTTATTTATACATATAGACAAACACAATACAATTGTTTTTAAATGCCCATTTTAATAAGAAGCTCTGCATTTTAAACAATATTGTGGTGACATTTCAGATGTATAGTTACCTATAAAAAATTAGGGAGTCATGAAATATGATTCTATTTACACTCTTCTTGTCAAAACACATATGCTTTACTGCTAGTGTGACCTTCACCATAAACAAGGCCCATCAGAACGACACCTGTGCCCTGGTGAGACAGAAGGGTCATCAAATGCTGAGTTCTTTGTCAGAGAGAAACAGTCATTCTGGGTAAAATATGTTTAAAGCCAATTCATAACAAAGAATTGTTGTCACTGTTTCTCTGTCTGCTGTACTTTCCTCCGGTGCCCCTCTCTCTTGTTTATCTGCCCTACCCTCTGCAGCCATTATATTTAGAGAAACACGGAACCAAAAAAGCAGCTCCCCTAACATGCTTTCACTGATTCACAGTTTTCGCCCAACATCTGAATCGATCTGCCTCCCCTGTGAGCCTACTGGGTCAGTGCCCATCTCCAACCCCTGTAAAGGGCTGTCTAAATGGACCAGGGCTCCACTGGACCCTGCCTTTGCTTCTGTCTTTCCCAGTCTTTGAAGGATTTTGAGTCTTGGGCCCACAGGCTCTGTTCCCTCCTAACTTACCCCTGCACTCATTCACCGCCCCACATTCACGAGAGGCTTTGGTTGGTATGTTCGGATTTGTTTAGTGTCCATGTGGACACCTCAGTTCCCCGAGTTTCTCTATGCTTTGCCACAAACAATCCCTGAGTCTTTCCTCACCAGGCATTGCTCTGCCCTTGAAATCGGAAACTGGGATCCTGTGCATACACCCTCCGCTCCTCTGACCCTCACCTGTCCATCCAGTCTCTTATCTCCACCCACTGAGAGACTTCACATTTGCATCCTCACAGGGGGCTGAAACCTCTCCCTTCTGACTATGCCCTCATCCTGATAACATCTGAGCTCTTCCTGCCTTCAAAAAGAAGAAAGGCAGTAGTAGTCTGGATCTAGACTCCAATCGCCTCCCTAGCTACTTACCTTGTTCCTTCTCTCCCCCATGGAATTTCCTGAAGCAACATCTCACACTTCTCTCTGCTTCCACCCCTCCTTCCCATTCCCCAATCCCACTACCACCATCCCCATGAAACTGCTCTAGCTGAACTCCCCAACACCCTATTAATTTCTCAATCCAACTGAATTATTTCTGTCTTTTTTTATCCTTATCCCCTGGGGTCATGAGTTCTCATCTTCCCAACATTCTCATTCCACGAACTCATGAATTCCCCAGACCCATGGTTACTGCATCTTTATCCTTGGAAGTTTTCTCTTTCTCTGTCTCTTCTTTTTGTATAATTTTACATTTTTTTAAAACGATAAACTCTCTCAAATGTTCATAAAATCATGGAGAATAGTATGCTCATCTCAGATTCTCTCATTTTCTCACTGCCTGGGTTGTTCTCGGTGGTCTCATCCACTGTTCTATGCCCCCTCCCCTGGAACAGTGTTAACTGTAAAGTCTTTTCCACAACGGTGTTCTTCTCTTCGGGTCTGTGTGTATCCTCCCACCTCCAGCCATCCGCACCTGGATGCCCTCCAGCCAGCGCAACCACACGGACCTCTTCTCCACCCACCCACCTGTCCTCCTCTTTCTCTATTTGTACTGGTGATTCTCTGTCTCGCCAACCAAGTTGGAAACATAGCCATGCTTCAGGCAAAGTTCTATTAGTGTATCTCACAGATATCATTATACTCTATCCCTCTTCCCGTGCCTCAAACATGGCTTTAATCCAGGCTTTTGCATTTCTCACGGGTTTTGGTCTATCCACCTCATCGGCCTGCCTCCTCAGTCTTGCCCCAACAGTCCCCAATCCAGCCTCCACCCATCTTGACACACATTTTTACTTTATACGATTAAAATCCTATGGCGCTGCTTCCCTACTTGGAAGGGACTGGGCTCCCTCCTTGAACTCACCATAAGGTCCAAGCTGTAACATGGATGCCAGCTCCTCCCGATGAGTCCTTACCCCCACCCACCCCTGCTCACGCACCCTCTGTCCTTCCCAGAATTCCACTCCTCTACTCTCCCTTCAGCCACCAGGCTTGCTCTAGGTCTTCCTTCAGGAGTTAGAAGCTTTGAAGTGTTTCCGCTTCTGGGTCACCTTCCCGAGGTCTTGGGTCTGGGACAACACTGTTCCTCTGTGAATACCTCTAACACCACTCTGATCTCACTGCTGCTACAGTGTGTTTGTCCCCTCAACTATCTGTGCATGCCCAGAAAAATCCAGAACTGTGATCTCTGCAAAACCAGGAGTTAGCGCATTTCCTGGCATCAGGTAAGTGATCCATAAGTACCCAACAGATCCTGACTCAAGAGCTTGTTCATATGCACACAGATGGTGTGCTGGAATTTAATACAAAATCAATATAACAGCTAAGGATTGTAAGAACCCCACTAAGGGCACGGCATTCAGGATAAATTAAACAAATCTTTCTATTCAAAACTATCATTTCAATTGCTTTAAAGCAAGTCACGGGCAGTCAGCATTATAAATCACTTCCAAGTCATCAAAAGCTATTACTTAGGAACCCATAAGCATATAATCAAATGCTCACTTAAAAGGCTGAACCCTTGTCTTATCACAGGAAACTGGATGCTGATATCTGTGCACGAGGCAATCCGCCCACGGATAATAAACTTTTTTTTAAAGTAACATATAATGAGGATAATAGATTTTTATACCAAGGCATGACTCTGGAATTGTCTGCATTGTGCTGCCATGTGACAATAGGCAGGAACTAGGGTCTGGCTCTTTTGGAGGGATTGGAAAAGAGAAAGGAGAATAGGATATAAGTCAAGGAGCTCCCATCCCAAGTGACTGAGAATTAGGGGTCACCTGAGCCCCAGAGTCCAGGGAGGCCAAGAATTCCTCCCCCCTACCATGGAATATATATTTATATCCCTCTACTGCCTTGCTGAATAGAGGAACAACATCACTGCAAAATAACCTGGCTCTTTTTCTTTGATAAAATCAAGCCTACAATTTATTAAAAGTAAGTTACTAGAATTCTCCAGAGATTGATTCCTACATGACCTGGTTATTCTCTCTTGGTTCCCCAGATCCGTTCTCTGCCCTTCTCTCCTCTGTTCAGTATCCCAAGAGGTCAGCCCTATGAATGTTCCCAGTGATCCTCCTCACCCCGTGGCTGTGGGTTGGGGTCTGACAATGGGAGGTCCTGGTAGGAGATTGGGGTTGGAGGAGACAAAGGCCAAGGTACTTATTCCCCCCACACCTTCTTGCTCAACCCTCAGTTTTGCCAATGTCTGCACTCCTCTGCCCATGGCCCCAACCTCCATCAAAGGAGGTATCCCCAATAAATCTCATTCCCTGTTCTGCTTGTTTAAGCCTAAGGACACTAACAGATTCCCACGGAGGCTTACCTCCCGGTGCACCACCCTCTTGGTTCCTTTACTCTTTACCTCTGAAATGGTCTGTTCAATGAACTCTTAGAGTGTGTCATAGGTTTCCTGCCAGGGACCTACTGGGGAGAATGATGCTGAGTCTTCTGGCTCCTCACCAGAAGCCTGGCTATAGAACCACACACCTCTTCAGGATGCTCATGCTTGGTGCCTATGGTCACTGGGCAGACAGACTTCTGGTGGTTGGTCTTGATGTCCAAATCCTTCCCCCACTCAATTAGTCAGGTTTCTCCAGGGAAACAGAACCAATACGATATTTTAAGGAATTGGTTTGTACAATTGTTGCAACTGAAAAGTCCAAAATCCACAGGGCAAGCTGGCAGACAGGAGATTCAGGTCAGAGCTGACATTGTAGCCTTAATTTTCCTACATTGCAGTCCAGAAACAGAATTCCTTCTTCTTTGGGGAGCTTTAGTCTTTGTTCTGAGGGCTTTTGTTTGGTTGGGTGAAGGCCACCCACATTATGGAAAGTAATGTACTTTGTTAAAGTCACCAGAGAGGGAGACAAACCATAAGAGGCTCTTAATCTCAAGAAGCAAACTGAGGGTTGCTGGAGGTGAGGGGGGTTGCAGGGATGGGGTGACTGGGTGATGGACTCTGGGGAGAGTATGTGCAATGGTGAGTGCTGTGCATTGTGTAAGACTGATTGTGTAAGACTGTAAGACAGACCTGTACCCCTGAAACAAATAATACATTATACGTTAATTAAAAAAAAGTCAACTGATTACAGATGTTATTTACAGCTAAAATTATCTTCACAGCAATATCCGTCAAGTGTTTCACCAGAGTCCTGTGAACCATAGTTTAGCCAGGTGACACATAAAAATCAATCATCACACCCATGTACCACAAAGATTCAGTTTCCTTTAGGTAAGGAGGTTCCTCTTTATCTCAAAAATGAACAAGGGCTGAGAGCAATTTGTACTCACTTCTATTCTCTGATACAGAAGATAAAGGGGGAAAGTGCCTAATGACATAACAAAGATAAACACCTTCACTTTACCAGAGGACACCATCCAAAAAGCCATCAGGCTCTGCGCAAAGTATAACCCTGTTATGATTTTTTATTGACATTGATTGGCTTATGCCTGAAACTGCCCAAGAAATTTAGAAATATGGACATTAGGATTAGAAGGAGTTTGAACTCTGACCCAGGAGATCAAAGCCTGACAGCTCGGTATGCCAAACTATATTAAAATGTATGACTGAAGGAAGAGGTCAATAATTTTTTTTCCTGTTTGTAAAGAGTCTGCACTAAATGATAGTGAGAAATAAGCAGCCAGAGAAGGTGGATATTTCCTAAGGATTCCACAGCTTGTGGTCAGTCATATAAGGAGGCCATCTAGAGAAAGGGAAAATGTAAAAGCTTCTACAAAGAATAGCTGAGATATTTGCTTGTTTGCTTATTTTAAAATCAGAAAGGTATTTATAAATTACTTATGCCTTAAAAACCACACGACCACCACAATGGACCTGACCCCATCCTTTTAAATCCAATGAGATACAGTCCCAACTTTCTCTTAGCCTGTGTGCCATGGAAGGTGCTGGCAGGATACTGGGGGTTTGAGGAGCAAATGCAGGACAACTATTCCTTCCATCTTGTAGTTTTGCTATGTCTGCGCTCCTCTCCCTATAGTACCCGCCACCTGTAGCCACAGCCGCCCATCAGGAGCCTCTCTCCCCCAGGTGCATTCTCTTTCTCTTATTCCTCCATGCCTAAGAGAGGAGCAGACATCCTGAAACACCTCTCCAATCCTCCTTACAACCAACAGAGTCTAGGAGAAACAACATGCCCAGAATGAGAAAATACATAAATCCTAAGAGAAATGTCAGTACCATTAATACCAGGAATTCTTCTCTTTCCTTCCAATACGAGTTATTTTTTTAGAGCAAGTGCATCAAGGACCTGGTCGGTCTCCAACAGTATCCCCTTCTGAACCTGTGTGACAATTCCCTTTATGCTTGTTCTTGTCTTTACCTACATCATTCTGTCTGTTTCTGTGTCTGTCTGTCTCTCTCCTCCTCCTCTCCAGTAGTCACACACCTGTGTCCAAAACCCAGATTTTCTTATTCATGCACTATAGCAAAAGACTTTTTATATGAGAAACAAACATGAAGGGACTACCAGATGTATTAAATAAAAGTCGTTTGCTTTAGACTGTGATTTCTTAACTAAAAATACCTCAAAACTTTCTTCTGGAATATTGACACCTGCCCTTCTCTCTATAACATTCTTCTTTGATTATTAAATGTCTCTGTATGGCTTCAGCTCACCCAATCTCACACTACCAGCTGAATTAAGGACTGCCTGCACCTAGAGCATCTGAGCCATTTTGAGAACAAGATGGATTTTTCTCTCCTTCCTCTGTGAAATCTCTATGGCTACTTAGTAGATTGGAACCAAGAGAGGACAGATAAGGCACAGAAAGCAAAATGCTTAAAAAAAAAAATACCTTGGAACAAATACTTTCCTTTCTCTTGATACAGGGACGCCACCTACCTGATATGACCAGGTGTCATTGAGGGTCAGGTGGGGAGAGCATGCCTACTAATTGTACCAATGTCAATTTCCCACCTATGATAGTTTACAACAGTTATTCAAGGTGTTATCACTGGGATAACCGGGTAAAGGGTATGCTGGATCTCTCTGTATTATTTCTTACGACTACATATGACTTTACAACAATCTCAAAATAACTAGTTTAATTTCAGGATAAATAAATACAATCAAAAAAGTACAATACCAAGAATTGAGCATATCATGGCAAAAGGGAAAATGGGCAGGAAAAAGGTCAGCCTGAGGGTAATTAAAAAGCACAGAAACACAAGCCTGTGACCCTCTGCAGTAGTTAGCAGTGGTCTCACCCTTTGATCTAAGCTTCCCAGTGGCCACCGAGGGAATTAGTTGCAAGGATCACAGTGTCCATAGATTGATTGATTGATTGATTGATTGATTTTAGAGACTGCTCCTATAGCCTGGGAAGAGTTTGTTCCTCAAATCCCAACTCAGATATGTTGTACAGCACCCAACAACACACCACAAGAGATAAAACAGAAAAATCCATAAGGTTGTTTTTTCACTCCATGTACATTTCAGAAAAACAAAAGTTCTGAGGGGCCAGGAAATTTCACCAACAAATAAGGAGAGGAAGCATGGTGATGTCATGGGACCACCTTTTGCTATCATTACTCACAACTATTGAATTACATTTTCATCCTGACACCGTGAAATATACGTTCTAAGGGAACAGAGGGCAAAGGCGATGGTTCAGTACATTTTCTAGAATCTTTCTTTTATGCAAAAATCAACTGCTTGCCAGCCACCGCCTGTTCTCCCCTGTCCTCCCCACCCCCAGTGCCATCCCCAGCAGCATTTCCTGGCCCCGTGGCTCCAAACAAAACTCATACAGGAACCAGTCCCTGCGCTGGGCAATCTTTGCAGGTCCCCAGCTGAGGAGCAGCCTTGGTGCTGGGGTTATTGCAAAGCTCCCTCTCCCTTGTGAACAAAAGAAGAACTGGGAGTTTTTTTAAACAGTCCTTGGGCAGATGGTGCTGGCTGCTACTTTGCTTCAGACAGGCACAAACCCAGTGTGTCCTCTCAAGCACATGCTAGAGAAATGGGAGTTGAAGGAACACCCAAATGACTCTATGAAGTTCAAACTCTACCAGCTGGTGGGGATAAAAAGGCAAAGAAGCAAAGTCTTGGTCTCTACGTTCCTGAAGTTGATTATCTGTCCAATACCAAGCATCAATAAAGGCCCTGGAGAAGCTACAACCACATGAAAAGCAAAACACTAGAGCCTCAAGATGCAAATGCTCAGTTTGAAAGAGCAATCTGGGAACTGAAACCAGGAAGTGAGCTTTAAATGGGGTCATGGAAAGAGAGGAGTTATACAGCCTGTCAGCAAAGAGAGGTTGCTCCTCAAGGGAAGTATATAACAGGGACAGAAACATGAAGGTGGGCTTTGCAGCTCATCCTCTGGGGACATCATGCAGATTGACTTGATTGGTGAAACAGGGTGGAGAGTAATGGGGGAGAAAGCCAGAGGGAGAACCAGCTAATGCAAGTCTTTGGACACTAGACTATGACATTCAGAGGACTCACAACGAATGATATCAGCATGTATGTGCTAGCCTAACAAAAAGTAGAAACAATGGAATGTCATGGGCATCAGAGGTACTCTGCCTAAATTATTTTTGATCTATTGGCACATCTCTTATGATCTACTAAAAAATTTAATTTTTCATTCATCTATTGTATTCAACAAGCACAAGTTGCAAGCCCAGATTATTAATGATGTCAGATCTTATATTACTAAAACAAATGCATAAAGGTTCCCTTTCTGATGACAAAAAGAGAGTCATTTGTTTCAATCATGGAGGACAATCTTATTAAACATTGCCAACTTACTGCCAAGCTGGCTGGTCACCAATGCGCAGCCACAGAACAAATGGAACGTAGAGAGTGACAGATAGTGTCACTGCCCCCAAAATAATAAACTTAGGAGGAGATAAATCTGTTGTGACTTGGACACTTCTACTTCTTAATTCTGGAGTCTTTCAAGTTCAGCATTTTCATAATCCTTTCATGTAGCAACTAAGCTGTTTGGCAAACGCGAGTGAGGGTTGGGCTAAAAGGGTCTTATCTGCTCTAAACCTTATACATAACTCGGATAAACTGAGTTAACTTTTCAGGAAAATCATCTAGTAAAACAAAAATCCTTTAAAAATATTTATATCCTTTGACCTAATAATCCTATTTCTCAGTCTAGGGAAATCATCTGGAATGCAGAAAAGGCATTGCATTCAAGATTGTCCATTACTCTGTTGCTTCTAATGGTCAAAAATGATAGAGCCAACTAATTTTCTGACAGGAGGGGCACGATTTAATAAAGTATGGCCCAGCCACGGAAAATGCTTAAGAATGTTACGTATACACTATGCCATACACACTACACTTCCAAGTATATAAACACGGTTCCCAGAAAGGATGTAAATACGGTTCCCAGAATAAAGACGAAAAGGTAATTGCACCAAAATTTGACAATGGTTCTGTGGGTGTTGAGATAGGACATATCTGTTTATTTTCTTCTATGTTCTTTCCTATATTTTAGAAACTGTCCCAACAATCATGTATTACCTTTAAATGCAAATAGAACTCTTGAAATGTTTCTGAACAGGTTTATCCCAGAAGGTGTCTGAGCTGGGAGGCACCAGGAAGAGTGAGCAGCAAAGTAGAGGGCAGATCGCAGAACGCAGAAGTGAAAGCAGCTCCCGTTACAGCAGAAGGATAAATGCATTTATTCCAAGCCTGCCAAAAGGAACTTGGAGGAGTTTACAGGGAATGAGGCCAGGGTCAGTATGCTGCCCAGGTCCTAGAATAAGTCCAGTTTCTACCTAGGAGGCCTTGAGGTAGGAGCAATAATAAAAATGTCAATTAGTTTGAGGGGATTGAGAAGGAGAAGGTCTGGTCCCCAATTTCTGTTTGAAATTCTGGAAGGAGAACATGTTACAGGGTGCCCAAAGGTAACATGAGGTGGTCCCAATAAAACAGAAATGACAGAGTGGGGTCTGGAGGCTATGAAGTACTTCCCACCCCAGATACCTAGCCTGAGCATCAAATCCTGGAAAGATCCAGAAGTTCTTAGTGTTAGTGCTGGAACAGGTCAACAGACTGGAGCAGGCTAGAGTTGGGACAAAGAAGGGCCAAGTAAGGACACTAGTGACCAAAGGGCCCTGGCACCAGCAGCAGATGCTGGTACAAACCTGCGACCAGGAAGGGTTCACTATGTTTTGTTTGGCTTACCCCTTTCAGCCTCAGATGCACAGAGTTGAGTTAATCATCTTCCTAGTTAATGGTGGGCCATGCCATCATCAATTTATGTTGGATTTATGACTGATTGATTGACTAGTTGGTTGGCTGCCTTTTATTCCCATAATCATCTCTCCCACCATGGGTAGTCACCTCATTGTGTTTGACTAGTGTTGTTGAGTTTGGATATATCCTTATGAAATATATAGTGTTAATCTACATAAATGGTAATGTTCTAAAGATAATATTCTGTTTTTATTTTCTTCACTCTGTTTTTAAAATCTTTTCATTCTGTTACGTGTATACCTAGTTTGGTATCTGCATAGTATTCTATGCAGCCCAAACACTGCTACACAGGAAATTCTTTTGCATATCCATTTATGGACCCTTAGGATAATTTTCCTAAAATTTATCACTAGAACTAGAATTTCTGCATTATAAAGACACACCTACTTAACCTAAGGACTGCTCATAGCTTTTAAAAAGGGCTTCATAAGCCTTCACTTCCATCAACAATACTTGAAGGTTGCAGTTTTCCCCAGTCTCATGTTCACACACACACGCCCACGCACGCATGCAAACACACACATATGTGACAGACACAGGGCTGTACTGCCCACTCATTTGTCTAGGTTTCTAATTTATTTGGAGTCTACTTTACATATGAAACAAGGTTGGGATTCAGTTTTATTTCCACTCATCTAGAGAAGATGTCTTCATAGTAGCAATGGAGGAAAAAGCAGTAATTCAGCTGTACCGGGAGGTGAAGGAAAGGCGGACAAGCTGTGGGCAACAACCAGTGGCATTTAGAGATAGGAGATTGACCAAAAAGGTAATTCAAAACAGAAGCAGTTAAAGGTAAAGCTTTGGGGTGCAGGGGCGGGTAGAACTGGGAGTAGGGGACCTCGGGGCAGGCCAAGAACTACTGCTTGTCATGTGAGTTCCCTTGCTCTGTTTATTACTTCCACAGATTTGTGTAATTATTATTCCAGTTAAGATTTTCAAAAGTCCCCATTGTTGCTAATCCTTTGTAAGCAGACTCTGATTTCTTTGTCCAGAAATCCATCCCAGTCCCCGTCAACTCCATTACACATCTTCATTTTAGAATGAATTCTCAGAGGTGAACATCACACCCTAGACACTCTCCATGGTACCACCCATGAGGATGGGATGTCCATGGGACAGGACAGAGGGCTGTCCCTGGTGGTGGAGGAAAATAAATGGGCTCACTGTCGGGTAGAGAGCACCCAAGGTCTTAGAGATCCAGGTCTGTGGAGGCGCTGCAAGTCCTTGTCATTTACCCACAGCACATGTGTTCTTTCTGAATAGAGAAGAACATAGCCTTAAGTTGTTCCACAGTAACTTATCTGTGTGTGTATATGAAACCCTTTCCCCCCAAAAATAATTTTTAATGTAGTCCTTGGTACTGTCTAGGAAGTCCAAATTACCCAGAGCCACCATATAATTTTGCATGGGTACTTTTTTAAAACATCCTGGAAATCCCCTGATATGTATATGATCACTCTGCTGTGTTTATACAGGAGAAATGATGGTGCATTGGGAAGAGCAATGGACTAAGACTCAAGAGAGCTGAAAATTAACCACTGACTATATGACCTCTCCCCTCTATAAGCCTCAATTTCCTCTTAAAAAATGATTACAAGATAGTTTCTAGAACCCCTTCCTTTTTAGCTGCTTATGATTCACATAGACAATTATATTCCTAGAGAATTGCATAGCACCAGACTATCTTAGAACCACATTTTGAACCCTGCAAGTGAATTTCACTGAAATTTACTACCAAGTGAAAATGTTTGTGAATCTGATTATTCTTTCAAAATATGTCCTTTAAATGTTATTAATTGGCAAACAGCTAAAGTGGTTTCAAAATCTAGTACGCACACATCATAACGTGACAAGGTTCCTGTATGTTCTACTCAGAACAGATAAATCCTTGAATTTTTTTGGTTCTTAGATACTTACAATACTTCCAGTTCATGAGTGCAGTAAACTACAAGACTTCCTGTTGGCTCCCAGTTTCGTTATCAGCACAAATACCCGACAATCTAAAGGTGGGAGCATGTGTGTGAGCTAACCTTCTCTCTTGTGCACACACAGCATGTCATCAGGCCTATATAAGAAATCATGCTCATTTCATATCTTGCAAATCAGGTATAGCCTCCCTAGGCCTTTCTAATCATTAGTCAGACCCATCTGGAAAAATCCCACACTCATAACTAAATTTTCCATCTCTGGCTGGGGAAAGTCAAGAGAGCCAATCTTTCTTTTTCTAACTCTGTAGTTTGTAGAAAAAAATGGATGTGGCTTTTTCCACCCTGCAAAGCTCCCAGTCATGGACATGGTTGGTATCATACCAGGATACATTTGAACAAGTGATTGGCCATTCCTGTGTATCCATATATTATTGCTTTTCTACAAAAAAAAAAAAAAAAAAAAAAAAGAGAGAGGGAAAATATTATAACACGGACCATTTAATAGTACAATACTGGCCAAATCTACTTATGTCGACTATTAGTTGTTGGGCACTTAGGCCATTCGAGCTTTCTATTACTATGAACAACCTAAGAATGATAGAACCAAAAGCCCAACTCAAACATAATCACAAGGAAAGTTTTTTGAATGGAAAGAAATGAGTATTTTTTTGCCATCAGCACATTTAACAAAATTTAGTTCTATGACCAGAATGAAGAAATTGGAGAGACACATACCAAAATGCCACCCCAGCCTGCCCAAAAACTGTACCCTAAATGGCACCCATCACCTTCAGCCTACACACCTGACAGCTCCTTCCCAGTGTTGTCTCATCTGTCCCTGCACAATACTGAATGCTCTAAAACACACCTTCCTTCTGAAATTGCATCATCTTCTGACTCTGGGAAGAACTTTCTTCTACTCATAACCAAACACTGCTGTTCTCCAAAAGGTGGCTTTTTTCCCCCACCTTTTCCAGGGCAAGTTCATCCTTCTCAGGACCAATCATCACTCAGGTCATGATGATTCTCATATAACTCTCCACAGAGTTACAACACAAAATTTTCAGTTGTCAATTATATATGCTCCATCTTGCATTCTAAAAACTTAAGTACGTCCCTTCACATGATTTCACGCCCCCCAAAAAAACTTGATACCTTTTCCAGGTTCTCTTAGTTGCTATCACTATAATAAATCCATTCCTTTGGGTTTGGATCTCAGAACCACTCAAATTTTCCTTTATTTCTATATCTTATCAGTTATCAGCTCCTACCAATTCTATGGCTTTAAAAGAGGTCATATTTTGATTACTGAGGTAGAGTTAACCATGGTTAAGACTGAGCCATAAGCTGGCACACCTTTACCATTCCAGCTGAATGAGAACCCTCCTTGTTGGCCAACTGCCAAAGTGGGAAGCAAGAACCCAAAATGCAGGAAAGCTGCCTTTGATGTCAGTGGGGAAGAAAGACCACAACTTTAACTTGCCTTCCTATCTCAGTCTCCTTACTCTACCTCATGTGGCATTCACTCCAAGATCGGTCCCCAAGTGTGGACACTCAATGTCCATCAGCTGGCTTGTAGTCATGTTCCAGCTGTCTTCTATGTCTTAGCCATACTTGTCCCACACCTAGAAAATCAAAAGTTGGCAGTAGTTTTTATTTCATTGTAATTAGAAACTAATATCTTCTCCTTTATTAACAATTTATCCCAGTTAATGGAATATGAACTATAATTCTAGAACATTCTCCTCCTTTATCACTAGAACCCCAGTTCTTCAGCATCTCTCCTCTATCTTATTGTATAAACAGCCTGTTGGCCTTCCTTGCTTGGAGTCTTTCCAATCCAATTAAGGCTCCACCTTGAATCCTTTCAATATACACCCTCATCATGTTGTTCCTCTATTGAAAGTTTCAGTAGTTGGTCAACTACCAACATTCCTTAGGTACCACTTGTAATGCCAATATTCCTGCTATAACAAATTCTTGCTTATTCATAATCCATTTAAAGGAAGGAAAAAAACTGGCAATAACCTCAGTGTCCACCAACAAGGGAATGTTAAACAAATTCTAGTACATCCAAGATATGAAATGATTAAGCAGTCCTTTGAAAAATGAGATGATGGCACACAAAAATATCCACCATAGATGTGCCTTAATTTTATGATTTCCAGACCAAAAAAAAAAAAAAAAAATTGAACAAGAACACATACCAAACAGTTAACCTATAGGTGCCACTAGAGAGAGAGATCAGGGGAGAAAGTGATATTTTCTTCTTATTATTTCATAAGCTCCCATGTTATATAAATGCTTACATATATTTACAGCACCAGATGTCATTTTTAAATACCTGAAGCCAATATAGAGTTTATAAATGCATCTGTAATCTGAAGGTCTCATATAGAAATTGTTCCCATTGTATTTTGATTTGGAGTACATTAACATAGGTATATGTATAAACCTAAAATTCAACAACATAACGTACTCACTAGACTGTGTTCTCATTGAAGGCAAAATCTGGTCTAATTCACTTTTGTATTTCCCCAGAATGCTACCAATTTCTCTATCAATGGAACATAGAACATGGATTGTGGTTCTAGAATCATTCTTCTAACGCTCTACATAGGCCATATATATCACTGGTTTTGCATATTTGCATCTGCAAATATACATGCCCCTGAGTGGGAGAACGATCTGCATTTTGTTATTTCACTGACAGACCCATTTTTTGGTAAAATTTTGTTTATTTGAGAGAGACAGAGATAGCAACAGAGAGCATGTGCAGGAGAAGAGGGAGAAGCAGACTCCCCGCTGAGCAGGGAACCCCACTCAGGGTGCCAACCCAGGACGCTGGGATCCTGACCTGAGCTGAAGACAGACGCTTAACCAACTGAGCCACCCAGCACCCTATCACTGCTCACTGCTGTGAGAACTCCAAATCACCCTGTGCTCCAAAAAGGACAAGAGCCATTCACAGAGAATGGAGCATCAGGTCTGCAGCTTGTCATGAGAAGCAGAGGCTGGGTCATTTGGGGGATCAAACATATCAGCATGGAGGACTCTTTCTTAGAAACTGACAATGGGGAGCTCCATCCTCTCCTGACATGGAGACCTTGAGAACCTTCAGGGAGTAAGGAAACAAATTCCGAACCCCAACCATCCTAGCTGGAAAGGGAGTGTTCATGGATACATTCATGTCTCCAAAGTCCTTCCTCATGAGTACAGACCATTAGCTGATGTTTAACTAAATATTTAAAATCTTATAGAGGCAAAAGGGATCGCCATAGAAAGGAATGAAGAAAAGCAAGCTCAGCTTCTGCCAGGTGGCAGTTGATTTCTTCCCCAAACCCTAGGTAGCTAAAAGGTGGAAAGTCCAGAAACCGAATCGAACATGTCTAATCTCTTTTATTACAATGTTCTTATTTTAACCCATGCCATCAGGGGAAATGGCTGAAAATAGTGACAAATACAACATCAATAAACATAATAATAATTGATTTTCTAGAGATGAAAAATTTGAAATTAGTGGCCATTTCCCCCCAGAGCATTGGTTGATTAATTTAATGTTCATCTTAGTCTTTCAAAGATATCCTCTTACTGCTGATCTGCTCTGCCACGCTTTGTGACGGGTTTTGTGGTTAGGACTGGATGTGTAAGGTGTATTGCACAGTTCTGCAGTTTTAAAGAGAATCCTGATAGTTTAAGGACAGCTGCGGCCAACAACAACAACCAAAGTGAACTCGTGCAAAGCCATTAAGTTTCCAGAGACCAGTAGTTCAGGTTTTCCATGTAGGATATAAGTTTGGTGACAATGTTTCTCAACATTTTTCTAACTTAAATATTCAAGACACAAATCTTGAGAGTTTCTATATCTATTCCCCAAAAGCACCCAACTTTCACTGAATTAATTCAGAAATCCCAACACAGAGCAGAGATAAGATTTAAGTAACTACTTTCTTTCCCTCTTTTCCTTCACCCACTCTTCTTTCTTCTTTCCCTTCTTTCTTCTTTTCCTCCTTCCCTTCCTTCCCCCATTCCTTCTCTCCTTCATTCCTTCCCCTTTGCTGTGGTCAAAAGTTTATGTGTCCCTCCCACCCCTGCCAAATTGATAAGCTGAAATCCTAACCCTGAAAAGCTGAAAATGATAGTGTTAGGAGGTAGGTCTTTGGGATTCAATCAAATCATGCAGGTGGGGCCTACGTGAATGGGATTAGTGCCCCTATAAAAGAGACCCCAGGGGGCACCTGGGTGGCTCAGTGGGTTGAAGCCTCTGCTTTTGGCTCAGGTCATGATCCCAGGGTCCTGGGATCAAGCCCCACATCAGGCTCTCTGCTCATCGGGGAGCCTGCTTCCCCCTCTCTGTCTGCCTGCCTCTCTGCCTACTGTGCTCTCTGTCAAATAAATTAATAAAATCTTTAAAAAAAATAAAAATTAAAAAAAATAAAAGAGACCCCAGAGAGCATTCTACCCCCTTCTACCATGTGAAGTTATAGAGAACTGACAGCCATCTAGAAAGCAGGCCCTTGCCAGACCATGAATCTGAGGGCACTGTGACTATGGACTTCCCAGCCTCCAGAAATGTGAGAAACTCTTGTTTACAAAACCAGTTTATAAGTATCTTTGTTAAAGCAGTCCAGACAAAGACACCTTCCCCCTTCCTTCCTTCCCTTCTTCCATTTGTCCTTTCCCTACCCCGCCCTTCCTCCTTCCTTTCTTCTATAACTCCAAAACACTCTTTAAAACCACTTTAAACCACTTCCAATTTCCCAGTATTTCTGTTGGGAGACAAGTGGAGTGGACATTATTGTTTCCTTATTTACAAACAAGTAAAATGAAAACAGAGAGGTTTGGTGACTTTTCCAACACTCTAGAGTGAATGAGTGAATCAACCAGGGAGACAGGTGGAGTCTTCAGCATTCCAGGCGAGCCCTCTCTCTGTGAGGAGTCAGCCCTGTCTCCTGCCGGTCCCACCATTAGCATATCTGTCCTCTGTCCCGACAAGCACATACTGACCCCTGTGTGGAGCTGCCTACCTGAGAGTGTCAGGTAAAAATCTATGTTCACCCTCCCTGCTTGAGTCCCTCCCCAAATGTCATGTCACTCAGAAATTTGGACGTTATCATTCTGAACATGTCAGGGTAAACCGGCTTCCCCGGTCTTAGGAGTGAGTAGTAGAAGCTCTGCCATGATCAGACCTCATTACGTTAGCACCTGCGCAGGTGAGCCTAAACTTGGGGCTTTGGAAACTCACAACTCCTAACACTGGCTGCCTGGCTCCTCCCCCTTAGGGCCAACCTATTATTCATTTTTAATTTACTTCCCCTCAGGCCATTGCTCTGCAGTGTGATTACTCTTGTCTGGGACCCTGGGACACCCTGCCTGTGATCTGTGTTCCTTGCAAAGCAACCAGAGCACGTGGCTTCCACCCCTGCCCAATACATATACTCGGATCTCATTTCCACCTTTCTTTCTAGCCCACCCCATGGTCCCCGCAGTCATACCCAGGAGGCCTGAGACATGTGCCTTCAATGAAGGCATTACTAGTCTAATCTCAGCATCTATGATGCAGTATTTCCCAGTAACATTATTTCTAGCTTTAACTAAGACAGTGTTTCTCCACCCCCAGGGACTGACCTAAGAGAGGAACAGGGGGGTTAGTGAGTGCAGATGGACTTCCCTGTGACACTTGGAACTGAATGACCCTCCCTAAACAAGGGTCACAGTCAGATGGCAACTCTGAAAGTCACCTGAAAGTCAAGCTCCCTAGGTCAGGGCAGCATCAGGCATCAGTAAATGAAAACATGCCCCAGAGGGGAGAAATCATCATTTGCAAACACTGAAGCAAGCATTTTGCAAACTTTCTTTCATTAAGAAATAAATGTCTTTCCAAAACGTATCAGAAACAAGAGAAAATCTTTCACTTTCTTTCCTAGGCTCTGCTTTTCGGAGGCGTCGAGGCAGAGCGATGCTGGGAAGAAGCGAAGTCATACCAAGGGGGAGGCAGAGCCAGGGAATCTAGTTAGAGACACAGCCCGTGTCACTGAGTCATGGTCCCCAAGCACAGGCCCCATTTATAACCTGTTCCTTAACTTTGTTTATCCTTGTAGATATCCGCAGAAGCATCTTACTTTCCAGAAGTTGGGGCCTGATAATCATTACTTGTCTTGGGAGCAAACGAGATTACACGCCTTTAATTCTTCTTCCAGAAGGTTGACATCGTAATAGGTTGCTCTTCGCTGACCTTCTTCCATGTTCCAGCCCCAGGGTGGGACTGCTGTATCTTCACATGTTCTTCTTGGCCTGGGCACTATAAACACAACCAGCAAAGCTGGGATCTTTGATTCTAAACCTTAATGATGAACAGGAAGGGGATGACAAGGCTTCTCATTTAGGGTCTGTGATGGAGAGGCCTCAGCATTTCCATAGGAATGAGCGCAAGTTCCGGGAAGAGAAAACAGACATTCAGGTTGCTATGGCGGCCATAACGCAGTGCCAACAGCTGGGTGGTTGAAACAGCAGGGATGTATTGTCTCACCCTTCTGGAGGCCAGAAATCCAAACTCAAGGTGTCAGTGGGGTCAGCTCCTTCTGAGGGCCTCGAGAGAAGGATCTGTTCCAGGCCTCCCTCCTTGGCTTGTACATGGCTGTCTTCTCCTTGTGTACCTAGGTACCTTCTTCCTATGCATTTCCCCTTTGAATTAGGGCACAGCTCCCATTGGATCAGAGCCACCCTAAGGATGTGACTTCAACTTGAGCACCTCTGTAAGGACTCACTAGCCAAATAAGATCACATTCTGAGGCCCTAAGGTTAGGATTTAACATATGAATTTCAGGGCATTCAATTCCACCCATAACGCAGCACAACTAAGTTGTCCCACGTTTTAGACGTTGGGTTTGGGTAAAAAGTAACTAGAAGCAGCACCAGATTTCCTCATGTATGGCACACGGTTTTCCACCCGGGCCCCAGCCCTACCACGGAAGATCTGCATACTTGCCCACAAAGATGCCCTCACTTCAGTAGAAGTTATGCTCCAGGGGGGCACCCTCAGGACTATCAGGGGCAAGCTTGTGCAGAGAGGTGCTGGGCTTCAGAGGAGACTCTCCCATAACAGGCTTTGATCATGGGAATGGGAACTTTTCAAAGTTAAACTCAGATTTCATTCATTCATTCATTCATTCATTTGACAAAGAATTACTCAGCATCTGCCATGGATAGATGCTGTGCAGCAGTCTGGAGGCTAACTGATGAAGACCCATCTCCAGGAGCAGATACCAGCATATATCATCTGCTTATAAGGCCAGTAAACAAGTTCTTAATGTTAGTGAGTAGAGCAAGCACCAGGGATGGAGTAAAAGTATCAGATTTAAAGTCTTTTTTTTTTTTTCAGATTTAAAGTCTTAATTATAGACTTCCTGCTCTCCAAGTGCAAGGAATCAAAATTCCCTGTTCCACGGATTCCCACCCCAGTCCAGTCACCAATCACCTTTCCAGAGGGACTGACACCAACTGCCTGGATGTCCCCTATGGCAAGCTTGCACATCATCCTGTAGTCCTTGATTTTGAAAAAGTGCTCCCAAATCAATAAACTCTCTCTTATCCAAGCTTATATCCCAAGCTCCATGTCCTCAGAGCCCTGGGAACGAGGGCCACAGATGCTCGCAGGTCCTGCTGGTTCCTTGCAGCTCATTCCTTCAGTTGTCAGGGCTGTCCCATCCTCCCCTGGGGCATGCCATGATGAAACCCTAGTTATAGGTTTTGGGGCCAGGAGGGGAGAGGTCTCTGCATTGCCTCCAAGTGTGAAGGAAGTACTTGCTCTTCATGGGAGGTGTAGGCTACTTCTGTAGATTCATCAAGTATAGGAGAATCTGGAGATTCAAGACTTTCAAGAACATCAAAGAGGCACAGACTTTCAGAAGTCACTCACCCCTGTCCTTGCATGGACCTCAAAGGGAGTGCTTCCTTAACCCACACCCTGGGCGCCTCCTTCACCTTTTCCTAATCACTGCCCTGCATCCAGGTGCCAGGATCCCATTCTTTCCCAGCCAGGGCCCTGACATTGGCAAAGCAGGCTGGCCTTGCTTAGAGTTTATTTAAACTTCTTCAGCAAGGACCCCAGGAGATTATGTACACTGGCTGTTAGCATGGCTCCTCCAAGCACGGAGAAAGGGACAGTGAGGTTCAAGTCCCAGGGCAGCCCAGATTCAAAGGTCGGGGAAACAGACGGACTCTACCCTCTGATGAGACGGTTGCAAAACCACCTCACAGTGAACACAGATACACGGAACAGATGGAAAGTGTGGCCATTTTTGCAATCTATCAGTCTGCTAGGTGGTATATCAATGACCAGTTATTGGGGAGAGTGGCCAAAGAAGAGTGGCGCCCTTGAAAGGGAGGGACATAGGGACCTGATCAAACTTCTAAGGCAGCTGTTTCAAGGCAAGAATCAGAAATTCCTAAAAAGATCTGATGATCCTCTATTAGAAACACAAAGACACAAAGCACGGACCTTCCTGGACTCACTGTACCCTCCGAAACGACCTCTCTATGCCTCATTCAGAGTCAACTGAGAAACGACTCCATGACTTCTGCCTTTAGAAGGGAACACATCTGTAAACATACCAAAAAGGGGGGACAATTCATTCAAGTAAAATAGGAACGAATTTCTATAATATGCCTGGCATGCTCATGTATGACTTTTATCACCTTCTTTGGTTCAAAAGAGAAGAAAAACAAGGAAGTGGTCTGACACGTAAATGACACTAAAATGCTATTAAGTCTGCACTCACAGAGAAACAAAAAGAAGGAAAAGAGAAAATCCTAAAAATATTGAAGTTGGGTGCCAAATGGAGCATATGTTCTTGAGAATCTGATCTTTGCAATGAATCTTCCAGATGGCCCTGGCGTGAGCTTGGCAGGGAGCGGGACGAGGTGATAAGAAGCGGAAGGGGAGATGAACCATGAGAGACTATGGACTCTGAAAAACAATCTGAGGGTTTTGAAGGGGCGGGAGGGTGGGAGGTTAGGGGAACCAGGTGGTGGGTATTGGAGAGGGCACGGATTGCATGGAGCACTGGGTGTGGTGCAAAAACAATGAATACTGTTACACTGAAAATAAATTTTAAAAATTAAAAAAAAAAAAGAAAGAAAGAACAAAATTAAAAAAAAAAAAAAAAAGAAGCGGTCCGTGCAAATCCCCACACTGGGTCTCACCACAGGAATAACCATGGGTTGTTTCACCTTTGACAACTGACACTGGATGAAGCAAAGCATAGTTTTCTAAATCCCCTGCCCAAATTTTACTTTTATTTGCAAAATTCCTTTCTCTGTTCCTTTCCTTTTCCTGATTCTCCTTTTCCTCGCTCTTTTTTTTTTTTTTTTTTTCCTTTTCCCTCTTCCATTAGAGAGTAAGGATTTTCAAGCTTTGCTTCCTTGCCAAGTCAGAAGGCCAAAGAATAAGACCGGGGGCCCTTTGGTTCCTCTCTTTCCATTTCAAGAGATGATGAGGTCAGGTTGATTTGCAAGGTAGAGTGGCACTATATTACCTAATTGTGGCTCTAAGAACAGGAATTTGGAAGGAAAAAGGGGAGTAATTAGGTCTCTTCCTCCTAAAATGCCTTTAAAATGTGATTTAAGAAAACATGTGCTCCAGAGTTAAATAGAAGGATCTGAAAGATCTTCTAGATTTCAAAATACAGTGAGCTTGGGCCTTGAAGGGAATTTAGAGAGCCCCTCGCTATTAACCAGTCTGATCCCCTAAATGAGCCAGATCCCTGATTGAGCTGACAGACACACTGTCCCCAAGAGCCAATGTGCTGAGGACAGTTCTTGGATAGGACTCAATCAGCTGCTCTAAGTTGAATTTGCCTCCATGAGCTTTTTCTATTCAAAAAGACCAACAAATGGGAGGCAGCCTAGACTGATGGTGAAGAGCACAGACCCAGGCCAGACTTCCCATTTTTGGTGAAGAGTGTTCACTGCCCCACCTATCCCCCAAAATTCCTAAGTTGGAGTCCTAGTCCTCCAACACCTCAGCACATGCCCTTATTCAGCTCTCAGGTCTTTACAGAGGTAATCCAGTCAAAGCAAGGTCATTAGGGTGGGCCCCTAACCCAACATGACTGCCAAACTTAAGATAAGGGGAAATGTGGACACAGACATGCACATGGAAGATTCTATGTGAAGATCCAGGCAGAGATCAGGGTGATGCCTCCATAAGCCAAGGAACACCCCTCACCCTCACCTTGCCAGAAACCACCAGAAGCTGGGGGAAAGACCTAGAGCAGGTTCTCCTTCATGACCCTTAGAAGGAACCAACCCTGCAGACACCTTGATCTTGGACTTCTGGTCTCCAAAAATGGGAGAGAATACGTTACGGGGATTTAAATGCCCTCAGTGTGCTGTGCTTTGTCAGAGCAGCCCTGACAAACGAATACGCCCAGTCCCCATGTCTCTGTGTGGCTCCAGGCACCGTCTCAGGCGCATGTCGACGATACAGCAGGTGTCCAGCTCAGGTGCGTGTTCAAATTAACATGCACAGCGGCTTCAAAGAAAAGTGGACACAAAGGAAGGGGTGTGTGAGCACTTGTTAATTTTTTTTTAAATCAATATCACACAAGTCATTATAGGAATTATTAGTTAATTCATCCGGTTGTGCAGCCCATGTGGTATTAAGGGGAAATTTTTAAAACCCTTTAGAAACTGTAAATGCCATTACTTATTCCAAGCACCGTCAACCAATGATTATAATTAGAGCTATGCTGTTTTCTTCGTTTTTCTTTCAATAGTGTGATCTAGCAGTGCCTCGGGCCGTTAGGCTTCTAATAAATTATTAATCTGGGAGTTAATAATTCATGTTAATTGGTGCTGTAAGCCACTTTCTCTGGCAAATGCGAGCAAAGGTCATAACTTCTTCATCGCAAAGGTGAAACCTTTCTCTGTTTCTTTTTCCATGTTCTATCATGGAAATATTAAGATATGGAAGGCAAAATTTAACCAGTGCTGGGAAAGTGAGATAGTTCAAGGGTGGAGGTCGAGACCTGCAGTCACAGTGTGTGGCCAGTGCTGCTTCCACAGCTCTGTCAGACGGAGACAAGGGCTCTAGGGAGCTCAGCAGACCCCAGCTGTGCAGGAGACCCTCACAACGGAGACTACGACTCAGGTTTGTGACTCTACTATACCACAGCATGGAACAACTGTACTGTGACTCATTGTTGATCAAACCTTTTTTTTTCCAGATGATGAAACAAGGCATTCGAGAGACTGGCTCACCAGTGGGATTTTTCTTAATGAATGTTGGTTCTGCTAAGTTACAAGGCACAGCTTTAAGCACAGAGAGCAATTCTTTCACACAGGGTGACACCCCCGAATCAGAAGCAAATCCCTGTCACTGTTGATGTCTTTGATTTTAATTAATGTATTTCATTCTATCCTTTTTCTATCCCCCAGAAAGAATTTGAGGTGATTCTTGGTTGCAGACCACAGAAGACAAGAAACCAAAGGTTTTTTCTTAATAAATCTGTACTTATTTCTCAACTCATTGGTTCATCCTTGGGTCTATGATGCGGCTGCTGGAGAATTAGATGTTCTGGTTTTATACCTTTCTCAGCCTCGATTATGACTTGAATGTTTCATGTCAAGCCACAGACTGATGCAATGAAATAAAATTTTCCCATTTGGAGAATGAAATTTTTCTTAGTAGTGGTTTTTTTTTTTTTTTTCAATATTCTTGAGAAGATAGATGTAAACTATGCAAAGGATCATGTCTGAAGACGTAGGATAAAATTTAAGTGCAAACTACGACTTTAAAGAGTTTCAGGGCCAGAAGTCAAATCCTCCAGCTATTTTTTTTTCCCAAAGAAAATTTGAATAGCATATGCTTTTCATTGTGCTCCTTTCCAGTCATTTACATAGGGGGGAAATGTATATTTGGCAACAGGTCCTATTTTTAGTTGTCCTTGAAACTTGCCCTTTGAAAATGTTTTCATTTCTGGCACATATGTGTGTTTTAAGCAGAATGAAAACACAAAGCAAAAAAGAAAAATATGTACAGAAAGGAATGATTTTTCCAGGCCTGTGTAGCACAATAAGAAAGCAATCATTCAGTTGTGACTTTAAAAATGGACGGGTGCCTGAATTTTCCAAGTATTTCCTTCTAAATGACCGTTTCTCTACAGAACTGAACTAATGTAAAGAGACAGGTTGTTCCAGTGCCAGAAATGAACAAGCAGAAAAGGATGCAGGCTATATTTTCATAGGAGGAACTTGACCAAATAATACCCACTCTGTTTCCCTACAGCCTCTTGGGTTGGTTCAGAAGGTGCCATATGCCCCCTGCATGTCTCCAAGCGTGTTCTCCTGGCCTGACTCTTTATCAGCACCAGACTTCTATTATTTGCAGTCAGTAACAAAGATTCATCCTTGTGTCCATCAAGTAACAAGGAGACTCTTTGTCACTTAGTGTAATTAATAGATGTACCTCGCATGGGAAGATGGGAGAAGAACGGCCCTTGCACAGAGACTTAGGGTGGATTCAGAAAAGGCTTTGAGGATCTTTGCTGTATTTTGACCACCTGAAATGTCAGAACTCCAGTGGATGTGGGAAGACGGTAAGCCAAGTGTTTCCTCTGCAGCCATGTGTGTTCCTAACTCCAAGCCCTGTAACTGTGGCCCAAGAGAGCTCTCTGACTTTTCCTATTGAACCAGATGAGCTTGGAGGCTCCTCTGCTACGTATGTCCCACACCCGAGCCTCGCATCCTTCCTGCTTCCCACCACCACATTGTCTCCATGAACCTCCAGATAGGTTCCATGTAAGAGAAAAAATAAAAATAGGAGAAATTGGGTTGTTTAATTTGCTAAATAACCCTTCAGAGAAGGTGAGTTAGGACCTATTTTCTAAAGGAGAGACCGGACAACTTGGCTTGGGGAAGCTGGTACTTGTCCAGGGGACACAGATGGAAACAGTCAAATCTGGATTCAAATCTAGGCTTTTTAGCTCACTTTATACTGAATTGTGGTCTTTTCTTTCACTCTCTGGGCTCCTGCTTTTTTTATTATTTTGAGGACTCCATTTTCTCTACTTCCTCCTCTTCCATAAAAATGGCTGGAGTTAACCCACTTTAACTTGCTGTTAAAGGTTTCCTGGGGCAAACCCAGTCTTCTCTCTCACTTGTTCCTGGTCACTTAAATACTCAGCACCTCACCATCATCCCAATTTCAATTGCAGGGTTTCTTTCCAGAGGTCACTTTCTCACTTTATTTAACAAACATATGCAAATTCTAAGGCCGATAGGGTTTTCTTCCTTCTTTTCCTGCCCAAGGAGAAAGTAAACATGTTCTGCATTTTCTGTCCCTGATCTACAATCTCAATGAGCTTCCTCCATATTTTAAAACAAAATAGAACAAAAAACCCACCTCATGTATTTCTACTGTGGCTCATCCATCAGATACTCAAATGATGGCCCACCAGGTTTCCCAAGTCTCACATTTCAGGAATGCCCAACCCTGCTTACTGGGGGTGGTTGGGTCTCTTTTCCTGAAACCAGAATCAACCTGAATCCCTTTCCCTCTTCAGGACCCAGGACTCCCTGACACTTTCCTCTGAACATGAATGTTATCCATCCGCCTCCTCCCCTGACCTCCCCCATCCGTAGCTCTGTTTCAAAGCCACCAGCTCCCTCCCCTTCCCCACCTTTCCAGGGACCCTTTGCAATCACCTCACAGAGCCAGCTCTGTCCTACTTCACCTAACAACAATTTCAGGCCTCCGGAGTATTGCCAGTCAATAGTTATGGTGCTCCTCATCCAATGTGGGAACCTCCCTGACCTACCTGCACTGTAATAGGTGCAACGATACTGACTTTTGGGGGCCAGCCTCCATGAGCTGGCTCTGATTTGGGATATATAGTTTCATGCTGCAATCTAAGAACAAGAGTTCCTCTTACTCCCAGTGGCACTAAGAGTATAATAAATTATAACACTATAAATATGCATTAAATCCTAATTCTCTATATGTATATTAAATCAAAGTCATTCCTTCCAAGCTCACAAATGCTCCTTGCCTACAAAAGGTATTATTTTGAGGCAAAGGTCCTCCATGTTTATACAGAAAGCTCAGCCCAGCTTGACAAACACAATCTTAATTCCTACCCCCTTAATTCCTACTCTTAAGGTACCACTTTAGGTGCTCCTAAGTGAGTAAATAATCCCTTCCCTCACCCCAACCCCTTTCTCACCTTACACCTTTGGTTCTGCCTTATGGAAAAGATCATGAGGTTTCTTTGTGACCCTGATAGAGAAGACAGAGAGTGAGCTTCTGTTGTTAATTCTAATATCTTCCACTCATAGAATCATGAACTAGAAAACAAGATAAAATGAAGCACTAAGAACTGGAGGACCAGCTGCCCCTAAATCCATCTGTTTAGCCCAGACCACTCCACAAGTTCCAGACTGAGTTGCTTTCAAGTTGTCTCAGAGGCACTTAGGTGTCCAAGAGACAAATGTTACCACCAAGACCAACATCTTTGCCCCCTCTGCAGGTGAAATAAGGCAGGGATTTGGAAGTTCTCCTGGACTTCTCCCTTTCCACCATCCCCTGCCATCTCTAAGTCAGACACAAATCCTACTGAAGAGCTGACCTAAAGTCCCCTGAATCTGTCCTCTCCTCTCCAACCCTATCATTCCCTCTCCAGTGCACAGCTAGAAATGGTACCACAGTGTCCAGACCACCTTTTAACACGCACCCATGAATTGTCTAAAACCCTTTCCCAATCTCTGTGGTCTACACCATAAACTTATGAAGACAACTGGGCTAGATAGATGGCTCGGGGGAGGAGATGTACAAGGTACCCACACTCTCAGTGTTGCCTCTCAGCTGGCTCTCTAGCTCACCATCCACACTAGAGACCCAGTTCTCTGCTCAACTCCATAAACAGAGGGTATTAGAATAACATCAGAAGCTGTTATGCATCTCTTAGGGTGGCACAGAAGGCTTTCCAAGATCTGGCCTCTGCAGAATGCTATTTGCGCAATAGTGAACTGCTCATAGCTCTCCATGTGCACCAACCTTTGTACACGTGCTCCCAGCAGGAAGATCTTCCCCCAACATCCTCACACCCTATACAACACCCTCTCCCCATTACTCACTAGAGGAAAAGCTATTAATAGGCTCGCTCAACTATTACACCCTCTGAGATCTTTCTGATTGCTTCATCCTTAACCTGAAGCCCTAATTCCCTCACAGAATGAAGTACACCACCTGCACACATAGTATAATGACTTCTATTGACAACTACTATACAAATTAGTCTGCTGAGTATTTTAATATAGTCGTCATTATTCACAACATATTTTACTGTTGTGAATTGTGGTGTTACATTATTGTTTGATAAGCAGAAATGCAATTTGCCTATATATATATTTTTTAATTTATATATTGTATATTTATATATTTATAATTTAAATATTTCTAATTTTGTGAGAATATATATATTCTCACAAAATTAGAAATATTTGTCCACTTTTACCTAAAGAATGTCAATTTTATAGAGCTAAATATATGTATTCCTGTGTGTCGGTCAACCCCACAGCTAATATAATTTAACTTTTATTTTCTATATACACTACTTGTTATACAAAAATTCTAAGGAAAAAGGTCAAAAACAACAAACGTGATTATCTAAACATCAAACTGTACTTTATGAAACTAAGGAAGTTTCACCACTGTCATCAATCTCTGAGTCACAGCAGGAAAAATGCTTGCTGGAGAAAGGCCCACTGCACTTGCCTTTGAAGGAACTATACCCTCTTCTCTTTCATGGATTATTTAAATCAAGACATAAAAGTTTTTGTTCTGGAAATGGATGGATGCTATCAGCTATCATATGACAGGTAGATTTTATTTATCTTTTTCTTATTCATTGTTCCCTCCCACATACACACTGAAAAAATGCCAGGGATCATTAAACATCACTGGTTGTGTGGTATCTAAGTCCTCAATGTTGACCAAAACCATTTAAAGTTTAATCTTTAATCCCACTTATATTACCTATTAAGAAAAACTTGGACTGTATTCCAAGATCCTTATTCCTTTTAGAGTCAGTCTATAAAATAATCAAACTAATTTGTACAAGTCACTCAGAAAAACAACTGAACACCGATATTTAGGCCTCACTTGCTTAATTTATTCAGTGTCATGCTTAGCTTCCACAACAAGGAATAGCTGCCAAGAGTTGTTGGTTGAGAAGCTGTAGAAAGAACGGACTTAGGATATTCCCACACCAAACAGCCCGTGAGCCCACAAAATGGAGGTGAGAGGCCTTATAACAGTCTGCCTTCCTTTGTTGCCTCATCTTAAGCAAATATTTAAGGTCTCCATTGTCCATGAGTCAGGCTCTTCTATGCACACAAAATGGCTGCTCTCAAGGAGTAAATACGAGCTCCCAAACCTTCCTAATAGAAGTGAGTTTATGCACTGGAAGACAGAAATTCATCCACATTTGACCCCAGTGAACTAAATTCTATAGCTAGAGAATTAGAACACCTCAGCATTTTTCACTAAGCCAAAAAATGCTATGCTTCAGCTCCCTCTGCTCCATCCTTGCCTCCTCCAGACCCACTAGCCACTGGCCAATAGTGACTCCTTCTTCACCTAGACTAGAATTTCATTTTCACTCTTCACTCCCTTAGACTTGAGGTTCCAGAACTTTCCTTACTTCTCACATTATTCTCCTCTTGATCCAAAATTCAAATACCAGTTTCCCTGGTGTTTTTCTTTTTCATTATTGTGTTTTCTGCCAGAGCACTCAACCAACCATTCACTCCACTCAATATGAAAAGGGAGCCAAGCATCTCTCTCTCCACATGGCCTTCTGTTTGTTTTGGTCCCCTGGTAGCTCTACTCTTTTACAAATAACTACCTGATAATGACTCCCTGGAACATTTAAACTTTGAAAGATTGCAAAGGAAACTCCTTCTTAAACCCTCTGCCATATCCCATGTATCCATTAACCCTCCTTTCCAGAGCCCACCTTCTCTCTTGCTTCCTCAACTACTTTTCTCCTACCACTGGATTGGACTAAGCCAATTCACCCATACTAGCTTCTGAAGAATGGAACAGCAAATAACTGCAGCTCTTCCATCTACCCTTCACTTCCCCTACCTCCTCCACCACCACCACCACACACACCCCTTTCTTTTCATGGAATCCATAAAGACATGTAGGAAGCTGTCTCTAAAAAGCCACTGATCCTGCCTACAGAGGTCTGTTAATAAGAGCAGAAGAAATGGCCAAAAAAGTAATCACCCAAACTAGTGAAAAGTAGAACTTCAAATTTGAAGACTATTTCTCATTTCTTTGTTCAAGTCATTGGAAGAGGTGTTATGGGTTGGTTCATTTACCCCCAGTAAGGTGTTCACTGTTCCAGAAACTTGACAGTCACTTAAAAATATTAATAGAACTTTTCTTATATAAAAATATGGTGCATTTGTCTGAGCAAACTTGAACCTGAAAAAGTACAGATTCAATTTGAACTATAAAAATATGCATTTCCCAACTATTTACCGAGAGATTTCCCTGGAATTTCATTTTGTTGATGTCCATACATTTATCAAATTAAACTTGAGGAAGGCAGAGAGTGCTTATCCTTAAGAAGTTTATGGGAACAGAAGCCCCAGAATGGAACCATGAGATAACTTAGAAAAATTAACCACTTACCTCTAAATGGCATGCAAAAAGTAAACCATTCTAAGAGATGAACATTTTATTTCTTTTTTATTACAGTATCAAGTATCATAAATAGATCAAGTTGGTTTGTCTTTGTTATTAAGAGCAATAAAGTAAGATTAACCTTTTAGTGCTTAAAAGTGTTCTGTCTTTTTAAATACAAGCCTTCTGGAGACTAAAAAGACATACAAATAATGCAATCTTGGGCTGGATCCTGTATTGAAGGAAAAAAAATGTTATAAGGGCTATTATGGACAGCAGATTAGATAAAAGTATTATACTAATGTTAAATTTACTAAAGCTGATAAGTGTGTTGTGGTTATATAAGAGAATAAATATCCTAGTTCTTAGGAAATAAACACTAAGTGTTCAGGGATGACAGGCCATGATGTATGCAACTGATTTACAAGAGTTCAGAAAAAAAAATACTATGTACACATATGTATGGAAAGAGAGAGAACATATGATAGAGCAAACCCAATAAAATGTTCTCAGCAGGTGAATCTGGATAAAGGTATGTGTTGTTCTTTGTAAATATTCTTACTGCAATTTTCCTGTAAGTCTGAAATTATTTCCAAGCAAAAGGGTTAAATAATAGATGCCATATGGTTTTAAAAAGAAGAGCTGAAAAGTCGAGAGACAAAAGGGAGGACGAAGTTAAAAGTTAATTTCCTAGAAAATAGTTCTCTGCAAAATGGGAAGATGCCATCTTCACCTTCAGAGATGAGTTGAAGCCACAAATGCTCTTTGCACTGCTCTCCACCAGGCTCATTCTTATCTCTCCAATCCTTCTCATCAGTTAACAGCATTCAAAAGCATTTGGTTTAGCTCAAAAATATCATCAAACAAAAAGTCTGAAAAAGAGCATCTTGGTGCAAACAATGTGTATCACCATCTTGGCTCTGAACCCTCTCCTTCCAGCTGCTGATGAAATATCCATTACATCAGGCAGGTACAGTTCTACGCTAAACCCCTAGGGGGAGCTCCTTAAAATAGATGTGCAATGTGTTTTTTGTTTGTTTGTTTGTTTGTTTTTTATTAATCATTTTTTTTATTTTCAGCATAACAGTATTCATTGTTTTTTTACCACACCCAGTGCTCCATGCAGTCCGTGCCCTCTCTAATACCCACCACCTGGTTCCCCCAACCTCCCACCCCCCCACCTCTTCAAACACTTCAGATTGTTTTTTAGAGTCCATAGTCTCTCATGGTTCACCTCCCCTTCCAATTTCCCCCAACTGCCTTCTCCTAACTCCCCATATCCTCCATGCTATTTGTTATGCTCCACAAATAAGTGAAACCATAGGATAATTGACTCTCTCTGCTTGACTTATTTCACTCAGCATAATCTCTTCCAGTCCCGTCCATGTTGCTACAAAAGTTGGGTATTCATCCTTTCTGATGGAGGCATCATACTCCATAGTGTATATGGACCACATCTTCCTTATCCATTCGTCTGTTGAAGGGCATCTTGGTTCTTTCCACAGTTTGGCAACCGTGGCCATTGCTGCTATAAACATTGGGGTACAGATGGCCCTTCTTTTCACTACATCTGTATCTTTGGGGTAAATACCCAGTAGTGCAATTGCAGGGTCATAGGGAAGTTCTATTTTTAATTTCTTGAGGAATCTCCACACTGTTCTCCAAAGTGGCTGCACCAACTTGCATTCCCACCAACAATGTAAGAGGGTTCCCCTTTCTCCACATCCCCTCCAACACATGTTGTTTCCTGTCTTGCTAATTTTGGCCATTCTAACTGGTGTAAGGTGATATCTCAATGTGGTTTTAATTTGAATCTCCCTGAAGGCTAGTGATGATGAACATTTTGAAAGAAGTTGCTGTGGCTGATATTGAAGAGATTACTGCCTATGTTCTCCTCTAGGATTCTGATGGATTCCTGTCTCATGTTGAGGTCTTTTATCCATTTTGAGTTTATCTTTGTATATGGTGTAAGAGAATGGTTGAGTTTCATTCTTCTACATATAGCTACCCAGTTTTCCCATCACCATTTATTGAAGAGACTGTCTTTTTTCCACTGTATATTTTTTCCTGTTTTGTCGAAGATTAACTGACCATAGAGTTGAGGGTCCATATCTGGGCTCTCTACTCTGTTCCACTGGTCTATGTGTCTGTTTTTATGCCAGTACCATGCTGTCTTGGTGATCACAGCTTTGTAGTAAAGCTTGAAATCAGGTAACGTGATGCTCCAGTTTTATTTTTGTTTTTCAACATTTCCTTAGCGATTCGGGGTCTCTTCTGGAAGTACAATGTTTTAAAAGTTAAAATACCTTTGAAATAGATGGCGATGTTCCAGGCCAGGTTACTAAATAATATTTTTTCTTAATAATGATGATAAATAATAATAATTAATATCATTCTGTCCTAAGCCTTTTACATGTATTAACTCATCTAATCATCATAACCTTAAAAGAGAGGTATTATGACTATTTCCACTTTACCAATGAAGGAACCAAAGCCTAGAGAAACTAAGTTAGTCGCCTGAGGTCACATGGTTGGTAAGCCAACAAATCTAAGCTCAGGCAGTATGACTCCAAAGCTCATATTTTTAATAATCACACTAGATGCCTTAACTAGACCCTCTTTGGATTCGGACATCTACGGGCTAGCCAATTGAAACAGTTTTAATTATTCTAATTGACTAGTTGGGACGTCACTATAAATGCCACCTGTTTTTGTTTAAAATCCCATTACCTAAGTTTCATTAAGTGACTCTCCCATTGAAAAGTCAAATTTACTCTATGACCACTATTAAATTTTAGGGCCAAGTCCACTGTATGTTCTTTTTCAGTAGGTGAGATCACTACTCCTAAATAAGCTGGGAAGATTAAATCATTAACTGCCTTTCCACAAGCTCTTCAGTGGTCTTCTTGTAACCCAAAATGATCTCTCCTTTCTAAATCCATTGTGAGCCATTATGTGGCTTTCAGCTTCAGTAATAACAGGAAATGTATCAGTTCCTTGCACATAATCCCTGAGTAACACGATCTAAGACTTCTTTTGTTAGTTTAGCTAGTCCTTCACAGAAGTTCTCATCAGGAAACCTATTCTCCTCCTCTCAGGAAGGGTAAGGGCTCTGGTAGGCTTTCTTGGGATGAGCAACCACTTACTTCGTGGGCTCTCTCCTCCCAAAAGAAAGAACTGAGGCTGCATTCCAGCAGAGGTACTAGTAGGAGTAATCATGGCACCTAGTGGTAGTAGTTGCAAACATCTCATTGAGTACTAGACACTGTTCTGTGGTTCTATCTCCTCACATCCTTATGATATAAGTATTATCAGTGTCCCAATTTATAGCTTAGGAAGTTGAGGCAGAGAACAAGTAAGGTATCCTGGCCATTGGAAAGTTGGATTTTGCAACCACCTTGTAATGGTCAGTCTAACTACTGCAACAAACAATCCTGAATCTCAGCAGCATACCATAATCAAAGTTTATGTACCACTCATATCACAGTCTGGTCATAGTTTATGTACCACTCATATCAGCAGCAGCCTACCACAAGAGGATTCAGGGACCCTGGCTCATCCCTTCTGGTGATTTCACTAACCTCTGGCCCTTGGAGCTCTCCTTGGGCAGCCATGACCAGCTGGTAGAGAATAAAGAGGCCTACAATATGGTCTTCCTGTGTGAGCAGGAGGAAAATGAGCAGCTTGGTGCACACTTAACTCACAGTTGGAAAGATCACCAAAGCCTAGAGTAGGTGGGGGCAAAGGAGAGAGAGCAAGAGAAGAATTTTGGTCCCTGGCCACCTATCTAGTGTGGCATGCCATGCTCACTCCTCATCTTGCCCCATATAGAGAGCCAACATCCACACATGTCTTCTGGGGCCAGGAAATTGCATTGTGATTTCTTGTGCCTTCAAGAAAAATCAATCCTTGGAGTCCTCTGGGCCAGGGTCTCCCTCAACAACTAAATGAAAGAAGCATCATGGGGTGGAAGCCAGAGGCACATGGATATTCTCTGACTCATCTGAACTTGGACTTGAAGGAAGTAAAGTATTAATACATTGACATAGCCTTGACCTGGGCAAGGATGAGCCTGTTGCTGAGAGCTTAGTCTGGGCTCATCCAGGCTGGATCTCACGCTGGTTCCCACCACACCTTATTTGATTATTAGGAGAGTTTCCTGAAGTGAAGTCAGACAAATCAGGGCTTAGTCAGGTACAGTTACAGGCACCCAGGAAGAGCCGTTGTAATAAGGCAGATGCTTGTTGAGGGTTGATGACCCCTCTCCTTGTCATTCAGTTATGTCCTGTTTATTCTGAATTTTATTTTGGTTCATCAGCCAGTCTTTGAAGGCATTCTTTTTCAATTATGTATAATAGGTAAGTTTCCTATCAAACATCAAACTGGGGACATTCACAGTCTTTCATTGGCTCAGAATATAAAATTTAATGTTGCCTTAAAAATATCTTCAAAGATCTTGACTTTGACAAATGTCAGAGGTTGTTTATATAGTAATGCCACTACCCAAAGACATTGTAATATAACATTACTGACCCAACATTTCCTTAGAATGTATGAGTCAACATAATTTTTCTCTGCCAAGGTGGTATCTCAATATCTTTAGACTCCACCTAGTACCAAAACTCCAGGAAAAATACAGTGTTTAATTAAGAACCACTGTGGTGTTCACTGAAGTAGAGTACAAGAATGTTAAAGACAAAATACAGAAATAATCATTTGGCCCCCTTTCTTTCCCTTTTTCTCCCTTCCTCTCCTTTATACTTTTTCCTTTTAAGACTTTCAAAGACAAACTGAGAAAGGAGGAAAGTTCCCAAATAAAACTAAACAGGCCAGGGGGGCCTGGGTGGTGCAGTTGGCTCAGGTCGTGATCTCAGAGTCATGGGATCTAGCCCCGAGTTGGGCTTTGTGCTCAGTGGGGAGTCTGCTTCTCTTCTCCTTCTCCCTCTGTTCTTCCCTCAACTCTATTTCTAACATAAATTTTAATTAAGGAGGGCACATATTGCATGGAGCACTGGGTGTGGTGCATAAACAATGAATCTTGGAACACTGAAAAAATTAAATTAAATTTAAAAAAAGAATTTAAAACTAAACAGACAAATTTATCAAACATAATATCTGTACAATTCTGTATGAATATCATTACATTTGTGTGACCTGACAGAGTCAGAGAAGACAAACACAACTGGAAAGGATCAGCTAACCAGCTAGAAACCAATGCAGCTGGAAGAGCCAATAAAGAAAATTATTTTCTATAATAAATACACTGAGAGTGGAATAGCATAAACAGTGCATGCTACATTTTTTCACTGAACATAGTATAAGCATATTCCCATTAATTTAGTTTTCTTTGAAAACATGACTTTTTATCACTGAGACTAGTATCCATTGAATGGACAGTACTAACATTGATTTAAGCATCCCATTATTGCTGGAAATATAAGTCATTAATTATATTTATTGTAAATAACTCTATGATGAACATCTTAGGGTGCCACTGAGTTGTTGACATTCCTTCACAACAGTGTGAGAGGGGCCCCCTCCTCAGCCACAGTGGGGACCTGGATTGTCGATGTTATAACATGGGCTGCTGAGACAACGTTCCCAGTTGGCTGATGCATCTGTCTCGTGGAAATATTACAAAGCTCTCTTTCAGTGATGCTTGAACAATGGAGGAAGAAAGAGATGAAAACCATTAGGCCCTCTTTCAAGTACTTTTTGCTTGGCCTGAAAATGTGTGAGAACAGATCCAGGGAATTCCTAGACACTGTGGGTGGCCTGGAGGGACTATTTTTACAATCATTAATTTTATTCACTTTCTTTTGTGCAATCAGAAATTTGGCCAATGAATCCTTTTGCTCCCTCTCTCCTAATCTGAGAGACTGGGCAACTTTCTGGTCTATACAGAGAAAGTTTCTGTTTTTTTTGTTTTTGTTTTTGTTTTTTTTACAAGTCACAAATATAGGAAGAGGGAAATGCACAAGAGATGGAAATGCAGCTAATTTTGTCCAGGTTGTTCATGAAATTGCCAAGCCAAGAGGGAAAATGAAAAGACTGTTGGATGAGTAGGTAGCACCAAGAGGCAAGAAAGTGAGATGGTGTGGTGGGCAAAAGCATGCATGCAGTGGGTGGGCACCTAGTGGGACAAGAGAACAGATGAGGGCAGGCCATCCAGGGACTTGAGCCAGAGGTTGATGGTTTATAGGAATCAATGGGGAAGGAGCTCACTTTTTGTCCACAGTTTCCGTGACCTTGCTGGTTGGAAGCTGCTCCTTCAAGGCAAGGTCCCGCCTAAGACCTTCACGAGACCTGTGACCAAATCCTTGAGGGAAAGCATCCATGAGAGCCCCCAAAAAAATCTTCAGTGAAGTGCTGGCCGTTGCTGGTGGCAGGGGTGAACCAAGCAGACCTACAGAAAGTAGGACCTGTCCCTCCCACCCATCTTAGAACTAGCTCAGATTCACGGGAGCCTTGTGAAAACAACCGCACTCCCCAGGGGGTCTGAGCACTGGCCCAGATTACTCACCACTAAGAGTGAGGTTCCACCAGCAAAGGACAGACACACATTTGTCATGATGCCGTCTCAGAGAAACTGCCCTTCCTGAGAACCAAATGTGCTCCTCCAGACAACATGCGTCGTCCCAACCAGGAGCTTGAGGGAATTCCAGGAGGAGAGAGAGGAGATACTTTGAAAATGCCTCGTCATACAGTGAGTCACCAATGGCCCTTCTTCGCTTTGTTCTTTGCTTCCCAATGGCAGTAAGGGCCGCCACCGAGCAGAAGAACACCCCATTTCAGGCCCCCACACTGGGGACGGGAAGAGGAGGAAGGGGCGGGGAGCTCAGAGGCTCAAGTAGCAGCCTGCTCTTGGCAGGGGCCACTGCTAATTTTCTTTGGCTGGCTCTGACTACCTGTCTGAAAGCGCAGCAATGCAGGAAGGAAATTTTTCAAGAGATTAAACTATGATTGTTTCCTGTGTGGCTGTCTTCACTGGTGTATGAAAAAAAGCTTTAAGGGCACTTGAAAAGAGATTTGTCTGAATAGCACGGTTGTTGTGATTCATCTCCCCCAAGTCGGGATTTGGCCAATTTCCTCAGGAAAGTGGTTGATTAGGACCCATGGATTTATCCATGGCCTAAATATAAGATGTCATAAAGGTGATTAATGGTGAGCTCACCATCAGAGGGAGTTAAGAGTTTATAAAAGCTATTTTTAATGGTTTGGAAGGGGGAAACACTCACTTGTCACATTGCCAATGTGTTTCAATAGTTAAAAACCTCTTTGTGGCCCCTGATAATTCATGCTACCCACTGTTAAAGGTCCTTGTATTTTTTGATTTTACAAGTTTGTTTGAAAAATTGATTCAACATGTTTTGCTGTTTATAGAAAAGCACAAAAGGGAAAGAAAATAAAATCTATTTCCACTATGATTAGCGAATGCTATTGCTGGTACCATTTAAGTACAATAAACTTGTCTCTTTTTTCCACCCTCCCTTCCTGTTTACCTGCCTGCTCTACAAATAACAAATGAGGGAGGGTATTCCAAGATCATCTTCAGAGCCCAAACAAAACTAGCCTGGGATTCCCAAATTGGAGGAAATCAGAGTAGCTTAGGCAGTGGATGATGGCATTGATGGCCACGAGCAGTGTCTAGCATGGCTCAGGGATGTCGTGTTAGCCAGAGATGCTCGAAAAGGTAACATTTTTGTCACGACAATTCCACAAGGCAAAGTCCCTCCTCCAGTCACAAACCAACGAACTTTGTTTAAAGGAGCAAGGATGATCAGCCTCTTTTTATTTTTTTTTAAGATTTTAATTATTTATTTATTTGTCAACGAGAGAAAAGGAACACAAGCAGAGGGAGTGGCAGGCAGAAGGAGAAGTAGGCTCCCCACTGAGCAGGGAGCCCGATGCAGGACTCAGTCCCAGGACCCTGGGATTATGACCTGAGCCAAAGGCAGAAGCTAAACTGACTGAGCCACCCAGACATCCTGATCAACCTCTTTTTATAAAGCTGAATTTCGGGGTGGGTGGCTCAGTGGGGTAAGCCTCTGCCTTCAGCTCAGGTCCTGGGATTGAGCCCTGCATCGGGCTTTCTGCTCAGCAGGGGACCTGCCTCTCTGCCTACTTGTGATCTCTCTCTCTGTCAAATAAATATATAAAATCTTAAGAAAAAAAAAAGCTGCATTTCCCACAAGGTAATTAGCAAATTCTCTGAAAGTGGCATTTAACCATTTGGTCAAATCACGTGTTAACACCCTACAAGACATTTATTGAAAATTAAACGTTGTCATTGTTGGCTAGCTATGTGGGCATTTTGTGGATGGTAGAAACACAAAGGCATGGATGCATTCTGTAAGATTACAAGGTGGGAACGGGCGACGGGTTCATTGTTGAAATACAGTTACTATCAGCTATTTTTGAGTGACTAACATACATGAATGAGATGCTTTCTATGCTCCTTGCACCATTTTGTAGACTGACCCGAATTGACATAGGAAACCCAATGTGGAGGTTCCCTCACTGTTTAGCAAACACTAAGGGGACAGGAACACCATCTGCTACTCAGTGCTGGAAAGGCAAATAGGACCAAGATTTCAGGGAGCTCCACAGTGAGCCTGGCAGATAAAGTTCTTACAACAGAGTAAGGTAAGTGATATAATAGGTACCCGTGCATGTGACCTGGCAGTCAGGGAGAGGTAAAAGCTTCTCCCCCATAGTGCCAAAAGTAGAGATAATAGCAGCTCTCAGAGCTAACTAGAAGCTTCTGTCTAAAGGCAAAACCCAGAAGTTGCAGGAGTGGCTCGCTCTCCTATCCCATTGGCCTGAACTCTGATCACTACACTCAGCTGCAAAGGAGGCTGGGAAATGTAGTCTCCAGGTGAGCAGACATCACTTCCTAAAGTGGTGGAGTTCCCTTTACCAAAAGGAAGACAGACAGAATTGACTACTGGGTGACAGTTAACAGTTTCTGCTCCTGTCATTTTAAACCATTGTCATGTGGGAGTCCAAAAGGGACCATAACATCAAAAGCATCAACCAGCAAAATAGCTTTAGTTGAGTACCTAAGGCTCAAGGCTGCATGTTGTAGAGTCTACACCAAAAATACGACATTTGCTTATTACATTTTTCAACAAAATTGCCTGTAATTTACAATTAATTACTTATAAGTTTATAAATGTGACAAAATTTATTTTCACATTAAAATAAATAGTGATATAATGTGCATAGGGTTTGTTTAAAAAGTAGTAAAGAATTTAAATTCAAGAGGAGCAGAAGGAAATGGGACAACTTTTAAATCCTCAGAACTCAAGGGAAGATAGCAAGAGTGAGAAAAATGCCCCAGAATTAGAGCGAGCTGTGGCTGCTTCCTCAGCCACGCAAACTCTTCCAGCAGAGAGTGGCATGGTACTCATCTTTGTGCCCCCCACACCTGGCACAGCCTATTTCCTGGCATGTATTGGCTCTTGATTAATGTTGAAGAGAGGGGAAGAACACTTTATCTGTGTTTTAAATAATGGTTAAAATGTACTAAGAACCATCATTGAAGGGCCATTTGCCTAAGCCTAGCAATCACAGGGTCTCAGTTTTTTATTTTCATGATATATATAGGACACATAGATGGCACACAAAGTTGAACGATGATGACATTCATCAATCAACTCTAATCACATGTTGCATCACGGGGCCATACCACAAGGTACACAGTAACTTGACTTTTATAAACCCTTTAAATACACCGTGCCTAGAGCGTCTGGGTGGCTCAGTCAGCTAAGCATCCAACTCTTGATTTTGGCTCAGTTCATGATCTCTGGGTCGTGAGATCAAGCCTTGCATTGGGCTCAGTTCTGGGTGTGGAACCTGCTTAACATTCTCTCCTTCTTCTACCCATTCTCACTGCTTGCACACTCTCCTAAATAAATAAATAAATAAATAAATAAATAAATAAATAAATATCTCATGCCTAACATAGTTATACTGCATTGCAGTGTCTGTTTTGGAGTTTAAAAGAATTTGCTTGTTTAATGTAAATTTAGATATTCCAGAATATTTGCAACATTGTGTCATCATTTCTTCCATTTTTCATTGTTGTTTTGGTTTGGGTTTTTTATACTTAGGATCTCAAAAACGTTGAAGTATCCTGGGCCTCTCTTAACGTTTTTAAAATCCTGGTAACGATATACTAAGGTTGTCCACCTGCAACGAATATTCTTAAGTACAAGGGCCCTAAACACCCTCTCTTCTTTTGTGCCATTTAGTTTTGGTGATGGGATTCTATCCAGTTTCCCAGGATGAAGTCACTGGGCTCTGGTAGTGTCCTTGTTCTTTCCATCCTTCATAACCATTACTCCAAAATCTCTAAACTCTCACTGGGCCGTTGCTCTCAGGATACCCAGGAAGGGACCCTGGCTCCCGTTCAGTCCAAGCCTTCATGGTAAGAAGGTAAACAAGGAAAGAAAGAGAGGATGGGCCCAGTCACTCCTCCCTCCAGCCACTGGGAGTGCCTGTTTGGACATAACAGATCTTTGAGGCACTAATACACTCGCCACTCAAACTTGATAAATATGCATCTAACTAGACCCAAATTCCAAATCTCACACGATAAACTTCGGTGCAGGCAATGTCCAACTGGGTTTTCTAAAAATATGTAATTTCCATATTCCATGCCAACCCCCCAGGGTTTATCCTAATAAAGAAATGTTCATAAAAGCAACACAATGGCAAAAACACTTGACACAAACAATGATCCTTTCCAAGCCTGAGTTTCAACATGCAGAGTAGTGATACAAGAATGAGAAACAGATTTTATGAACTGTGCTCCAGGGCTTGGTCTAGGCCCTCTCTCCGTCCCCATCTACACTTCTCTATGTGACCACGTCAGAGTCGGTGACTTCCATGAACCACCTCTGAAGTACTTATTTGACTTCCATATCTCAAATTCCAACCTCTAACTCATGCTTAAGACTCAGACTCAACATAGGTCACTGCTTGTTAGGAGTTGATACTTAGGTACCCCAACCTCAAGCAACTCAAACTCAGCCCATCCCAAACTGCTCATCTCATCCAAACCTGCTGTTTCTCCAGGTGCCCTGTGATATTAGAGGCACTGTAACCTTCTTCCGTGCCCAAGCAATACATCTGTGTGTCACCCACCCTCACATCTAATCAACCTCTGTGTCCTATTGACTGTTTCCTAAACTGTTCTCAAATCCAGCCACAGACACCATCTCTTCCAGGCAACTCTGATCCATCTTTTGAACAAAAACAATTCTCTAACTGGTCTATCTACAACTACTCTTGCCCTAATTCAGTACATTCTTTCTTCTATAGCCAGAACTTCTTAAATATCTTTCTCCTCACTCTTCCAGCAAATATTTCTGAAGCACCTATTATGTGCCTGTAAGGGCCTGCCCCTCCCAGAGGAACTGGCTTGTGGACCCCGGATGTAGGGGCGGGGCAGGCCCGGTGGAGACGTCCAATCGGTGGGGCGCACGTATATCCACTGGGGTGAATTGGGATTCAATTGGGCGCCTGTGTAGGGGCGGGGCTCAACCACCCCCATAAAGGTTGGTCTGCAAGGCTGGCGGGAAGAGAAGAAGGAGAGCTGTCAGAAGAAGAAGAAGGAAGAAGAAGCAGGAAAAGAGTCGGCGGGAGCAGAAGAAGAGCTGTAACAGCTCTTGTAAGAGCTATAAGCGCCGCCTGTGGCCCCGAGCCACCAGCGGTCGAGATGCCAGCGGTCCTAGGCCACCAGCGCCCTGTCACCTGTGGCCCCGAGAAGCCTGCGGCACGGAGACGCCAGTGGCCCCGACGCCAGTGACCCCGCCCACACACTGCGACCCTCGGCAGCAGCGCCCGCGGAACGGCCTAGATGGCAGCAACCTCGCTGGGAACCCTAAGCCGCTGCCTCGCCGGAGCTGTGTCATTCTGGGGAGCGGCTTTGTCTGGGAAGAGGCCTCCTCAGTGAGCGGCCCTGCGGAAGCAGCATCCTCAGGGAAGAGGCTTCCTCCAGAGCAGCCTCGCCGGAGCAGCCTTGTCAGAGTGGCGTCATCGGGAGCAGAATCTGTGTCATCGGTGTTGTCCTCCCTGTCATTGTCGCTGTTATCATCGCCTCTTCTAGGGAGCGGCCCTGACCGGGGAGCGACCTCACCACCAGCGGCCTTCTTGGGAGTGGCCTCTTCTTGGGAGCGGCTCCCACCGGGGAGCGGCCTCATCTGTGGAGCAGCCTCGTCCGGAGCGGCCTTCTTGGGAGTGACCTTGTCGGAATCATCGTCGTCGTCTTTTCGTAAGAGACAGCCCTGACTGGTCAGTTTGATTTTTGAGGCTTGGTGTGAAATAAAACTTTGTTTGATTTTTGCTTTATATCAGTCTCCTTCCTTTGATCACGGACCCTAACAGTGCCAAAATGTCAGATACAGGGTATATACTGGTAAGCAAAAGAGCCATGGCTCCTGTCCTTGTGGAATACATACCAACCAGATGTTGTCACCTCCAGGCATTATATCTGTGGTTGGCAGAGTCAAGGCCTCAAACATGCCCATGTCCTAATAGAAGGAGGACACGAGCTAAAGAATGTAGGTGGCCTCTAAGCACTGGAAAAGGCAAGATAAAGGATTCTCTCCTAGAGCTTTCAGAAGGAACACAGCTCTGTCAATGCCTTGAGAGAGGCCCCAGTTTGGACCTCTAGAACTGTTATTTTAAACCATGATGTGTGTGGTCATTTATCACAGCAGCCATAGAAAACTAGGATCACTGTGTCATAGAATTCATGGCACCTAAACAGTGCAATATCCTTTGATAGCTTCCCAGTGCCTTCGGGAAAGAGCATGGAATCCTTACATATAGCCTTGCTTCAACCCACCCTCCCTTCCTGTCCCCACTGCCACCAACATTTCCACTCTCAAAGGGACTACACTCCTTCCTTCTGAGGCTAGAACACACTACTGCCACTCCCTGGAACCCTCTTCTGTTTTATTAGATGGACTCTAATTCCCAAATTCAACCTTCAAATTAAAGGTCACTTTCTCAAACATGTCTTACCGAACCCCTCAGTCTAGTCATGTTAGAGGCTCCCGCATTCCCGCTACTTTCCTGTTCAAAGTATGCATCATATTTGGCTCTGCTGATCTAATATCTGTTCCCCACAAGACTATAATCTCCTGGGCAAGGAGCAGAGTCTAGGATTTCTCTTATTCATCACTCTACCCCCAAGACCTACTGTGGGAGTACTCAGTACAAATCTGCAAAATGAATGGATACAAGAATAAGGGAAAAAGATATATTTCTCTTTCATCTAGAGAGCAGTCCCTTCTGTGTACATCTGGCTGTTTTTTACACTCAAAGCTCTGTTTTGTTGTAGAAAAATTTTTGACATTTTAAATTCTGATTCTTTGACCCAAACACAAGAAAAGAGCCACCTCCATTGCAATACATCTTGTTTTTTCAAAATGCAGACCATGAAGTTTTTATCTGCTGAAATTTTCTTTCTTCCTAGATACCCCTACAGAGTGTGGATGTACTTCCTGGCACTCTGTTTATTCATTCCAAGCAGAACATCACTGAACCAGTGACCGGAAGTATCCAAAATAGACAGTGAGACACAGGACCTGAGAATTACCTCATTCCTCAAGGCAAGTGACTCACTTTCCCATGGCCAAGCCTGCACACCACCAGGATCTCACCTGTGGTGGCAAAAGTGCACACGAGAAAGTGGACTTCTCCTGTTCTCCACTCAGTGCAGCACCTTCTCCTGTGGGGGCCTGTGCCTCCCTTCTGGGGACTCCCATCCCTTGCAAGAGATTATGGAATGATACCTCATTCAGTGAAACATTGGTCCAACATCTAAGAAATCTTTGTCTTTACTAGCATCTGAAAAAAAAGCTAAGGAAGGATTGTTCATAACTCACAGCAAAATCTAAACTCTTTCCCTATCTTTCTCAAAAACTCACATGCACAACAGCCACACATCAGCACCATCCATCTCCCTCAACTTCCAAGATCTCTCCCTTCCATCACCAACAGCCCACCTGGAATGGGCCATTGTCACTCATTCTTTCAGCAAACGTGTGGTCGCACCTACTGTGTGCCCAGAATTTCAAGAACAGAGATAAACTGGAGAAAATGTCACACAAAATCCCTGCTCTCATGGAGCTTAAATTTCACAACAGGGAACGAACCTTTCAATCTTCTTAACTGTATTTTCTTCTACCCATAGCTCTTGGAAATTAATCAATGCAATTATTTCCCCTCCCATCACTCAGGTTTTGTCAAATAAAGGTTTGTGTGCTGACCTAGAATATACAGAATTTTCCTCCAGGTGGAAAAAATGCTGTGAATTCTTTTAAGTGAGGAAGAGTTGTGAATGCCCATTCTTGAGTATTTTTCATGTCATACATCCCAGATACAAAATGACATAAGATTAGAATTTTCTATTCTTATAGAGATCAATATCTATATATAGATATCTATATCTATCATATATATATACACATATATACATATACATATACACACATATAGATAGATAGATAGATAGATATCAATATCTAAAATATCAATATGGACATATACACGGGGGCGCCTGGGTGGCTCAGTGGGTTAAAGCCTCTGCCTTCGGCCCAGGTCATGATCCCAGGGTACTGGGATCGAGCCCTGCATGGGGCTCTCTGCTCCTCGGAGAGTCTGCTTCTTCCTTTCTCTCTGCCTGCCTCTCTGCCTACTTGTGATCTCTGTCTGTCAATAAATAAATAAATCTTTTTTTAAAAAAGAATATATACAGATAGAGATATGGATATATACATACATACCTATACATTATACATGTACATGATGCCTAGGTATGTATGCCCCATGAAAGACTCAACCTCTGTGAGACAAAGAGAGAGCAGTTCAGTCAATTGAGTAAGAAGAGAGAAGTCTTCTGAAAGACATTGCCTTGGAAAGATTAGGAAGATCTGGACACAGATGTGGCTTTGTAAATAGGGAGAACCTAATGAGGAAGTAGACAGAAAGGAAAGTGGGGAAAGCCAACAAACCAGGAGTCTGCTGTCCTGGAGGCTCCATGTGCAGGAGGCAGGTAGGGCTCTGCAAGGGACCTCACTGGTAGGGTCATGAATAGGCAACAAATGAGTTTGCATCATGTCCTCTAGGCCATAGTTGGTTGTTAAAGCTGGGGGGTGGGGGTGAGGGTGTGGTCAGGAGGCAGGAAATGGAATCACTGAAAATCCATACAGGAAGGAAAACAAATCCTTCTACCCTGCTAACCCTGTATTCTATAGATAAAGTAACCGAGACAAAGCAGTGATTATAACCCCAGGGTCCTAACACTTCTCACTGCTCCCATTCCCGTGATCTTCCCCGCATACATCACTGTCTTAATGAGAGATTAAATCGTTGTCATTGTGGAAAGGGAGAGTGATAAAGTGGGGGGAGGGGCAGACAATAGAGACTTATATAAAACTTCTAAGTTAGAACTAAGAACAACGAAACAATAGCTTAAAAGTAAAATGTAGAGGACACATGCAATTAATTATAACAATAATAACAAATTAGTTGTGCCTATATGTGTGAGAGTGTGTGTACACTGGGGACTATGTGGGAGGAAGGCACCTTAGTCTTGAAGCCTGGCCACCCAGCACAGTCCTTGTTACAGAGAAAAGTCCTCAGTGAACATTTATCAAATGGAAGAATAAGTATGTGACAGGGAAAGACAGCAGCCACTTCTCCTCTTCTTTAATGTTATGAGTTCCATTTCCTTACCATTTATTGTCCAGGAAAATTCGAAGTGATTTTCAATGTCTGAGTGTCCTCTTCTTGCCAAGCACATTCAGGTATGACTGTGGGCAGCCCAGGACAATGATTCAGAATTCCATACTTTCCCAGGTCTTAGAGAAACACAAAATGGTTCAATGCAATGCAAAAAGGAAATAACAAGATGGAGAGCAGGCCTGGGATGCTGCAGTCCTAAGCCTCCACCCCTGAGATGTGCAGAGTCATGAGCGGAGGCACTCTGTGACCCCAAGGCTTCATGATACCTCTTATCCAGAAGTCAGACTCACTTTTTTTTTTCCAACTCACTTTTTGATTGGGTTCAGATCACTTCCTACAGGCAACCTTAGCATCCAAGTCAGATTCCAACTGCAGAAGTCACTGTGTAGGCCTAGGAAGGGCAGGGGAGAATTTAGCCTTCTCCAAAAGGCAAAAATCTGTGGGTAGGATGGTTCTTCCGATGTCTGAATCCAAAAGCAAAACATCATCTGTACCCCTTCCCTGTGACACACCCCATCTCACCACTGCCCCAATTTCAAGATGGGGGTCTCAAAGAAAGAATTCATGTTAATGGCCACTGGGAAGAAGAAAAGAAGTTACAAAGAGTACAAGGGGTGAAAGGAGAGAAAGCTGGAATGAGAATGGTAGCTCCTATTTATGTCAGTGGGCCTGAACTAGTTTTCATGTTCATTGAGGCACCACCTGTGTGTGGAGTTACAGCCCATTTGTTCAGTAACATAAGGCATCCCCACCCCTACTGAAGGGCAAGAGCACCTATTTGTTGTAACAAAAAGATGTATCTTGGCCAAGGAACTGGTTGGGAGAAGTCAGTCATCTCCAAACACTGTTCAGCAGCATCATAAAGGATTAAGTGTAGATTTCAGCTCATTGGCAAACCAGATCCTTCATAAAGTAGTCTGGAACAGAAAAATGGAGGAGCTGCATGTTTGGGTAGAAAATTATAGTCACAAAAATTCAAGACGGGGGCATAGTTATTAAATTAATTGTATAGGAAAATGACAGAAAAGGAGAGGAGAGAAAAAGGACATTTCCCTAGACACAAAATGTCTAAGAGAGGTCTGGGGCTGGATACCTGAACCTAAAATACCTCTCTATTCTGTGGGTTCTTTGGTCTTTCAGCAAAAGTTAATTTTTCTGGCTTCAAGTTTATAACTGAAATCCAGTGTGAAATATTGAAAAGAAAATGACTACAGAGAACCTATTTAGACCTTCCTGGCAAGACCCAAGTTGGAGGAGAGGAGGGGAAGGGCTGTTTATCTTGACAGAGGATTTCCTTACCAGAACATGGAAAACATTCTTTTTGTCAAATATAGTTAATAGTCACCCCGCAACACAAAGAGTAGTTTCAGTAGCTTAAAATCAACAAGGGGTGTCTGGGAGAGGTGTGACTGTGCACCGCTCCCCCTAGACAGAACATGAGCTAATTCATGGCCATGTCTTGGACAGGGACAGTGTTGTTGATGAGTGCATAGGAAAAATATCATTACCTAACACACTTTCCACCAAGGAAAATGTTGTCACCTACTTAGTAGGTAATGTAGACATGCCCAACCAAAAGCTAGGCAAGAGGCACTATTAGCACATCCTCCAAAATGCCTTGAAAGACACGGCTGCCTTTTCAAATAGGAAGAACAGGGGATGCCCTCACCCATTCAACTTCCCACTCTGATGGGAATGACTAATATTTTGCAGTTTTCCAATGGACTTCCTCTCTAAGTTCTGTGAGTATATCCCCTAAAAGTAGGAGCCTCTGAACACAGCAGCTATGATAGAAACAGTAGGAGATAATAGAAAAATCTTGGATTTGCAACTTGGTGACGTAGGTTCTAGTCCTAACTCTACTACTAACTAGCTGGGTTTCCCAAGATAATTCAGTTTGTCTGGGCCACAATTTCCTAAAGATTTTTTTCATGTAAAGATCCAACACAAAGAGAACAGTCACAAAATTATAAAATTCTCTAAAAACCATCAACATTGGAGATAAATCTGGATTAACCCACCAGTTTCAAGTCAAATATCCATAAAAGTTTTACTTTATTTTCATATTAAGGTTTTATTTTTATTCTTCAGGCTTCAGAATTATCTCAAAGAACATTTATATATGGTTCATTTTATTTGTCCTTCCTTCTACCCACACATCTTAAGGCACAACTTTCTGTATCTTTTCTCTATATATACCAAAATTTTTTAAAAACTAAAATAAAATGATTTTTTTCCATATTTTTCAAAATTCTGATTACCCAAAATGCTTTTCTCTTCTACCTGGGACACAAGGGGATCATTCATATTTCTGATTCAGAATTGTGTAAACTCTTAGAGGTCTTTATATACCTTCTTCTATAAATCAGAATAAGAATATTGGGATGCCTGGAATGTGCTGGGCAATTCTTAGCTCATTTGAATTTTGGAATTTGAATAACAAAAACCTGAAGCAGTAAATTATAAAACCAGACCAGACTAAGTAGTTGGAATAGTTTATACCTAGTACAGTAGATTTCAAATACAGTTCAAAAGCTTTTTAGCCTCTCCCATTAAGGGGTGGACTATTCCCCCACCCCTTCAATCTGGCCATGTGACTTGCCTTAACAAATAGAAGGCAGATGTGATATTTAGCCACTTCTCAGCTTAATCCTCCAGAGGCCTTGTTGCTCTGGCCTGGTTTTATGAACCTTGCCATGAACAGACCTGAACCTTTGCCATGAACAGACCCTGTGAGCCTACTGGAAGTTGAAAAACTTTGAATATAATCACCCCATCACTTCAGCTTCTAGTCAACCAGTCATATGAAAGAGGCTATCTAGGACCAGCCAGCACCTAGTTGATCCACCAAAGACCAGACTCACAAGCTCAGCCAAGATCAGCCAAGCTCAAAGAAGACCAAAAGAGCCACTAAGCAGAATCATGAGTTGAATAAATGGTTGTTGTTTTAATCCAGGTGATTTGCAGGTTGTTATGCAGGAAAACTGAACTGATACATCTGGTTCATCTTAAAATTTACCCTAGATATTATTACACATTATGTTTTAGATAATGTAAAATATGTAGTTTGTCCTCAGCAACCTCCCTGTCCATCCTGCTTTTCCCTCACCCTCACTAAGACAACACCTTCTTTCCCAAAAATACTGTCTGTCTCCTGCCATCTCCAGCCTTCCTGTCCCAAAGGGAAAAAAAATTAATAAAACCAATTTAAATAACTATATGAACAGGAAGAGAGATTTTTAGATGCATTAGCTCGCTAGATCTTATTTGAATGCTATAATAATCTGTGGAATAATAAATATCATTCCCATTTTACAGATTAGGAAACTGTAGCTAAGAAGGAAAAATCTTTCCTTTCCATGTCCACTAAACCAGTATGTGGTCTATCACCCCCAAATCTTATACTCATCTCCCCCCTTTCAAATTATTTCTCTTTATCCAGGGTATTTACATTTCATGAATAAAGAATTTGCGTTCCTGGAGGCTGGTCCCTGCTGAAAATTAGAACATTGATTCATCAGTGGATTATAGAAAACATTTTGGGGAAGCCATTCTGACATCCCTCAAATTGCACAACTTAAGAAAGCGTTGACTCCTCCTCTGCCAGAGACCCGAAGAAAGGAATCCATGTAGGTAGTATGCACTTTAGTTACGCATTCAGAAGACAGATGTGCATTACTGTTTTACTGAAGGATAGCTTAAAAACTTTTCTTTGAGAAAGTATCACTGTTTCTCATTCATGAGTGAAAACCTAAGCCTGTGGTTCTCGAAGAGTGGTCCTTGTACCAGCAGCAGCAGCTTTACCTGGAAACATGTTAAAACCACAACTTGCAGGGTTCCACCCCAAATCTGTTGGACCAAAACTCCAGAGATTGAGTTGAGCCTCCTGTGTTTGAACAAGTTCTCTGGGTCATTGTGATGCATGCACCAATGTGAGAACCACTAACTTATTCCCTGGCACCTGTTCAACCCAATGACTTCTTTGAGCAGGAGTTGGTAGCCTGCAACCAAGTCCAGCTGGCCACCTGTTTTTGTAAATAAAATTCTATTGAAACACAGTACTGTCATTCTTTTATGTATTGTCTCCGGCACCACAAGTGCAGAGTTGAGTTATTGAGATGGAGACAACATGGCCAACAAAGCCAAAAAAAATGTATACTATCAGGCCTTTTACAGAAAAGGCTCGCTTACGCTTTTTCTGGAGGTTGACTACATTCATGTACAATGGATAAGAATATAGGTTTATATCCAAAGAATATGATATGTACTATTGGCTTTACCATTTTACTAATGCACAATTTCCTAGCTACTCTAAGACCATCTCAGCTTTGAGCAGGACAGCTCTGAGGGCCATTCTAACTCCAGAGTCCCCTGTAGGGTTGGCGGAGGCTGGAACTCAACTTCTGTCCTGCTCACTCCTGCCTCCCCACCCACCCATAGCTGTTGCTTCCAAGGACACTCCTTAGTGAACATCCATCCAGCAAGCTAACAACTGCTCCATTGGCTTCTGAGTGAAACAATCCATGGCAACCCCAGACTTGGAGAAGAAGTTTATAACTCTCTGTCACAAAACACAATGTTCTACAAAATAATGTTTCCCTAAAAGACACCCATGCCCTAATCCATAGAACCTGTGAACCATACATGGCAAAAGGAACTTACAGGTATGAATAAGTTAAGGAATTTGAGATGAAAGATTATTATTATCATTGGATTTTCTGGATTGGCCCAACTAATCACATGAACTCTTAAAAGCAGAGACCCTCTCCTGGTTAGGGTCAGAGGGAAGTAAAGCTATGGAAGAAGGATCAGGGAGATGGGACATTACTGGCTTGAAGAGGAGAGGAGGTATAAGGGGAGGAGGGAGGGTGCATGACAGAAGCTGAAAGAGACAAGGAAATGGATTCTTCCCAAATCCCTCCAGAAAGAAATGCATGTCTGACAACACCTCAATCTTAACCCAGTGGGACCCCAATAAACTTTCCACCTACACAACTGTAAAAGAACCTGTTCATGTGGTTTTAAGCCACTAGGTTTGTATAATTTGCTACAGCAACCATGGAAAACTAATATAAATCAAGACAACTGACAAATGTAAAAATTCACAGTAATAGGCAATGGGGCCTGTCAAAGAGACAGAGGTCAACTCTCCGGTGTCTTCTGAGAAGGTTCTGTGCTGGGCAATCAAGAGAGATGAGGCACCTGTATTAAGATTTCATAGACAGGAAAAAATGAAACAAACAGAGGAAACAAAAAACAAGCAGGAGTCAAATGCGGACTTTGGACTTGAAGCCAGAAGTGAGGAGGACAGACGCACACCCGCACACCCCCACACCGGCGGTGGGGTTGCTTCTCCCAGGGGAATTCCACAAGCACCAAGGACAAGGCCACAGGATTCTCCTGGCAACACTGGGCAGTCCAGCCAGTTAACAAGGAGGACTTTAATAATAATCGCTATTTCATTAAGACTCATGCATCAGATTTCTGCAGTTCACACCAGCTTTCTTGTTCCACCCAGTCAGGCATTTTCACAGGTCAGGGGAAAACCAGCAAAGAAAAATTGAGTTGCAACAGTCTGTTCATTAGGGGTGAGTCACTGGGCATTCACAGTACTTTTATAAAGCCTTTTATTCATTCAGGACAAGATACAACTGCCCACACAACACAGTTCTCATCATTTCACAGCTGTCAACACTGGAAGGAATCTCAGAATTATCTTGTCTAACCCTGTCATCTTTTGGAAACTAAAGACCAAGGTGATCATGTGATTCACCCAAGGCCACACAACCAGTTCACATAGGCCCCAGGACTCAGCGCCAGCCCCTGGGCTGCTGGGCCAAACCTTTCCCTCTGGGCTTCCAGAGTAAAGAGGCCCAGAATTACACACAAGGCCAGAGTAAACACGTGCTTCAGGCACTCAAGCCAGCCAATAATCTGAGCTTTAAGCATTTGTTGTACATTTTTTGGTGGGGACAAGCTTGTTTAAGTCAATAAAAATTAGATACAGAAACCAATGCACTTCCCAATTCACTTTCCCAGTCCAAAGCAGCATCCACATTATAAGAGAAATAATGACAAAATGCCTTTCATTTTTCTATCTTCCTAACCAGGCAGATCTTTGGGAAGCATATAAAGGGTTTAAAACTTAGAGACAAATTAAACCAGTTGTTCCTGGTAGAAAGCACTGTTTGGGAACAGAATTTCAGCCTGAGTGTTTCTACATTAGGTATATCCCAGATAGAGGTCTGGGCAAGTGGGGAGTGGTTTGGGGTTTTTTAATTTTGCACTGGAGGGCACTATCTTTGGCAGCCCAAGTTAAACTTCCTTGGTCGTGTGAATCATGGAATAAGGAAATGAGTTAACCAGTGCACCATTTAGAGAGATGTTTGAATTCACCATTAGAGTCCAGTGCCTGGGCAGCTGCTGGCTGTCGCATCCTTTATCCCAGGTCTGGTGCAGGTTCCTTCAAGTCTTGGTAGATGAGAGAGGGAATATCCAAAGATGCTTGGGTCCAGCCCCAGGAAAGCACCAGGTTTTTCCAGTGGAGAATCAGCAGATTGGACTGAGTAAAGACCTTTATGACCACAAGATACAGATTTATCCTCAAAGTGGGATCCCCGCACCAATGCGTATCTCTGTGTAGCTTTCGCTGGTAGATAGTCTCCATTTTGAAAAAGGAGAAGAAACAGAGGAGGAGGAGGAGGAGGAGGGAGGGGGAGGTGGGAAGGGAAGGGGTAGAGGCAGGAAAAAGGGAGGAAGGAAGGGAAGAAAGGAGGAAGAAAGTGAGATTGAACAAAAGTGAGCAAGAGAAGCAGGCTTTCTGCCCATGTTTGCCAGACTGGAAACTACTCAAGTGCTCATTGACAACAGAACCTAAAATTTCATCAAGCCGTACTCTTTAGCATATGTACTTTTTTGTATATATGGGACACTTCAACTAAAAGTTTTAACTTTGGGGCACCTGGGTGGCTCAGTCAGTTAAGTGTCTGCTTTTGGCTCAGGTCATGATCCCAGGTCCTGGGGTCAAGCCCATGTCAGGCTCCCTGCTCAGCAGGGAGTCTGCTTCTCCCTCTCCCTCTGTCCCTTCTGCTCTTGTGCTCTCTCTCACTCTCTCTCCCTCTCTCTCTCTCTCAAATACATAAATAAATACTCTTTTTTTAAAAAAATAATAAAAAAAATAAAAGTTTTGACTTTTAAGCACAAGAGTTCTACCCCTTAATCAGGTATCCTCTGATCCCACTACTGAAAGGAAGAACCCTCCCTGGCTCCCTATGAAAAGAGGAGCAAGTAAAAGTAGGGGCTTGAGGAAATAATTTCTGAAATTGAGCCACCAAGATAATTCATGGGGAGAAAGAAAGAAAGAAAGAAAGAAAGAAAGAAAGAAAGAAAGAAAGAAAGAAAGAAAGAAAGA
>NW_019154127.1:6521846-6579971 GCF_002288905.1 Enhydra lutris kenyoni
GAAAGAAAGATGTTTCCAAAACACCTAATTGAAGCCTGGTGATTCTGTCTACAAAGAAACATACTATTTGCATTATTGTAAGTGAATTTTTATTCCAAACTCTCTCAATATGCACATTTCCAAAAATTTGGCTCATTTCTCCAGAGGACTTAGTAAATGCCCCCACTGTTTACTAAAGACCCAGGCTTGAAGAGCAGGAAAATGTTTATAAGCTGCTAATGAGGGCTTAGCACCCTTTGGGGGACAAACAGCTCCAGTCAGCAGCTCCACCGAGGAAATGAGCTCTGTGCCCAGCAGGTACCAACCGGGCGGCACAGTCATGCATTGATTGCTAGGTAAGCACAGCCAAAAGGAGACCTGATTAATTATCAGGCCACAGTCTCAGTAGAAGGACATGCTAAATCTCACATCTGGGTTCTCCAAACATCAAGGCAGATAACCAGAAAGCCACATATTCACAATAGTAATTGCTCAAGTGTGACTGCCCTGTGCCAATTTTCCTTTTGACTTATAGGAAATTTTCCTGAGGAAGGGATCCAAGGAAGGCTGAGTCCATCTGTTTGTTTCATTTATTCACTCAACAAGCATTCATTGAGCGCTGATTTTGCACCAGGCACTCTCACAGATGTTGCATATGCAACACTGAGCAAGATCTTCAAAGTCCTCACCCAAAAGGAGATGAAATTCTGGTGGGCAAGACAAAAAAAAAAAAAAAAAAAAAATCCAGTAAGTACCTGCTATGTCATGTAGCAATAGGTGCTCTGAGAAAGAACAAAGCCAGAGAGGACACAGGTCCTGGTGGGAGCTGCTGCTTCAGAGAAGGGGATCTCATGAATCTCTCCTCAAGGAGGGGGCATTTACTTTGTAAGCTAAGAAATTCAATTTCTTTCCTTAAGTTGTCAGAAATTATGGGAAGGTTTTCTTTTTTTTTAAGATTTATTTATTTATTTGACAGACAGAGATTACAAGTAGGCAAAGAGGCAGGCAGAGAGAGAGGGGAGGAAGCAGGCTCCCTGCTGGGCAGAGAGCCCGATGAGGGGCTCTATCCCAGGACCCCAGGATCATGACCCAAGCTGAAGGCAGAGGCTTTAACCCACTGAGCCACCCAGGCACCCCGGGAAGGGTTTAAGCAACGGAATGATATACACTGATTGTAGATTTGAAGGATCACTTCATCTGCTGTGCAGAGAATGAATTTTCGGGAGGTTAAAGTGGAAGTCTAGAGCTACAAGGAAGGGTAAGGAGATGGTGGTGGAGATGTGGAGACACAGAGAGGTATGTACCAATCTGCAAGTTCTTGAGGCAAGAGACCACTAACTGGTGGAGAGAAAAGAATGAAAGATAGCTCTTACTTTTTGGCTTGTGCTAAAGTGGATGGTGGTGCCATTTACTAAAACATTCCTGCCTCCTGATTCACATGAGGAAAACACTTTTTTTTGTCTATGTAGTTTTCTCTGTCTGTACTGTCTAAAGAAGACACAACTGGATTGGATATATTCCTAGCTAGAGAGAAATGGCAGCCTCATTATTTTATTTCAGCCCTTATAGACTGTAATTTTAGGAGCACACAATTCATAAATAAATTCAGGGTAGCCTATTTCTTTCTCCTTTTTCCATTTGATTGAAATCCTGGGCATTGGTTTCTACTGGGATGATGAATTTGGCTGGAACTTTGTCACATTTATTCAAGACTAATATGGTGTTATCTAGCACAAGAAACAGATGAGAAATCATTCCTGCAGGACTGCAGCTCAGACATGGCCCAAAGGAAACACACGAGACATAAGGAAATCGTTGGAACTCAAACAGTAGACAGTCTTGTGCTAAACTAGAGAATGTCTTAGTTCATCCAGAATGTAGTATTTATAATCATGGGCAAGGAGGAAGGATTTAACTTGGGCACATAGTAGTTGTGCTTCAAAGGTAAAATTTCCTAGCATTGTTCAAAAGCACTGAACTTTGGATAAGCAATTAACCAACTTAGGGAAATTAGCCAGTCAACAAATATTTGTTGAAGCACTCTGTCTTCCAAGCACCATGGAAGGGACGATGGGAAGCAAAATAAACTTGCTCACTTCCCCCTGTGGAACTGATGGCCCAAAGGGAAAGGTGGCATAAGCAAAGAGGTTATACATTACAGAAGATATGCAAAGGAAAAGTAGGGGTGTTGTAGGAGTGCATTGTAGGGGATCAACCTGGCCTAGGGAGTCATGCTGAGATGGGAAGGGTGAGTGGGTGTCCACAAGGGGAAGAGAAAACAAATGATGAGAACAGAGCACACACCACCAACCAGGGCCAAGACGGAAGGAGTATGGCATTTTCCAGGAGCTCTGAGGAATGAAGGAAGAAGGGATGGGAGAAGTAAGCAAGGGCCAGCCCAGGCAGTTAGGCCTGCATGGTGTTTATTCTAAAGGCAGGAGGAAGCTGCTAAGTGGTTCTAAGTAGAGGAATCCAGGTTTTGAAGATGACTCTGGCAGTAAAAGGGAGGAGATGGGAGATTTTCACCACCAGAGAGGGAGGAGGTGTGGTGGGTTGGGGCGGGGCAATAGGAGCTGTAAAAGTGGGCAGGAGGCAGGATGGACAGGACCGGGTGATCAGCATGTATGTGACTACGTGCAGGTTCAGGCAGAGGCGGGAGCTGGAGAGGACAAAGAGACAAGGCAGCGGCGTCCCCAGGATTCCTGGGTGTCTAGCCTGAGACTTGTACTGACATGGAGGACTTCAGAAGTCTGCATGAGTCTCTCCCCCTACATTTGGAAATTTCTGATTCCCACCCTAGGTAATAAAGATACAATCTAGAAGGGAATCAAGAAGGAAAGCCAAAGAAATCAAAGGGACAGAGAGACTATTTGAGAGCCCAGTAGATGTGGAAAGCCAGAGAGAAGGAAAAACACGGTAAGCAGCAGCAAATATAATTAACCCCTCTCTCCTCTGAACAAGGCAAGAGGGATGTAACCATATTGGGGCTGGTCGAGATCAGAGAAGCCAGACATAGCAGCCACCTACCCTGTGGTTTTTTGGGTGGCAAGAAGTAAAGACATCATTTTAGTTCAGGTACCCACAAAGGTAGGGCAGATGCCAGCAGAAAGAAAAGGTGGCAGCTCTGTGGAGCCATAAGAGAATTTCACTCCACTGAGTGGAGTCTTGGGCCATGCATGGGGAGGCCAGACATGGAAACCAGAATCCCACAATTGCACTCTCTTACTCATTCTTGGATTGGAATGAAAACACCAATGATTTGGAGCTGGGATGCAGAGGTTTTGCAAAAGGGAGAGAGTCCAGGGTTTTTGCAGAAAGGAGGGTACACAGTTTTAAGTTCCCTGTTTAGTGACTGACACACACAACACAGGATATTTCCTATTCTCCAAACCTCTTAACTCTGTGAGGATGGAGTTTTGTTCCAGAACTGCACATATGCTTAGGGGAGGTTCACAAAAGGGTTAAATGTGTCATTCATAAGATTCCATGGAACTGTCAGGGGAATTCATGGAAAATGTTGACTTGATGTGTTGCACCTGCAATTAACCTCTTTGCTCCATAAGCGTGTTTCCCTTTTGCTTACAGAATCGTTTATGGAAGAGTACACAGTTTATCTTTCCTGCTGCAGGAGGTCATAGTAATTAGTAACTCATATGGTAGAAGATACAGAATTCCAACCACCCAAAATATGCAAGTAATGCCTTGTTCCCAAAGGAATGGAGAGGACATCAGGATGACAAGCAAATCTTGTTTGTACTAGGGAAAGAAAAGCAGGGGAGTAGAACTTACTTTATTAACTGAAGATATCCCGATATCCCTTGCATCTCATGTACCCATGCAGTTCCCCCTGGCCTTTTGCAACTCAGAGTCAATAAGAAGCAGCCATCAATTCAAGGAACTGACCTTACAATAGAAGAAGAAGGAAAAAGTTAGGTGTTTTGAATATGACTTTGAATGTGGTTTTCCTTATTCCGAATCTACAGACTTTGCCTTTCCAAAGGACATGCTTTTGAGCTTGAATTGCCCCTGGCCTACATGCTTCAGGAAATAAGGGCTAGTTGGTTTCATTTTATGGGTCCCAGATACAGAAATCAAGTTAATCATGATTCTCAGTTCTGAGAACTTCATTAAGAGCATCAGTACATGCAAAGCCCCTCGTGGGTTAATTTTTCCCTTTGGGCCATGATCTCTACTCCATTCCTCTGTTCTGTAGGTAATCCATTTGAAGTATTTGTTTAACCCCTAGTATGCACTGTTCTTTCAAAATATTGAGAACCATTATGTGTGTGTATTTTAAGTTAATAATAAATTATTTTATTAATAAGAATTTATCTATCCACATTGTCATGTGTACATCTATTTTGTAGCTTCTCTCTGCTACCACACACAAAAAAGTTCAAGACCTAAAATGTAAGTAGTAAACAAGGGATAAGAAGAAATGAAGTATGAGCTGTACTGTCCAGTCCCAGGCAAGGGAAACATCTATGGGCTGGGAGGACGGAAGAAAATGTTCAAAGGTGAAGAAAAGAGCTGAGACATCAATGGAGGTCCTGAAAGGATAGTTCCTTGTCCTGACTCCCAGACTACAACCTGAAGGTTTACAAGAGAACCTCAGGTAGGTCAGGGAATCTGAGAGGTCCTTTCCCAGGTAGAGTTTGTGGAAAAGAAGCAAGGCCCCAAATATTCTTATGCCGAACTCATGGCAACAATTAGAGAAATGTCTGTATGGGGGTATCTGGACAGATTCCTGTAAGACACCTGTAAGCCCCTGTGCCCTAGCACATGAAGGCCTGGTGGGACTTTGCCCTCACCAGTGATTGTGGAGCAGTCCTGGGGCATGAATCAGCCTGATGTGCCACACAGGAGTGAGAAGTCATCAAACACCTGAACAAGACCCGTGCCTGGTGGCCTCCTGTTCTTGATATCTTGGATCTCTATGAGTCCCCTAAATAAGCATGAAACCTCAAGAAAAGGGAGAGAGACTCTAAATTCACGTTATTTAGTTTCTACCATCTAGCAGACTGGAGACTCTGAACAGAAATTAAATAATTACCGAAAAATTAAGTAGGTTACATTTTGTACACAACTGCTTTTTTTAGCTCAAATTTGTTTCTGCTACAAACTTCCCTCCTCCTTCAAGATTGTGCCCCCCCCTTTTTTTTAATTAGGAACTTCAAAAATATCCTAGGAGTGCCTGATTGGCTCAGTCAATAGAGGGTGCAACTTTTTGAACTTTTGATTGTGAATTTAAGCTCCACATTGGGTGTAAAGATTACTTTAAAAAAATAATAAACTCTCTATCTATTTGTCTGCATATATATGTGCAGATATATATATATATATATACATATATATATATATATATATCCTAAAACCAGAACAGTTCAGGACCTAGAAATACTGTAGAAATGATCTGTATACTAGTAAAATATGCATTTAAAGAAAGTCATACAGCAAGCTAGAAAATAATTACTCTTACTCTTCTGTGTAGGAAAACTTATAGAGTTTGTCCACTAAAGAGAACATGAGGATGGAAAACACACCTGGTTGTTCTGTGTGATCTACCACCAAGGTCATTTTTGCAGAGAAGCCCCAGAAACTCCATTTCAAAGCTTCTCTGTTAGTACAAAAGCCAGTCACAAAGGTCAACACAACTACTGAATCTCCTACAGGAGAGCCAGGGACAACGATGAGCGGTGGGGTAGGGGTTTCACAGTCCATGAAGGCTGTCCCTTTTAGGAATATTTTTCTGTTTTTTACCACATTGTGTTAAGAAATTACAATATATATAGTCTTCTCATTAACATATGTATCAAAATAGTGATATTTCATTAGGTTTTTAGTTTCATTCAAATCTCCAAATGAAATTTTAAAAGCTAGGTCTAGTAAGGATCACAAAAAAAGTATCATCGAAGTTTTTAAATCTCCCCAGAAAACTATTAAGAACTGCTGGGGAACTTGGAAGCATGGTGGTGGTGTTAGCAAAATTTGCACAGGGTCACTAGTTCTATGCAGGACCCCCTGAAGCACTGCAGCTTCTGGGGCTGGCGTACCAGGATGGCCAGGGGCACAAGGCTGAGAGCAACATGGGATGGTGGCTGAGAGTATGTGGCCAGGAGTGGTGTGGTGGTTGTGTGGGTCTCGGTGGGAACTGTCCACTTGGAGGTTGCATGGGGTACCTGCTTAGCTTTAACAGAATTTGCCATGAGCCCAGGGCTGAGGCCAACAGGTGTGGGGTGGAAGAGTCCTAAGGAGAACTCATGGTCATGGCACACTGCTAGTGGGTTAGGTACCAAGTGTCAGTGCAGCCCCACCTCTCGCAGGTGTCTCTGAGTTTATGCTGGGACGTGGGGGAAGAAAAAGGCTCCAGGCAGCTCCCTCATTTTCAGGGAAGTCCCCCAACACACTCTGAAATCAGTATGAACAGATCTATCTCCAGCATTGTGATTGCCTATCTATGCAGGCTGCTGGCTCTTTAAGGGTGGCAATCCAGCCATCCCTCACCCTCCCAGTCTGCTTAGTTCTGAGTCAGCTGGCTTTAAAGCTCCAGGTTCCAAGCCTACTGGTTTTGCACACTCATAGAATTCAGCACCTCTGGTTTTAAAAGCCAAATGCTATGGGCATTAGTCTTCCCTGTGTGACCTCCCTCGTATGAGGGCCCATTTCTCTGCCCTCTCAGTACACAGTTCCTCCCTTCTGCAGGCAGCCTTCCTCTGACTTTCTGACCTTCTTAAGCTTTCAGATGCAGCTGTTTCTCTGTATTTAGTTGTGAAGTTTTTTCTGCCAGTCTTCAGATTGCTCTCTGGTTTACTAACTTGGAGGTGGATGATACATAGTTGTAAATGTGGGATGGGGTGAACTCGGGGTCCTCCATCTTCTCAAGCTCCCAAGATCTCCATAGCAGTTCTTAATAGTTTTCTGGAGATATTTTAAAAAGTTTGATTATACTTTTTCTGTGATCTTTTGGACCCTCACCAAGATTTAAAAAAAAAAAAAAAAAACTTCTGCAAAATGAAGGAAATAATCAACAAAACTACAAGGCAACCAATGGAATGAGAGAAGATATTTGAAATGACATATCAGATAAAGGGCTAGTATCCAGAATCAATAAAGAACTCAGCAAAATCAACACCCAAAAAATAAATAATACAGTTAAAAAATGGGCAGAAGACATGAACAGACATTCCTCTAAAGAAGACTTACAAATGGTTGACACATGAAAAGGTACTCAACATCACTGATTATCAGGGAAATACAAATAAAAACCAGAATGAGACACCAACACACACTGGTCAGCATGGCTAAAATGAACAACTCAGGAAACAACAGATGTTGGTGGGGATGTGGAGAAAGGTGAACCCTTTGCACTGTTGATGGAAATGCAAACTGGTGCAGCCACTCTGGAAAACAGGATGGAGGTTCCTCAAAAAGTAAAAAATAAAACTCCTATAGCCCAACAATTACACTATTAGGTATTTATCCAAAGGATACAAAAATGCTTATTCTTAGGGGCATATGCACCCTGATGTTTATAGCAGCACTATCAATAATAGCCAAATTATGGAAACTGCCCAAATGTCCACTGACAGATGAATGGATACACACACACACGTGTGTGTGTGTGTGTGTGTGTGTGTGTATAGGATATATATATCCAATATCTGTCCACTGACAGATGAATGGATACACACACATATATATATGTGTGTATATATATATATATATATATATAATGGAAGGGAATATTAATAATGGAATATTACATATTATATATATTAAAGGGAATATTATATATATGGATTATTATATATATAATGGAATATTACTCGGCCATCAAAAAGAATGAAATCTTGCCATTTGCAACAACATAGATAGAACTAAAATGTACTATACTAAGCAAAAGAAATCAGAGAAAGATAAATATCATATGCTTTCACTCATATGTGGAATTTAAGAAATAAAACGGATGAACATGGAGAAGGGAAGGAAAAATAAAATAAGAGGAAAACAGAGAGGGAAGCAAACCACAAGAGATGTTTAACTACAGAGAACAAACTAAGGGTTGCTGGAGGGGTCCAGGGTGAGGGGCTGCACTGAATGGGTGATGAGCATTGAGGAAGGCACTTATTGGGATGAGCAATGGGTGTTATATATAACTGATGAATCACTAATTTTACTCCTGAAACCAATAATGTACTATATGTTAACTAACTTAAATTTAAATCTAAAAAATTAGCATTTTTTTCACTGAAATAGAATAAAAAAAATTCTAAAATTTGTATGGAAACACAAAAGACTCCAAATAGCCAAAACAATCTTGAAAAAGAAAAGCAAAGCTGGAGGCATCACAATTCCAACTTCAAGTTCTATTTCAAAGCTGTAGTAATCAAAACAGTATGATACTGGCACAAAATAGACACATAAATCAACAGAACAGAATGGAAAATGTAGAAATACACCCATAATTATATGGTCACTTAATCTTTCACAAAGAGGAAATAAATATCCAATGGGAGAAAGACAGTCTCTTCAACAAGTGGTGTTGGGAAAACTGGTCAGCAACATGCAAAAGAATGAAACTGGACCACTTTCTTACACCATACATGAAAAGAGATTATGCTGAGTGAAATAAGTCAAGCAGAGAGAGTCAATTATCATATGGTTTCACTTATTTGTGGAGCATAACAAATAGCATGGAGGACATGGGGAGTTAGGAGAAGGCAGTTGGGGGAAATTGGAAGGGGAGGTGAACAGTGAGAGACTATGGACTCTGAAAAACAATCTGAAGGGTTTGAAGAGGTGGGGGGGTGGGAGGTTGGGGGAACCAGGTGGTGGGTATTAGAGAGGGCACGGACTGCATGGAGCACTGGGTGTGGTACAAAAACAATGAATACTGTTATGCTGAAAATAAATTTAAAAAAAAAACTCAAAATGGACTAAATACCTAAATGTGAGGCCTGAAACCATAAAAATCCTAGAAGAGAACACAGACAATAATTTCTTTGACGTTGGCCATAGTCGATAACTTCTTTCAATATATGTCTCCTGAGGCAAGGGAAACAAAAGCAAAAATAAACTCTTGGGACTACATCAAAATAAAAAGCTTCTGCATGGTGAAGGAAACAATCAACAAAACTAAAAGGCAACCTCAGAATGGGAGAAGATATTTGCAAATGGCATATCCAATAAAGGGCTATTGTCCAAAGTACATAAAGAACTTATAAAACTCAACAACCAAAAAACAAATAATCCAAATAAAAAATGGGCAGCAGGCATAAACAGACATTTCTCCAAAAGAGACACCTAAATGGCCAAAAAACACATAAAAAGATGCTCATCATCCCTTAGCATCAGGGAAATGCAAATCAAAACCACACAGAGATATCTATAAGAATAGCTAAAATCAACAACACAAGAAAGATTCGTACCCTGTTGTGAGTGTGAACTGAGGCAGCCACTGTGGAAAACAGTATAGAAGTTCCTCAAAAATTTAATAGAACTATCTTATGATCCAGCAATTGCACTATTGGGAATACACCCAAAGAATGCAAGAACACTAATTCAAAGGACACATGCAACCCTATGTTCATAGCAGCAGCATTATTTATGATAGCTAAGCTATGGAAGCAGCCCAAGCATCCACTGATTGATGAATGGGTAAAGAAGATGTGGGGTGTGTATATATATATATATATATATACAGACACACACACAACTGAATACTATGTAGCCATAAAAAAGAATGAAATCTTGCTATTTGCAATGACATGGATGGAGCTAGGGAGTATAAGCAAATAAATCAGTCAGAGAAAGACAGATACCATATGATTTCATTCCTACATGGAATTTAAGAAACAATAAAACAAACAAAGGGAAAAAATAATAAAGAAACAGACTCTTAATTTTAGAGAACAATCTGATGGTTACCAGAGGGGTGGGGTGGGGTGATGTGTGAAATAGTTTGCAGGGATTAAGGAGCGTACTTGTGATGAGCACAGGGTGACATATGAAACTGTTGAGTTACTATACTGTACACCTGAAACTAAAAGAATGCTATATATTAACTGGAATTAAAATAAAAATGTAAAACAATCTGAGGGTTTTGAAGGGGCAGGGGGTGGGAGGTTGGTGGAACCAGGTGGTGGTTATTGGAGAGGGCACGGATTGCATGGAGCACTGTGTGTGGTGCAAAAACAATGAATACTGTTACGCTGAAAATAAATTTAAAAATATAAATAAATAAATAAATAAATAAATAAATAAATAAAATGTAAATATAAAAAAGGAATGCTATAGGCTAAATGTTTGTGGTCCCCAAAAATTCATATGTCAAATCTCAAAGCCCCGTGTGATAGTATTTGGAGGTGGGTAATTTGGGAGGTATTTAGGCACGAGGGTGGAGCCCTCATGAACAGAATTGTACTCTTACAAAAGAGAACCCACAGAGCTACCTTGCCTCTCCTGCCATGTGAGGACACAGTGAGAAAACAGCTGTCTATGAACTGTGAAGCAGGTCCTCACCAGACATGGAATTTGCTGACACATTGGTCTCAGACTTCCAGCTTCCGGAACTATGAGAAACAAATTTCTGTTGTTTATCCAGTCTATATCTGTTACAGCAACTCAAATGGACTAAGACAAGGACCAAATATTAGTTAAAAGTCAAAGGAGAGAATTCCTATGTTCATGGGTGTTACTCACATTTTCCTTGACTCTATTATTAGGGTATGAAAAGATTAATGGATAGCTAATGTCTACAGAGGAGTAAATAATTGGAAAATTCTTGAATTACATTGATATTCGTTCTTCAATTCCCAACTATTATTGGTTCTTTACCAAATTCCAGTGAACTCTAACTTGGTAGTATCTCCTTAAGTTAGAGAAACATGAAATAGACCATTTGAAAATTAAAATAAATAAAATCGGAGACTATCTTGTGCATTTGGTGAGTAGGTTCAGGGAACTGATTATTCCCAGGGTGGATAAAAGGTATGAGGCCATTCACAGCTGACAGAATTATAAAGGATTATTGAAAGGAGTTTTGTTATGACAGTCTTTGTCCTGAGATTGATAGCATATCATCCAAGAAGAAAGACTTTGAACTTCACCCACAGCAATAATTTTAATTATATCTTATTCAAAAGAGTTTGTTCTGAACAGAGATCCAGTAGATCCTGGATGGACTCTTCGATGTAGATCCAACAGAGTTAAAAATTCATCTTAGATCAATTTTACCAGAAGAAATATTTCTCAAGCACCACAGACCAAGTCAGCATCACCTAAGAACATTATTCCAAGAAACAGCCCCCACTCACTTCCACCATGAACCAAGCTAACACACTTTCCCTAAAGTGTCTTGTAAGCAGGAGCCAACACACTCTAGAAGAATCCCCTGTTTCTGTACTGTATCACATCACTATGCTGGACAAATGGTGATTCACACCTAATTCCAACAAGGACCACAGAGAACAAATGGGTGTTCTCATCATCCCCAGAGAATACCTTATATTCAGACTTGCTTTGTGATAATAACTCTTCATTGCTCACAAATATCCATTCAAACCATGAGACATTTGTTCAAGTCAAAATTCATTTCAAATAGCCAGGAAGTCTATTTTATGTCCGTGGCTTAGTGAAAGCTAATTGTTCATACTGTTTAAGTCAGTTAAATTGGAGAACCAATGGTGTCCAAGCATGCCCAGCTGCTCACTGTGCCTTATAAGAATGGTATGTCTTATTTTTATTTAGTAGTTTTTATCCTAGTCACCTGGTCTCTTTTAAAAAGAAATGCTTCTAAAACTAATATTTACTTGTTCCTCCAGAAATACTTTAATTGGCTTTGTGAAATCAATGGTTCCCTTGATAATTGATAAGAGAGTGTCTCTTTTCCCTGTCCTGGCAATATCTTGGTTTAAATAACAAGACAGATAATTCTTTCACAAATATGAAAAACAGATTTTCGGAAACAAGCTTATTTTATTAAGCCATGTTATTTAATTTTATCTGACATTTGCAAGTCATTTTTGCTAGTAAGCACTCTACATTAATACCTTGAGTTCACATAGAGTTTAACAATATGAATTTCCATTCAGAGGAAAGTATAATATATGTTTGGCAGAAGCCAAGTTCATGAAGAATTAACAGTTATCAAATCCCAAAGGGAAACAAATTCTCTCTGTTTCTCTCTTGCCAGCTGTCAAGCATCCAATTTGCACTTTCAAAATTCTGTGTTGTCCTAGATTCAGGAATGAGAGTACTGTAACTCCTTAGCACATCCATGTCTGTCCATAGTAAATCCAAACATTTACAGGTGGCCAACTTCCACTGAGGTAGAAAAAAACATAGCAACATATCAACTTCAAATATTTTCATATTAAGAATATCCAGAATGGGGCACCTGGGTGGTTCAGATGGTTAGGCGTCTGCCTTCGGCTCAGGTCATGATCCCAGGGTACTAGAATCAAGCTCCGCATCAGGCTCCCTGCTCATCAGGGAGTCTGCTTCTCCCTCTCTCTCCCCACTGTCTGCCCTACTTGTGCTCTCTCAGTCTCTGTCAAATAAATAAATAAAATCTTTAAAAAAAAAAAGAATATCCATAATGAACCACAGAAAGTAAGCTATTTTTATATACTTAAATTGATGTGACAGAAATCATTCTAAACTTAAAATTCTAAAATTTAATTCTAAAATTAAATGTGGATCCCTAAAAAACTGGTGTTAAATGAAAATTGATCATTGAATCTTCTTTCCCACTGACCTACATTTTAAAGAATATAAAATATGGTTCTAAGTTTTAAAATGTGGAAATCAAGCATCAATACAAATAGAAAACACTGAACATAGATCTTTTTTTTTAAGATTTTTATTTATTTGTCAGAGAGAGTGAGCACAGGCAGACAGAGTGGCAGGCAGAGGCAGAGGGAGAAGCAGGCTCCCTGCTGAGCAAGGAGCCCGATGTGGGACTCGATCCCAGGACGCTGGGATCATGACCTGAGCCGAAGGCAGTTGCTTAACCAACTGAGCCACCCAGACGTCCCACAAATATAGATCTTTAAGGGAAAGCTGTGTTCTTACTATAAATAACACATATGAAAATAAACTGTTTTGAGTGGATGTTCAAATCTCCACCATTCATTCCCTGGGTCTTCAGAATTGCTGTTTAATTTGAAAAAGAAAAAAAAGAACAAAAACAAACAAACAAAACAAAACACCTGTATCTATCTGGAAAACTCCTACTCAGTTCTAAATGCTCAACCCAAATACTACCATCTCTGCATACCTAGCCTTCCCTGCTCTGTAATCTTTAAGGGAAAAAAAATGTCCACACCATTTCATGAGCTCTGGGGCATTAGGGTACTTCCTTCCTCTCCTGGCACTTAAGCATTCCTCCTTCATAGCTTTAGGACCAATTATTGTCATCATTCTTGAGAATCTAGATCCTCCACTAGTCCTTGGGTTCCCTGAGGGAGGAATGCTTAATGAATCTTTGGGTGTCCAGTGCCTACCTCAGTACCTGGCATCTCTCTGGTACTAAGTAGGCACTTATGAAATGAACAAGTAAATAAATGAAAGAATTAACAAATTTGAAAGGAAATATAATCAATAATATTGTAGTAACTTTGTATAGTAACAGATGGTAACTAGACTTATTGTGGGAAACATTTTATAATATATAAAAATATCAAATCACTAAGATGTACACCTGAACCTAATAGGATATTGTTTCTCAGTTAAATAATACATAAATAAGCATTTTGAATTCTCAAAAGCTTAATATAGATACTGCCTAGATTGCCCCTTATGGATGATTCAGAAACACTTTCAGTTATCAGGTCCCCTATATCTCCTAGTGTCAACATGGGGTATTTTTAGTTTGGTTGCTCTAAATAAACTGAACTCTCTGATTTTAGAAGTCAGCATTGACAGATCTCTTAGATATGAGGTGCTCATCTGCTCACCTCAGGGTGACTCAGCAATGGGTTGAAGCCTAAGATATGCCACAATGTCCCAGCTGACAGAATTTTTAAAGTGCTATCCCCAGATAATTAACAAGTATTGCTAGAGGGATTATGTAGTTTACAGAGCAAGAACAACTCGACCTGAACAAAGGAATAAAATTATCAAAGTATGTGTAAACAGCAAACAGGAGAGAAATGCAAAGAAGGGTGCATAGTCAAGAGCCAACATATTCTCACAAGCAGGCCATGCAATGTCCACATCACATGATTATGCTGATGGGAATGTCTCACCTGCAGACTTTTAGAGAGTTGTTCAGGTGGATGGCTGAGCACATACCAGCTTTGAGAAAGAGCTTTGAGTAATCACCCTCAGGGTTACAATCAATAGCTTAATCTCCCCAACCCTTTAGGATATCAAAAGACTGACAGGTGGTTGTGACGCAGAGTATCAAGAAAGAGGTGGTGGATAAAACCAGCCCAGAAAATTAATCAACAATGTTTTTCTGAAGGCTTGAGTCATAAAAAATTAAAGGTCATTTTAAGGTAAATGGGTATTGATGGAATTGCAACCAAAATGACAGTATAGGCCTCAATGTTTTCAATAGATAAAGAGAAGAGAATACCCAACTGTAAATAAATTACTAGCAGAACTTATATGGCATGGGGAAGTGGAAGATTCTCTAACACATATTAGATGGCAAAAAGAGAAGGTATTTTTCCTCTTGCATATTTTAGTTTGTTAATTATGAACTTAAAAGTTTGATAACCTAGAGTCTATATCCTACCTGCTGAATCATCAGTTTACAAAAGGACTTTTAAATTATCCAAGATATTAGACTCTTCCTAATGCAACCACCAAAGCCTATAGAGGATCAAGTGAGAGATTGGCTTGAACTGAAACAGCCTTGGGAAGGTGTGATGTAAGGTAGATTTTTGAAATTGTCAGTTGCTGAAATATCTTGGTGTCAGTGGGCACTCTTGTATTTAAAGGTATTTAAACCTCCTGTAGTCAGTCAAGCATGTAACCGAAGTACAATATTTCTTTAGAACTCTTTAAGTAACTATATAACAAAATTTGTTTACAGAATTCACCTCAATAAAACTTCAGAATTCCTAACTCAATAGAATTAAAGATTCTCTTCCTCTTTCTCCTTTTTGTCTCTATAGTCATATTTTGCTACCTATTTCCATTTATCCAATTTAGTATCAATTTCTGTAATGTTGACCATTACCAAGAGCTATTGTCACTTTCTAATACCAAGATCTAGATTTTGGAAATCGAAGAGTTAATAGCATCTGCAGAACTTCTCAGCAAAGTAGGTACAAACAGATGTTTATGGTTCCTTTTAATTTCACATTATTCCACTATTTCATCTAATACAAAGAACTAAGAATTGATATCATGTAAGCTACTAAATTTTGAATCTGTAATTTCTAACCATATTTAACAAATTCTCAAAAGAAAAAAAATTAAGACAGTCCTCTACTTTCAAATAAAATAAAAATCTGTTTGTGTGTGTGTGTGTGTGCGCACACGCGCATGTGTGTGTGTATGTTGGAGGACTGGATTGCAGAGAGCAAGTGGAGTATGACTTAAATAATATATATTTTCATATATTTCATATATTTAATGATATATTTTTCATGATGGCGGGACTCCCAGAGAGTCCCATTAAAAACTCTTTAATTAAACCTCATCTTTAGACATACTTGTACTCTACACTAGTTTATTTCTAGTATTTCAAGCATGTCTCTTAATATTTTATTTGCTTTTCATGTGTGAATACGCAATTGACAGGCCTAAAGGTTCACATCTGAACACATGATTGTCAGTCTTAAAAGTAATGCATGCCTCAGGTTAATTTACCACAAAACTTTCCATTTTTCTTCCAATTTTAGAAATTTTTTAAAGCCTATGTTTCTTATCACAGATATCAGCATTTGGGTTCTAATATTTTCCACTCATTTTTATAAATTAAGACCAAAATTTTAGAAATATTCAAACAATTTTACAAACACTGCCTTTCAGTCAAAAATAGCAAAGAGCCAAAATTGAACAGTCTAAACAAAGGCAACACCACACACCCAGCTCATTTAACAGCTGAAGCCCAAAATCTGCCTTAGAATCATCATTACCTCCATGTGTGAGTAAATTTAGACTCAGAGATCACCTGCACTACCAGGTGACATTAAGGACAATTACTCAAATCCCTGGGCACTTTCTGTATTGCAGCCATACTGGGATAATATCCATTCCTCACAAAGACCACAGGTCTCAAATTCCCACCCAACACGGCAGTTTCCGCAGCCTAGAATACTCTTTCCCCACCATCTTCTCCAATTTTCCTCTGGTTTATTCCTATTCTTCAGTTCTCAACTTAAATGTAGCCTCCCATGTAGCCCCAGATCAGACTCTAGCTCTCCTCAGCGTCACTGGGCACCTGAGGCTTAGCACATGCCTCAGGCTTGTAATGAGGTCTGCCGGCCATCTTCTTTGCATGACCATCAATCCTATACACAAAATCTGGAAACCTGCCTCCCCTGTTCTTTTCTACGTTCACTGCCTTGCACATACATAGTACACTCCGGGCAAGTCTTCATGGGACTGGATTAAACCACATCAAATGACATGTTCATTGAACCAATTTGTATCTGAATAAGATCTCTCTTTTTTCATGTTTAGGTAGAAGGGAAACAGAAATTGAGGCAGGGCGGTAGGTGGAGTGGGGTTCATCCCTGCATCACAGTGAAACGTTCCCATTGAGCCATGGGGGCTATTCATGTGGTGCCCCTCTGGGATAAAATTCTCTTCTTACAGATGGGTCTCCAAGGGCCAAACAAAGCAAAGCATGGCTGTACTTTGGCCTGACATCTGCAAAATTTTGATCCTCATCCCTGCCTTCATACCAGCAGAGATCTGATCTCTGTGTGCAGTGCCATTGACTCTCTTTGATCATCTCTGTTCGCCACATGTTCCCCTGAAGCCAGGGTAACAATCCTGTCTTCAGCTGGGAACTGGGAACTTGATTCAGATACAAAACACAGAGCTCCTATTCTAAAATGAGGTCCAAAGCAAGTCCTATAGTTTTAGGTTTCAGAGAAAAGTTGATATAACAGTGACCCCACATGTTTCATTCCCAATTATGACCAATGGCAACACCAGCAGCTACTGGACACACAGAGAAAGCAACCAAAACCACAGAAGAATTATATCTACTTTCTCTTAAATAAAAAAGCAACCTCACTTGGGAAATAATCAGTCTTAGCCAAGGAGAAATCAAAAAGGAGGAGTGATAAAAGAAATATAAGCTTGCTTCTAAGACAATAGTATTAACAATGAGCTTTAAACAAAAGTCCTTTTCAAAAATGCCTAGTTCAGCAAGTTCTCTTTCATCAGAAGTGCTCCGCTGAAACTCAACTTGAGATTGCTGCAAAGACTCTGGAGCTTGGCTCTTTGCCTCCTGTTAGGGGCCACTATACCTGAGTCACCAGCAGGTATGGGAATACCAACAGGCCCCTGCCTCAATGTGGTTTCACAAAGCAATACAGAAAGAATTTTTGGCTTTGCTGCAAATGTGCATAATGGAAAGCAAATATTATTAAAAAGACAATCATTTTTAGTGATTAAAATAATCCAAGGCAGAAAAAATTTCTCCCATAAGTTTCTAAGTTCTCATTTATCATCGTTTTGCCACAAGAAGCCAGAGTAATTTTATTTTTCCTGACTTCTATTAAAAAGATCAATACATATGATTCCAAAGAGTCTCGGCTCATGAAAAGATGGAGCAGGCCTGTAATCACATACGAAAGTATTGGTTGTCATTAGCAGAAAGATTGATCTGAAAAGACAACAGACCCAGAGTGAAAGGGCTTAAAATTTTCCATTGGGCAGCCCGGCAACTTTCACCTTCCAGATAATTGAATACAGATAACAGATTACCATATTAGAGGAAAGAATTGAATTGGGGATATTCAGTAGATACCCACTTTAGCAAAGCAATTCCAAATTTCTCAATACTGATTTTGTTAGATGCAAAAAAATTAATGTGGCCTGCTGGTACAAAGGTATTGTCCAATGCACATTTAAGTCAAAGTTGTTAGATGAGATTTTTATACAGTTACCTGTGGCAGCGATAGTTCTAATAAAAGCACATGTTCAGCTGACTGCTAAAACATATTCAGGCAAATGTCACCAGTGTATTCCATGAACAGAACTTCTTTCAGCTTTCTTTAGTGAATTATTGACATGATCCGTGGTGGTGATTATATAAAACTCACAAGAACTGAACTCATGAGCATGCAAAGAGTTTTCTTCACTGCATAGCTCCCCTTTCCTAAAATCCACTCACAGCCATAAAAAAATGCAAATGACAAATCAAGATGGAATTTTTATAGAACCTTGGAAGGGCACAGTGAACTTGAAAATTCAGAGTTGTGGTCTGAGGACATTTTAAACTGGAGGTCAACATTTTCAGTATCTTTATCTTTGTCCAACACATGTACGATATTGACACATCTGACAATGGTGTTTCCATGCTCCAAAATTAATAGGTAAGATGAAAGAGGAGCTGAGACCAGCACGAGTTGCTATTAACAAAACACTACCCTGTGTGGGTTTTTTTTTTTTATTTCTTTTCAGTGTAACAGAATTCATTGTTTATGCACCACACCCAGTGCTCCATGCAATACATGCCCTCCATAGTACCTACCACCAGGCTCCCCCCCCCCCCCCCCCCCCCCCCCCCGCTGCTTCAAAACCCAATTTTATCACTCTTCATTCCCTGTACTTACTTAGCTGCCAACAATAACTGGACATCTCACAGTAATCAGATATGTTCATGATTATTAACCACTGATCATTTTCATAATAACCTAAAAGCTGATCCTAGAGAAAGATACCAATGTCCCTTCCCTAAAACAATAATGATGACATTGTTAGTGTTAAGAATCGTTGTTTGTAGTGGACTTCAACAAAGTTTGAAAGTAAGTGTGATACTCTATTACCCTTCTATGAATTTTTAAGTGCTTTCATTATCTACATTTTACACAAAATCACATTGTCACGGCATCCATTAGACACTTCAATGCATACAAAGAAATCCTGCTCTCCTCTGTGCCTAAATTAAATAAAATATAAACACTTGTTTTTGTGAAAATACCAGAAAATATTCATGCTTTTGGAATTTCCTGTAATAATAATATCAGGAGTAAATTCCTCTAAATACAGAGGACAGGAATAAGACCAGCCAGGAATTATTTTTAGTTTTTCAAACTTAGTAAATTCTTTCCCATTTTCAGCTGAACAGATTATTTTCTCTTGCAACTAAGTAAACATCTTCATTTTACTAATGAAGTCAGTATTTGTAAGAAAAGAAGGAATAGGATTTTTCCCATGAGTCCTTCATACAGGATTCTATGCAAGTGTATGTGTACATTTTTATATGCCATGATGGTAATAAGGCCATATCCTCTTAAAGCCAGTTCTCTTTTTAAGAAGACTGAAGTTACAGTCACTCAGGGCACTCTCACTTTATCATGGTGAGCACTGAGTAATGTATGGAATTGTTGAATCAATATGTTCTACATCTGTAACTCACATAATATTGTATGTTAATTCTGCTTCAATTAAATAAGTAAAGAAAGACACACACACACACACACACACACACACACACACACACACAAAGTGGAGCAGGACAACTCTCCAAGATTGCAGTGGGTTGCAGAAACTGCTCATCTTTGTCATGATGAAGGGTTCTCAAATGATAACTCTGGGATCATAATACCACAATGGACAGACAGCTTGTGATAGAGCTACGAACACTCAGTGACAGGCACACCTGTCAAGTCTCTTTATTCCTCCCCTGCCCTTCCCTGTCTTGCTGGTGCCTGGACAAAGTCTATGATATGATACCCTGGGTAGATGTGCTCTCAAAGGAAATGACAGAATAGCTTGTATGATGCTCCAGGCTACACACCAGTGTCCAATTTCCACTGGGCCGTGCTGCTGTGATATGTATGAAATGTATCTCATTCCTGAAAAAAGTTGCTGAGGCACAAAACATATTTAAATAGGGGTTCAAACATTCTATATTTCTTTTTTTTTATTTCTTTTCAGCGTAACAGTATTCATTGTTTTTGCACCACACCCAGTGCTCCATGCAATCTGTGCCCTAATACCCACCACCTGGAACATTCTATATTTCTAAACACTACGAAAATATGGCACTTTTTAATAAAAGGAAACAATAAGAGAAATAAAGCTATAACTCTTTTAGTCAGGGCTCATCAGAGAAACAAAACTGATGAGAGATGTAAATATATGTATATTCAATTGAGGTCCATGAAAAGCCAATGTTTCAGCTCAGTTGCAAAGGCAAGAAAAAGCCAGTGTTCAGCTCAAAAGTGTTCCAGTCAGAAAGGTGGAATTCTCTATTACTCAAGATAGAACCAGTCATTCTGTTTTATTAAAGCTTTCAACTGATTGGATGAGGTCCACCCACGTTAGGGAGGGCAACCTGCTTTACTCAGTCTAATAATTTAAGTGTTAACCTCACCTTCAGGAAAACATCCAGAATGTTTGACCAAATATCTGGGCACCTCATGACCCAAATTTGCATAAAATTAACTACCATAGTAGTTAATTGTCAAACATTAAGCAAATATACTTTTTCTTCTGTTTGTCTTAATACAACTGATAATGTAATTTTCTGTTCATCCCTTTTCTATGATGATTCCTTTCATCCATTTGATTTAAAGATTTCTTCTGCACTTCAACAAGCAGGCAATAGATGCTTGTTGGGCAAGTAAAACTGTACTGAAAACTGCCCTCGTACCCAGCTAAAGTAAGCTCAAGGAACATTTATTTAATAAAAAGGAAAATCAATAGAATTATAATTTGAGGAAGTCAGAATCAATGCCAAGTTGTCCTGTAAAAAAAAATTTTTTTTGATTGGACTCCATGCTCTTTCTTCTCTTTGTTAAGAAAAACTATATTAAGAATAGGATTAATTTGGGGTGCCTTGGTGGCTCAGTGGGTTAAGCCACTGCCTTTGGCTCAGGTCATGATCTCAGGGTCCTGGGATCGAGTCCCGCATCGGGCTCTCTGCTCGGCAGGGAGTCTGCTTCCCTTTCTCTCTCTGTCTGCCTCTCTGCCTACTTGTGATCACTGTCTGTCAAATAAATAAATAAAATCTTTTTTAAAAAAAAGAATAGGATTAATTTAATGATCACCATACTGGTTGGTTTAGTGCTGAGAATTGTGACTAAGAAACTGCATTTTCCAATTAGTTTAGACCCTTGCTTCTGTAGGAGGGTTCCACAGACCAGCAGCACCAGAATTCCTTGGGCATTTGTTTAAAATGCATATCCTTATTCCCACCCCAGGTCTATTAAATCAGAATATGTGAGGATAGGGCCTGGGAATTTGCATTTTAAGAAGTTCTCCACATGATTCTTTTCTTTTTCATCTTTTTTTTTTTTTTACTTATTTTTTTATTGAAGTTCTAGTTAATGTATATGATAAAATAGATTTCGGGTCTAGAATTTACAACATCCAGGTGATTCTTAAGCATGATAACATATGAGAATCTCTACATTAAACAATACTTTATCCAGTTCACAAAACCACATATTTCACAGGTTAAACCTCAACCAGAGAAACTTAGTTCCATTATCCAGGTAGAACCTAATGTAGCAACCAATCGGCACACACACTCCAACTCAACTCTCAAGAACTTTGTATTTAGCTGTGTTTGCTCATTTCCTCTAAATTTTGAAGGATTGTAAATGAATGTAAATTAGCAGTACTATAGAATCCCAGAATACCAGGATATTATATTTACTATTACCTTTTAAATTAAAATATCAAATTACATTTAATATTAAAATATTAATTTGCTTTGCTTTTCATTCCACCATTTTGACATAAGTAGATGGCCCTCAAAAAGGATTTCAAATTGTCCTCACTTGTCTAATTATTCATATTTTTAATAAAAAATACTTGTCAACACATATGAGCAAGGTTGGCCATGAACACCAGTTACAGAGAAGCACTGTTTTAAAGTAGTTTGTCTGGGGATGCCTGGGTGGCTCAGTCGGTTAACTTGTCCATCTTCAGCTCAGGTCATGATCCCAGGGTACTAAATAAATAAATAAATCTTGAATTTTTTTTAAATAAAGCATTTGCTCTATTTATTATGCAGCATCTCTTAATTCCGTCTCCCAAGTCCAGTCATAGAAAATTACTCTAGTACCTCTACAGTCTTTAATCAACACAGATCCCTTCTTTGCAACAAGAATATTGAGAGGCTTAACTTTGAAATAGTGGAATCTTCCTTCTTTTCCCCCTAATCTGAGTTCCCAATGTCTTTTTTTTTTCATTAATACTTTAAAGTATAGAATTCAGTATTTAGTACATTCATATTGTTGTACAATCAATATCACTATCTGATCCTGATCACTTTCATCACTTCCATCACCTCCCCAAAATAGACCCTGTACCCATTGAACAGTTCCACTCCCCACTCTATAAGCCCCTAGCAATCACTACTCTGCTTTCTGTCTCTATCAACCACTTCCTATTATTATTATTATTATTATTATTATTATTATTATGTCTTCAAAATGCTCACACCACACAGTAATAACTCCCCATCATGATATTCTGTGTTTGCATGCTGGCTTCTGTTGCCTGTGGGACCTCTCTCACAAGGTGGCCTCTTCCCAAGACCATCTTCACCAACTAAGCCATGCTTTCCAAAACTCTCTTTCCCCTCCTTACAAATAAAAATATTCTTACTGCTTCTCATTCTCAAGAGACCTGATGTCGACTACCTTTCTGTTCCAATTCTGATACCATTCCCTTTGGAATAATAATGAACTTTAGTTTAGCATCACCTCTGGTTATGATTTTAGTGCAAAGAAGGGCTTGGAATTAAACAACTAGAGTCTAAGACATGGCTATGGTTATTTAACCTAAGGAAGGTCTTGTCCTCAAAGAATTTGTAATTTAATAAGATAAATAAGACAGTTAAATCAAAATACAGTGGACTGGAAGACACCAAAGAAAGATGCAAGGTGCTGGGGGAGTCAAGAATTGGAGTGCTCACACTCAGTTGAAGGTGGACTTCAAGGAGTTTCCCAAAGGAACCCAACATCATTCATTATAAACTCACCTCTTCTGAGGTCACATTTGAAATAGATATAACCCAAATTTTTCTATCTTGAAATGAGAACTGTGTCCATGAGAACTCATGTCATGTTTGTTTTTCTCTTGGTTCTGAACAGACTGAGGTTCATCATGTGATCTTACTGGAATCATTCTGACATAGCCAGAACCATAGGCAAGTACTGTCATCATTGTCTCTTGAACCTAGTCCTATAGCTTTGCAAGCTATGTGTGAGAGGTCTATGCTTGTATGTGGTTGAGGACAGGTGTGTGTGCAGCAGCGTACATGATTCTTGCCTCAGGTTCAGTAGATAGCTTTCCTGTGTGTCAATAAATAAAGGCATATTGAGTATTTGTTGTCAGTCAAGCTCCAAGATGAAGAAATGGATACAAAGAATGCTGAACCAGTCCCTGCCATCTAGGAGCTCAGAGTCTACATGGCCATAGGGAAATTAAACAAATAATGAGTAGTGTAGGTTCAAGTATGTTGCAAGTTTAAGACTAATGCCTTCACAGCTACCATATAGTGATTTCTCTTCTATTCTACAGTTGCAGAATCTAATGTTGCAATGAAGAAGATTATGACTCTTGTCCTCCTATTGAGTGGTCTTGCAAATGCCTATCTCAGTTCTATGGACAACCCTGTTGCTTCAGCATGGATTCCTCACCTATACCCTGGAACCACTCTACTAAGCCATGGCTCTGAGCATGTGGGTGAGCATAAAGATAGCCTAGGGGACTAAAGATCAGACACCTGGCTTCACCCAGAAGGTCTTATTCAGTAGGTCTATATTGGGAAATGTCTATGCCATATTTGAAAAACCCAACTGAGTGGTTCTAAAGCAGTTATATGAACTGCCTTGAGAAATTCTGTAACCTAGAGGTGAATGAACTAAAAACTCTGATTTTTCTTATTTAGACAAATTAAGAACATAATTTGATTGATATGCTGCATTCATTTCAGAATGTCTCAAAAATATGCACAAATATTCACATATCTTCTCCTGCCTCCAAGAGATGCTAAGAGGCAAACTATTCTCAAAGAAAGTTCACAATCCTTTGATTTATATTCTTTGAAAGGACTTTTTAGTATATAATTTCAACACAAATGCCAGGTTAACAAAAAAAGATTATTCATTTATCATTCAATTTTTAAAAATATTGACTGGCAAATCTCTCTTTAAGGTAGCATGCATAAATACCTAAATATAAGAAATATGCTAAAGCAAAAACTAGATATGGCCAACACTTGATGATAGAAATAAAATCAGCTGCTAAACCACAGACAGAGATTTTTCACTGTTACCCTCAAATCAATTCTTTGGGCTTTTTTTTTTTTTTTTTTTTTTACCATTTTTAAATGACAGACAACTAGAAAAAATTCTGTATTTTCATTAATTTAATTTTTCTTCTTTCACATGATATTGATTCAAAAGCCATATTATCAGTAGTCACAAGTAAAAGAAAAGGAACTTCCAAAGCCACAAATTCTACTAGAACCAAGATCCCCAGTTGATGAGGAGATTTTAGCAATGACTTTAGAAAGCTTAGAACAAGCCCAGAATGATTTGAAATGGGAACGGCAGGCAGAAAGGGTAGGAACAGAAAAAAAAAAATTCCCTAAAATTCCAGAGCTTTCTTTTTAGTTCAGAAAGGGCAAATTTTGTGTGAAAAATTTGCAAAGAAATGAACAGTAAAATAGCTTAACAGCATAGCCAGCATTGATACTGATATTGATAGATAAATGAACAAGAATGGAATCTCTCCTTCACTCTGTAAACCATAAATGCCCTGAGGCCTGATACAGTGAAATGTGTTGGGGATACAGGGTAAATAAAATACAGTTTCTGTCTTTAAGACACTCACCACATAGCCTGTAAAGTGACAGCCATCTGTCTCCACAACAAGGCGTGACTCACCAAGGTGTGTTATACTAGTCCAGTGAAACAGTGAGAAAGGCATTATGAACTCCTGCTGGGGACTGTGAGCAAGATGGCCTCACAGAGGAGGTGAATGTTTTTTCAGACTTTGGGTCCAAGCAAGTCTTTGGGTGAAGGCATCACTAGGCATCAGTGCACAGTCTTTAATTTGTATGACGTTCCCTCACTGGTCCTCTTCTTGACTCTCATTGCATGGTCTTCCTTGGCAAGCCTTTAATGTACACAAGTTCAGCTACCATTGATGTACTTATGACTCCCAAAACTGTATCTTGAGAAAAAAACTTCCTGAGTTTCAGAATCATAGCTAGATTCCCTTCTGGGGAACCAAAATCTCCTCAAGTCCAACACTTCTAATTCTAAGTCATGTAACTTATTGCCTAAGACAGAAATTATACATAACCCCCAACTTTACTCCTCACTAGTCACTAGATTCTCTCCCTTCCACTTAGGTATCTCACCCTCCTTTCCTTCCATGGCCACAGTCTTGGTTGATACTGTTTTTTTTATTTTATTTTATTTTATTTTGTTTTATTTTATTTTATTTTCATTTTTTCAGTGTTCCAAGATTCATTGTTTATGCACCACACCCAGTACTCCATGCAATACATGTCCTTCTTAATACCCACCACTGGCTCACCTAACACCCCCCCAAGCTCCCCTCCAAAACCCTCAGTTTTTTTCTCAGAGTCCGCAGTCTCCCATGGTTTGTCTCCTCCTCTGATTTTCCCAATTCACTTATCCTTTCCTTTTCCTAATGTCCTCCATGTTATTCCTTATGCTCCACAAGTAAGTGAAACCATATGATAATTGACTCTCTCTGCTTGACTTATTTCACTCAGAAAAATATCCTCCAGTCCCATCCATGTTGATACAAAAGTTGGGTATTCATCCTTTCTGATGGAAGCATAATATTCCATTGTATATATGGACCATATCTTCTTTATCTATTCATTTGTTGAAGGGCATCTTGGCTCGTTCCACAGTTTGGCAACTGTGGCCATTGCTGCTATGAACATTGGGGTATATATGGCTCTTCTTTTCACTGCATCTGTATCTTTGGGGTAAATACCCAGTAGTGCAATTGCAGGGTCATAGGGAAGCTCTATTTTTAATTTCTTAAGGAATATCCATACTGTTTTCCAAAGTGGCTGCACCAACCGGCATTCCCACCAACAGTGTAAGAGGATTCCCCTTTCTCCACATCCTCTCCAACACATGTTGTTTACTGTCTTGTTAATTTTGGCAATTATAACTGGTGTAAGGTGATATCTCAATGAAGTTTTAATTTTAATTTCCCTGATGGCTAATGATGATGAACATTTTTTTTTCATTGGTTGATACTCTTAACCATGTTTTTCTTCATATCCCTGTCTCCAGTCTTATTTCCTTTCCATTCATACTCCATGCACTGCCAGGGGAATGGATTGTAAGTGATAGCCAGTGATTTTGCTTCTCTGGTTAATACCTTCCAATGATGCATGAACACATCAGGATAAATTCCAAAGCACTCATGAATTGGATTCCTTCATCCTGCCATCCTTTTCTCACTGCCCCCAACAGGTACACAGAGCTCTGCCCAAATGTGCTTTATGCTGTGACTTGACATATTCTATCTTCTCTGGCCTGAAGATTCTTCTCTTCCCATCTATTCACCATCTCTGCCTGCCTCCAGTAACCTCTTCCTTTGGGAATCTATGTCAGATATCCTCAGACTGAGTTATGTCCCCCTCTCTGGCCCTGAGTTCCCTGTGCATGCCTCTATTGGAGCACTCTTCACCTGTTAGGTATTGTTTGAACTATTTGTCTGCCACCCCCAAGTTGTATGAGGCTTGAAAGGAGGACTGTATTCTGTTCATCTTTTTATCTCTCATGCTTAGCACAAAGCTCATCACATAAGAACTCAACTGTTTGTGGATTATCCTAATTAACTAATGCCATTCGCTGAGCTGCATAGTATTGCCATTCAAGAATAAATACTTGAAAACCTCAGAGAGCATGGTACTATTCAACAAACTTTGTATCTTGAAAACAATGAGCAATAAAAATGTGCATCCTAAAATTATATAAATACCATACAAAAACAACTGGTTGGATATGGAAAATGGGGGTCAATGAGCTGTTTCTTTCTACATAGTGCCAAGTAACTGATTTGATAGTTGCTGGTTTGCTGCTGCTGCTGCTGTTGTTGTTAATTTTAGGTATTTAACATATAATGCAATATTGGTTTCTGGAGTAGAATTCAGTGATTCATCACTTACATACAACACCTAGCACTCATCACAAGTGCGCTTTTTAATACCCACCATCCATCTACTCCATTCCCCTACCCACCTCTCTCTATCAACCCTCAGTTTGCTCTCTATCATTAAGAGTCTCTTATGGCTTATTTTCCTCTCTCCTTTCTTTTCTTTTCCCCCTTCCCATATGTTTTCTTTCTTAAATTCCACATACGAATGAAATCATATGGATTTGTCTTTGTCTAAGCTATTTCAATTAGTATAATATACTCTAGCCCCACCCATGTTGTTGCAAATTGCAAGATTTCATCCTTTCTGATGGCTGAATAATATTCTATCATATATGATAGAATACTATCTTCTTAATCCATTCAGAAGATCTTCTTAATCCGTTCATCAGTGATGGACATTTGGGCTCTCTCCATAGTTTGGCTATCGTTGATAATGCTGCTATAAACTTCAGAGTGCATGTATCCCTTTAAATATGTGTTTTTCTATCCTTTGGATAAATACCTAGTAGTGCAAAGGCTAGATTGTAGGGAAGCTTTATTTTTAGCTTTTTGAGGAACCTCTATACTGTTCTTCAGACTGGCTGCACCAATTTGCATTCCCACCAACAGTGTAAGAGGGTTCCCCTTTTTCTTCATCCTCACCAACACCTGTTGTTTCTTGTGCTGTTAATGTTAACCATTCTGGAAATTGGATCATTTCCTCACACCACACAGAAATAGACTCAAAATGGATGAAAGACCTCAATGTGAGACAGGAATCCATCAAAATTCTTGAGAAGAACTTCCTCAACCTCAGCCACAGAAACTTCTTCCTAGAAACATTGTCAAAGGCAAGGGAAGCAAGGGCAAGAATGAAATATTGGGACTTCATCAAGATCAAAAGCTTTTGCACAACAAAGAAAACAATCAACAAAACCAAAAGACAACCAACAGAATGGGAGAAGATATTTGCAAATGACATATCAGATAAAGAGATAGTATCCAAAATCTATAAAGAACTATCAAACTCAACACCCAAAGAACAAATAATCCAACCAAGAAATGGACAGAACACATGAACAGACATTTCTGCAAAGAACACATCCAAATGGCCAACAGACATGAAAAAGTGCTCGACAGCACTCAGATCAGGGAAATACAAATCAAAACCACAGTGAGATACTACCTCACACCTGTCAGAATGGCTAAAATTAACAAGTCAGGAAATGACAGGTGTTGATGAGGATGCAGAGATAGGAGAACCCTCCTAGACTGTTGGTGAGAATTCAAGCTAGTGCAGCCACTCTGGAAAACAGTATGGAGGTTCCTCAAAATGTTGAAAATTGCAATCCAGCAATTGCACTACTGGGTATTTACCATAAAGATACAAATGTAGTGATCCAAAGGGGCATGTGCACCCAAATGTTTATAGCAGCAATATCCACAATAGCCAAACTATGGAAAGAACCTAGATGTCCATCAACAGATGAATGGATAAAGAAGATGTGGCATGTATATACAATGGAATACTATGCGGCTATCAAAAAATGAAATCTTGTCATTTGCAATGACATGGATGGAACTAGAGGGTATTATGCTGACCAAAATAAGTCAATCAGAGAAAGACTAGTATCATTTGATCTTACTGATATGAGGAATTTGAGAAACAAGACAGAGGATCATAGGGGAAAGGAGGGAAAAATGAAACAAGATGAAGCCGGAGAGGGAGGGAAACCGTAAGATACTCTTAATCTCAGGAAATAAACTAAGGCTTGCTAGAGAGGAGAGAAGTGGGAGGGATGGGGTAGCTGGTTGATGGACATTGGGGAAGGTATGTGCCTGGGGAGTGCTGTGAATTGTGTAAGACTGATGAATCACAAACCAGTACCCCTGAAACAAATAATACATTGTATGTTAATTTTTTAAAAAGGGTAAAACAATTTTTTTAGCCATTCTGATAGGTATGAGACGGTATCTCATCATGATTGAATTTGTATTTCCCTAATAATGAGTGATGTTGAGCATCTTTTCATGTTTCTGTTAGCCATCTGGATTTCTTCATTGGAAAAGTGTCTATGTCTTCTGCTTGTTTCTTAACTGGGTTATTTGGTTTGGGGGTGTTGAGTTTGATAAGTTTTTTGTAGATTTTGAATACTAACCCTTAATCAAATATGTCATTTGTAAATATCTTCTCCCATTTAGTAGGCTGCCTTTTAGTTTTATTGTTTCCTTTGCTGTGCAGAAGTTTTTTATCTTGATGAAGTCCCAATAGTTCACTTTGCTTTTGTTTCCCTTTCCTCTAGAGATTTGTCTAGTAAGAAGTTGCTGTGGCCAAGGTCAAAGAGGATTCTGCCTGTGTTCTTCTCCATGGCTTTGATAGTTTTCTGTCTCACATTAATGTCTTTCATCCATTTTGAATTTATTTTTATGTATGTTACAATAAAGTGACCCAGTCTCATTCTTCTGCACTTTGCTGTCCAGTTTCCTCAGCACTATTTGCTGAAAAGACTGTGTTTTTTCCATTGGATATTCTTTCCTGCTTTGTTGAAGAATAGTTCACTACATAGTTGTGGGTCCATTTCTGGGTTCTCACTGTAGTTGCTTAAGCCATTATATTATCTGATACTTTAGAGGCAGTTGAATCAATGGAGCTGTTAAGTATCATATAAGTTCCATCTTTGTTTAGCATCAGCAGATCTCACTCATTACTGTAATCCATTATCTCAAGTCTTTTTTTTTTGAGCCTCTACTTCATGATAGGCATAGATACTATATTAATGCTTCTTCAAGTGTATCCCACAGACCACTTCCATCTATATCACCTGACCATCTTCCTAAAAATTCATATTCTTAGACCTCACCCAAGATGTCCTAAACCAGGACCTCTAGAAGCAGAGCCTGAATGCCTGCTTTTATTTTATTATTTCTTTTCAGCATAACAGTATTCGTTGTTTTTGCACCACACCCAGTGCTCCATGCAATACGTGCCCTCCCCAATACCCACCATCTGGCTCCCCCAACCTCCCACCCCCCGTCCCTTCAAAACCCTCAGGTTGTTTTTCAGAGTCCATAATCTCTCATGGCTCACCTCCCCTTCCAATTTCCCTCAACTCTCTTCTCCTCTCCATCTCCCCATGTCCTCCAAGTTATTTGTTATGCTCCACAAATAAGTGAAACCATATGATAATTGGCTCTCTCTCTGCTTGACTTATTTCACTCAGCATAAACTCTTCCAGTCCCGTCCATGTTGCTACAAAAGTTGGGTATTCATCCTTTCTGATGGAGGCATAATACTCCATAGTGTATATGGACCACATCTTCCTTATCCATTAGTCCATTGAAGGGCATCTTTGTTCTTTCCACAGTTTGGCAGAACTTCTCAAACTCAACACACACAAAACAGATAATCATATCAAAAAATGGGCAGAAGATATGAACAGACAAGTCTCCAATGAAGACATACAAATGGCTATCAGACACATGAAAAAATGTTCATCATCACTAGCCATCAGGGAGATTCAAATTAAAACCACATTGAGATACCACCTTACACCAGTTAGAATGGCCAAAATTAGCAAGACAGGAAACAACGTGTGTTGGAGAGGATGTGGAGAAAGGGGAACCCTCTTACACTGTTGGTGGGAATGCAAGTTGGTGCAGCCACTTTGGAGAACAGTGTGGAGATTCCTCAAGAAATTAAAAATAGAGCTTCCCTATGACCCTGCAATTGCATTACTGGGTATTTACCCCAAAGATACAGATGTAGTGAAAAGAAGGGCCATCTGTACCCCAATGTTTATACCAGTAATGAATGCCTGCTTTCCAATAATTTCCACCCTACCAATATTTATTCAAACTAAAATTTGAGAGACATTGGTCCCACAGAAGGTGGAAGAAAAGAATGGAGGAGTGGAAAGACAAGGGAATGAAGGAGGTCAAGGGGGGAAAGAGGAAAATACATTAGTTAGGATAAAGGAACAGCTTCTGTGAAAAGAAGAGCCAATACAGTAGTGCTTTAAACAAAAAGAGTTTATTTCTATTTCATATAATGATCTGAATGGCCATAATCCAGAACTAATGTAGAGGCATCAAGGGGGCAGGGACCTGGGATTCTCCCACCTTGCTGCTCTGCCTTCCCTAGTCTTTCCCTCAACTACATGGTCTAAGGTGGCTAATTATCTCATCCTCGTTCCAGTGAGATGAGAAGAAAAGGGAAAGGGCACTTTCCCTAAAAGTCACAAGCCTGAAGGTATACTTACCACACCTGTTCATTTTCCAGAACTAATCCATGTATCTTCACTTAACTACAAAGGAAACTGAGAAACACAGTAGGGGTAGGAGAAGTCCATATATCCAACCAAAAACTGGGGATCTGTAACAACTGAGTAAAGAGGAAACAGATAATGAGGTTGATTTGCAGTCTCTGTCACCTGGGAGAAAGAGGAAGGGGAGAGGAGAGGTGGAAGGGAATGAACAAATATAATATCGGTTCTTGTCAATTCTTTTGAACATCCTCCATTCCCTAACACTTACCCCAATACATCTACTTTAGCCTGATGTTCTTGTTAATCAAGATTGTTGAATTCACTTTCACTCACAGCCCTCCAGACTTGGCCAGTTACTTTGACTTCGATTGGAAAATAATGTGTTGTCAGTGTTCCAATATCATTGGCATAATGGACTACAGGCACAAGCTATTATATTATATACATATATAATATAATATTTTATATATATATATATATATATAAAATATTCCAAGTTCTCTTTATATTAAAAATCATGGGATTAGGTCCAACGCACTTTACGGCAGTCACGGGAAGGTGCGGGGACGTGGCTATACTTCCCGCGCCACGGGCACGCATGACAGCTGCACATGGGGTGTGGAGCACTTTATGGCAAACACGCAAAGGCGCGAGGTCACGGGCCCACGCTGTGCGGAGTAGGCTCTGCGTCCTACGTCATCGTGGGTTGGCTGTTATTTCGTTGGTGCTCTCATGCCTTGGAGATCATGGCGATGGTGGCGGCACTGTGGCGGAGTGCGAGGGGATATACGCAGACCAAGGAGTTCCGGAACTACCTGGCCAGCACTCACTTCTGGGGTCCCGTGGCCAACTATGGCCTTCCGCTGGCTGCCTTTAAGGACATGAACGCATCACCTGAAATCATGAGTGGCCATATGACAGTAGCGCTCATCTTCTACTCGATGGCCTTCATGCGCTTCGCCTACCATGTACAGCCTCGAAACCTGCTGTTGTTCGTGTGCCACAGCACCAATGTCGTGGCGCAGAGTGTGCTGCTGAGCCGCTACCTGAATTACTACTACAGCGGAGGCGTGTTGGCGGCTGTTGGTACCACCGCTGCCACCACCCTCGATCCCACCAGCGGTCCTGTACCTGTTAGCGACCTTGACAATGACGACTCCTGCTAGGCAGCCGCCCGCCCCAACCCATGGTCCCAGAAGCGTGACTGAGAAGGCCCGATTGAAACTTTGCAGCTTGCAAATTGAACTGTTCTCCCTAAAGAGACCAGTGAAGTTTGGTTTTTACTCTAATAAAGTTGCGAGTCTGACTGAAACCTGCAGTTTGGTTAATAAAGAAGAGAAAAAAAAAAATCATGGGATTAGAGATGAATTTAAACAGCACAGTTTCCTCATTTGTGTTTAGAGATGGTACTGTTTGATCAGTCCTACCATGGCACTACTTCTCTATGACCAGTACCCTCTGGAACTGGGTGGTGTCATGGCCCTGTGCTTGGTAAACTGAATTTCCATATGACTATAATCACCTCAACTTTCATGTGAAAACTACATTTTGATTTGTACCCTGGCTGTTGGAGAAAGTCTAAAACATGAAGGGAAAGTCTAAACCGTGGTGCTACTGCTCCACTCAGACTACCTTTCCTACAGAATAAAAACTACCATGGCCTCATGCCCAGAATGCTGACCTATGAAGAACAACCCCCTCCAGCCTAAGATGAACCATGTGACATTCATTCCACAGATCAGACATCAGGTCAGATCTTATTGCTTTTGGACAACAGCCATTATGAGATTTATGGAGCAAAGAATAGGTACAATACAACCCTCAGAGTACATTACAAAGTTAGAGGGTATTTCTAAGCATGGAAATATGCAACATTTCAGGGCTAATGTCATAAAAGGAGGCATCAGACCAATAGATCACTGTCTCCACTCAACTGTAATCTCTAAAAATAACTTTAGCTCTCATTTCTGAGAATGAGAGAAACTTTAGAAGTTACATTCATGTATTTAAGAGTCCATATGTAACCTAACTTTTCCAGAACTGAACCTGAATATAATCTAGTTAGTATTACATTCCTCAAAGACATTTCAATATAAATTCAGATTCACAAAACAAAGTAAAAGATAATGTGGTTTTATTCCAAAGCACAGATTTAAACACATGGCAAAACTCATCATCCTCAAGTTCCCAGTTGCTTCATTTGCTCCCAAGAGTCAAGTGGTTTCTATAAGAAAATCACATGCGGTCAGAAAATTACAGGAGGCCTGGTTCTTAGGGAGTAATGATCCATTCATTTGATAATTTGCTAAATGCTTACTCTTTCTATTCATCATTTTTTCCTTCTTGGTTAGCATGTCATGCAAATTATGACAAGAGATAAAGAAATGGAAATGCTCCCAGAAGAACAGGCCAAAATGATGGGAAAAAAGATACAAAATGTCTTTTAAAAATAAAGTTAATATATTTTAGAAATGACTTTATAAAAAATACTAATGGAAAAATTTTAATGTACTATTGTAGCCTCACAGATACTGATTTTTAGAGAGTAATGCCATATGCCTCCATCACTGGCATTGACACCATTGGAAATGGCGCCTGAGGATGTTCAAGGACAACTCCAAAGAGGCATTTGGTTGTGGGCAAATCCACCCTGTCTCTGGAGACTTCACTAGGATTCCAACTCTTATTTTTTTAAGTATGGGTATATAAGAAACACTGACACTGAGGCTATTGTTATTTAGATAAATCCTTACATTTAATTATTCTGAAATTGATATTCTTATTTGTTGGTTATTCTTGTCTATTCACTTTCTTAAGGACCACTTCTCAGTGTTCACCAGGACTGGAATAGAAACAGGGGAAACCAAAGAGCAGCAATACGTTATTGCTTGTTGCTATGCCCGCTGATGTGTGGTGACAAAAAGAACAGCAGTAAAAGCCAAGATGACTTTCCGTCATGAAATGCAAGACAAGCATAGAGACATCCTCATGTGCCCGGGGAATGGGGCCAATTCTAATATGTCCACAGAGCTCCAGGTCACATGACCTGGAGTTGTAAAAATCAGGCAGATATAATGTGATACAACAGCAAGGTTTTTAAATAGGTCAGCTCTTTTTGGTGTGACTTACTACAGTTTACTTAAAAGAAAAAATAGAAAAGTCTATATATAACAATTTCCAGCTGTTAGCTCTAATTTCCCATGACAGTGCAGGACAGGGCACTCTCACGGTTGTTGAACAGTTTGACTGTACCAGAAAAGTCCTGATTAGAATTTGTTCTCGCTCTCCTCTTTTTCTTTGCTCATTCTCGGTTTTCTTAGGAAACATATCCAGTTTTCAGGCTTCTCCAGCCAAACAGGGTGGGGAGAAAAAAGCATTTACACTGGATGTCATCTAAAAATATTTTATACCAATTTCAACATCTTAGGAAAATAACTGTACGATATTTCAATATTAACAGAAGAAAGGAAACATTTCTTCAAAGATGTCTATCTGCTCATACCCTACATATTTCTTCTGTTGGAAAAAATTTTCCATTCTTCTCATGAAACCAATTAATTATAATTTTGGAAAGTTTAGCAGACACAGTGTTTTAATGAATTTCCCTATTTCTCTTTTGAGTTCTTAGGGAAGAAGGTAGTAAAGCATAGATAAATACTTCCTCTAGACTGTTAGATCTGGGGAGCAGGCAGGTGATCTAATCAACGTTGAGTACCTAGTTCATTACCTGGCATATAATATTTGCTTAATAAAAATTTTTGTGTATGTTAAATGGCTCTTTCCAATTAGTAATTCAGTTTTTCTGCCACTTTCCTATACTCAAAGTCTAACAAAGATCTTTTTAAGGGTATGACTCCATGATTTTTTCCAGAGTTTTACAATGCAATACTTCTTCTATCTAGTAGCTTTTTCTTGCATAACCAAAGGTTCATCTTAATAATGGAGAATAAGGGCTTTGAGGTCAGACATTCAACCATGTGGTTCTGCCACTTGCCTAGTGTAGTTCTATGAGTCCTTTAATTTCTCTGAGCCTCATTTTAAAGCACCTTTATACTTATTTCACAAGGCTATCTATGGACTAAATAAAATAATATGTATAAAACAGCAAAGCGCCTGAAAATAAAGTCTACTTCAGATGACTACCTCAGTAGTAGTATCATTATTATCTACATGAAACTTTAGAATAATCCTATAACAAGCTTTAAAAGTTAAATACCATTGCATATCTGATTGAGAAAATTTTCTTGCTCATAAACTGTATAAGATGCATTAAAAGAGGCATTATCTTTTTGTAGTGTATAATATGAAAGGAAAGTTATCTCAGTTTTTGTGATGTTCAGGTATAAATACTAAAGTATGCAAATTCTTGGATGCAAATTTCTCTAGAGCTTTCTTAAATAGCTTATACAGTATTTTAGAAAAGTATGCATATATTCCTCCATCACAAACTAGCTCTAATTTTCCCAAAGTCAACAGCCTGTTGATGGCCACAAAATATAATAAAGTAACATATATCCATAAACATCCTCATTGCAATAAATGTGGGATTGCTCATTACCTTGAAGAGAGGAGATACAGTCAAATGCTCTTCTAGAAGCTTCTCTGTTCCATGTAACTTCTTTTTGCATTGTGGCATGGTTAAAGGGATACTCACAGATTTAAGAAGCTCAGCAAAGACTCCTTTGCCCTAGGCATCACGGATGGCTAGAAAGAAAATGCATTGTTTCCTTCAAAGAACTTGAGAAGAGATGAAAACCGAAAACACAGAGGTAGAGCCATGTACGTGAAGAGGATATAAGACATACACAGTCAAATATGAGCAGAGAGATAAAAACTGAAAGAGGAAAAAACAGCAAAGTGCCTCAGGTCATTACTGTCAATTAAATGAACTTCGAAGTTTTGGATTAATCTAAAATCAATAAAAATTGGCACATATACTTAGGTACTGAAAATTGGAAGCAGGATGGCAGGCCATCTCATATTCCTTCTCCTTCTACTCCCAAGACCTCCTGACAAGAAAATGAACCTCAGACAACTCACCTACTCGTCTGCTTTCAGCTAGAACCTAACTCTGAATGGCCCTCAAATTTAAGTTTGATGTCTCTCGTTCCAATTCCAGTTCCATCAAACAGAGATTTCCTTCTGGATATTTTACAAAGACCTTAAACAATCATAAGCAAGTCCTGTATTCATCCACATTTTTAAAAAATTAAGTTAAATCCTAGTCATTTGTAACTTACAAACCTGTTTATAATTTGTTTTCTGATTGAATAGTTGTTCAGCGAAATTAACTGAGTGCTTTTCCTTAAACTGCATACCGTTGAAGCACCCTAAACATGTCTACGAATGCACTCATCCTTTTATCTTACATTCATCTTTCCTAAAACACCCTATGACCAGCACACCATAACCTTCCTGCTTCTGAAAGTCTGTGGCTTTGGGGTCATCTTCAACACTCCCTCATCCTCAGGGGCAGTGGGGAGTGGGGAACATCTACATCCAGAGTCTCTACATCTATGAGCTCAAAAAGGCTGGGGTAGAAAACATCCAATGTGACTGTTCCTCAGTATCCCTACAGAAGGCCCTTATAATGGACCCAAGACAAGGGACAACAAAGATGAAAGCCATTGATCAGCTTCCCCAATGCCGCACATGCCTGCATCTCACCTTTTAGAGCCATAGGGCTGATTCATTCCTTTTACAATTCAGAAATATTAATTGAGCACCTACAATGCGCTAAGCACTGCTTCGCTTTTGATGATGGAGATAAATCTGTGAGCAAAGCCAGCAAAGTGTCTGCCTTCATGAAGTTTGCATTCTAGAGTGAGCTGTTTCTTGGTAGTGAGAAAAAGGAGTCTGAATAACACAGTTGGCATAGGACATTTTTTTCAATCCTTCTAAACATTCTTAATTTTCCCCAGTCTAAGCCAAATTTCATTCCTTCTGTGCAAAATGGCATGGCTGGTCTGACCACCAAATACCAAGAGGCTTTCTTAACTACTCAAGTATGTTGTTGGCCAAAGAAAGCCGGCTGCTCCAAAATGACATGGCAAAACATGTAGAGTAATTTTAATCAATTCTTTCAGCCAATTTTAAAGGTATTTATCACAAAGCACCACAGTCTTGCTAAAATATTTCTTTAAACACAAAGAGTACTTTGTTCCTAAACCTCTGAGAAATAAAGGAAGCACCCAGACACTATGCCTGTTTTGTAAGTTAAAGTGAAAAAATGCAACACTGAAACTCGTAGTTGATATCTCTTCAGAAGAGAATTCATCAGCAAGGTAATAATTCCCAGTAGCTATACAAAGAAACCACAGTCTTCAGAAAAACCACATAACAGAGAATGGAATACTGGGAGCAGCCCACATAATTACTCATGATAGATAACTGTATTAAAAATTAAATATAAATTATCGTGGGCATCATATATTTGGCACAAGATGAAAAAAGTGCTTTATGTTACTTAAAAGTTTCAATAACTGCCTTAAATTTGGCTCCATCGAAAGTAAGCCTATCCTGAGTAAATATAAAGCATTTATTATTTGAGGTATTGCTTTCAATACAATTGTAGGTTAAAAGAAAATCTCCTGAGTTTTCTAAAAGTTGGTATATGGCATTGATCTTTCTAAAAAGTACTAAAAATGGATACAAAGAAGTAAATTTTAAACAGAGCCTTAAGGAAGATGACTTTAGTATATGAAAATCTTACTGAAACTCAACAAAACACAAAAATCAATTCCAGATGATTTTCACATCTAAATATAAGAGGGGGAAAAATAAATCTTCTAAAAAAATATGAGAATGTCCTCATGACCTTGGAGCAGGCAAAGATTCCTTAAATAACACAAAAAGCACTACCATTAAAAGAAAAAAGATGAATTAGATTATATTAAAACTACGAATTTCTGTTCATCATTTATTAAGAGAGTGAAAATACAATCCACGGAGTGGGAAAAGATGCTTGCAATGAAAACCCAACAAAGAACTGATGCCCAGAATATATAAAGAATTCCTACAATTCAATAAGAAAGAAAGACAATCTTTATGAAAAATGAGCAAAAGACTTTAACACGTGCTTCACATAAGAAGATATACGAATAGCCAATAAACATGGAAAGAAGCTCAATTTCATTAGTTAGGGAAAAAATTAAAACCATAAGAAAATACCTTACATTTCCATCTGTAGGGCTGAAATTTAAAAGGAGGCTAATACCAAACAGAGCAACTGGCATTCTCACGGGCTTCTGGTGGAAGGGTAAACTGGCGCAAAACTTTCCAGAACTGTACAGCAGCATCTGCTGCTGGACCAGCACAGACCAGCACAGACCAGCAGCATCAGCATCACCTGGAGCTTATCAGAAGTGTATATTCTTGGGACCCACCCTAGACCTCCTGGGTCAGAAACTTTCCAGGTGTGTCCCAGAGATGTGTAGTTTAACAAGACCAACCAGGTGATTCTGAGTTGTGCAAAATCTTGAGACCCACCATGCTGTAGCTAAACATATGCATGCTCTGTATCCCAGAAACTGCACTTAAACATGGGTCCAGAATTCACCAATACATGTGTAAGAATATTCACAATGGTACTACTTAAAACAATAAAAAAACAGAAATTAGCTAAACACCCATCATCAGTAGAACAGATAAATAAACTGTGATGTAGTCACTTAATAGAAATCCATACAGCAAAGAGGACAAGCAATCTAAAATTTCATACAATACAGATGAACATCATTTATATAATGTAGAACAAAAGAAGCCAACACAAAGCAGTATATCCTGTATAAGTCCATTTATACAAAATACAAAACAAGTTAAAATCTTGTTATAAGTCAAAGCAAAACAAAAAAACAAAAACAAAAACAACTCGTTATGCTTGGGACACCAGTGGGTAGAACCCGGATAGGGGCTTGAAGAGGGTTTCTGGAGTCAATAAAGGTTCTGTTTCCTGATCTAGCATTGGTTACACTGGTGGTCGGTTTATGAAAATTCACTGAGCTTGTAATAGTCATTATAGATGTGTAGTTCGGGTACTATTCTGAGCCTAGACTCTACCTCAATAAAAAATGTTTTGTTTTGTTTTGTTTTTTAAGATTTTATTTATTTATCTGACAGACAGAGATCACAAGTAGGCAGAGAGGCAGGCAGAGGCGGGGGTAAGCAGGCCCCCCGCTGAGCAGAGAGCCTGATGCAGGGCTCGATCCCAGGACCCTGAGATCGTGACCTGAGCTGAAGGTCTCATGTTTTTAGCCAGTAATGATCATGACCTGACCTAACCCAATGAGCCACCCAGGTGCCCCAATAAAAAGGTTTTTTTTAAAAAAAATGATTAAATTAATTCTTTTTAGGTTGCATAAGTGAAAATTACTTCAGGTAGGATATTTGCATTGGAAGAAGTTTAAGACATTAAAGAAGAACAAAGAAGAGCATCAGAAATAACATCTGACTCTGGGTAACTGTTGCTACTATGGAAGCAGAAGAGGGAAGACTCTTGCAAGATCTTGTACCAATGAAAACGTCCCTGGGTGGCTGCATCTGGTACAAAAAACAGTCCCTGGGATCTGATTGGGCAGTAGAAACCCACAGTGGGCATAGCCCATGAATCAACCTAAGCTTTAATAATTAAAATGTAAGCACTATACTTCCATATCCCTTAACTCCATAGGAATTTTCAGTGGTTATAATTGCATTAACCCACTCATCAGTCAGGTTAAGCAGCTGTCAGAGGAGGAAAGTGGAAATGGTCAAACACATTAATTAGCTGATGTTTGCTTCTCACTGAAGTTTGTTCAATTTTTTTTGCCAGCAGAATCAATGAATTTTAAAAAGAAAATGAACGTTACTTCATCTCTGTCACCAGCAAAGCCTTCATCCTTCCTTGAACCCCCTTTTGAGTCACTTCTGGGCTCTGGCTTAGACATGGGTCCAGGCTGGTTTTTACCAGCAAGGGTGTTACGTCACTCAGGTAAATCAATCTGAGCAACACACCTACACTTGTTTCCTGTTAAAAAATGTTCTCTATTTTGGTTTTTATTCTCTGAAAAGGTAATTTCCTTGCATGTTTAGAAACTCAAAAGGAACAATGTTTCTACAGAAAAATTCCCCCTTCCTGGCTCCATACCCTTACAGTTCCCCTTCCTGGTGATAACAAATGTGACTGGTATCCTATGTAACTTCCTAGAGATTGCCCTTTTATTCAAAAAAATTATAGCTCTACCTATATAATCCATTTTATCATTCCCTTCTTTCTATACCAAAGAAACCATATCACCATTATATGCATGGATATGCCACAATTTAACTAGTCCCGCACAGGCAGGGGACTTTTATGACTATTAATCTCTATTTATGACTATTAATCTCCTCTCATTGCAGAGTGCTATGATGACTGCTTTTACACATACACCTCTGTTAATGTGTGTGTAAATAAATTTCTAGTTATCTCTAGATTTTTTGGTTAAAATCTTAGGTTTGAAGAAATTCTAGGCCTACGGAAAAATTGCAAGAACATTACACTGAACTTCTGATAATGCTTCTATATGAGTTTCTTCAGTATTGTAAGCCCCTGACCATTTTATATGGAGAGATTTGTCATTCCTATTGAATCCTAAGAAAGCAAAAGGACCTCGGTATTCAAAGACATTAAAAAAAAAATTAAAGGCCTACCCTAAAGGAGGCAAGAAACACGGAAGAAGGATGTCAAGAGCCACAGCAACAGGCAGCCTCACATGGCTGTCTCTGCATGTATGTACTCTCAACCTGACACACTAAGACAGGGGCCAGCAAATTCCTATAAAGGGCTAGGAAGTCAGTATTTTAGACATTGTAGCTCCTACAGTCTCAGGCACACTTACTGAGCTCTACTGTCACAGCATAAAGTAGTCATTAGCAATACAAATATAAGGGATTGTGGCTGTGACCACAATCATTTGCAAAATTATTCTCAAGAGCAGGCAGAAGGCTGGGTTGGGCCCATTGGCCACAGTGTGCCAACCCCTTGCTCCCATGATACAAAAGTTACCCCTTTTAAAGGAGATGGGCCTCAAGACTCATCCCAAATGTAGAGAAACATTTTCACTTTCAACTCTCCAAAATCAGTCACAAGCACTGGTGGCTGGCCTCTGATTTCAATAACTAGATTGCCATTCTCGGTGCTCAATCAAATTCCGTTCCTCATCTTAAAGTACTTGGGAGCTTCATTGCTAATAGGTGCTGGCATTGGCACTGTCCTTGAATAGTCTAGTGCACACACATGTGAGGAGGACTAATGAGTTCACCTAAATGCAGGTACCCTTAGAGCCTCTAGGCTTGGTATGAGTAGGTATAAAAACACTTCTCCTGCTCCAGAGAGAAAATAGGGTTTTGACATTTGGACCTTCACACAACAAAAAGTATAGGTGAGCTTGCCCCAGCAATGTGATTCCAGTGATATAAAATACCAAAATGTCTTCTGACCAGTTTGATAAACGAAACCTTTGTGGTTTGGTTCCTTTAAGCCGTGTAATTTTTCCCACTGGAATCAGATGTTTTATTTCATTGGGTTGTTATTTTCCTGGAGATAAGGGACTCTGGAAGAACAGCATTACTGGCTAAAAACAAGCTATAACTTGGGGGCTCTAGAAATGTACACTAACAACTCAGTGCTTAGCCAGGTGGTTGGTGCAACCTCCTGCATCAGCTCAAAAATTGAATAAGAGAACATTGAGGGTAGCAAGACATATCTATTGAAAAAAAGAACACTTAAGAAAACATCTTTCACATGGCCTTTTGGAGCAGTTCTTTGACAGTGAGAACATAGCCTAGTCCATTAAGATCAGAGCCACTGGCACCATGTACTAAACCAGAAATAGCAGATTATACTAGTTATACCTCCACTGCTATCTTTTACGATTCAATCTCAGAAAGCTTCCTTGATTGATATCTGCTGTTGGTTTGGTACTGATGCCAATTAAAAGCAGCATATTATGACCATTATGCATTCAGATAGGATTAAGAAAACACTAGTATACAGATAGGACATAGAATGTGCAAATTTGATCCTTGTAATAATAAATATATTTGTTGAGAGGCTGACAAATAACCAGTAGCTCATTGGTAATACCCCCTAAAACCTCCATCTATCCCTAGGAAAAACACAGAAACCAAAATAAAAAGATAATATACACCAAGTTTAAAAATGAGAAAGAAGAGTGTCCCCTTAACAAAATATACTAGAAATTCTCTCACATCTACAATCTGTTTTCTCCTATGTCATATAGAATTATACGGCCCACCTACCAGAGCTGAGAGGAGAAAATAAGAGAAGCCATGGGAAATTATCTACAAATCGCCAAGCACTTCACAAACACACGTCCTTATCACTAAAGAGGCAGGCAGAATAAATGCATTAATGTGAAAATCTCTCCCCTCAAAATGCCTCCATATTATCTGTATGACCTAAAAGATTCATTTATCAAATTAGTGTTTTTAATTACGTGCTGTGGGTTAAAATAGTCATATATGCAACCAGATCCCATAACTGACTATCCACAATATTTATTTTGTTGTTTTTTTTTTAATCTGGTCTGAGATGGTGTTTTCTTTTTTTTTTAATTTTTTTAATTGAAAATGCTTTATTTTTTATTAAATTTTTGGTTTTATACTTCGTGATGCAACAGTCGGATGGTGGCCCAGTGGGGTCAAACCTAGTACTTATCTTAGTAATGCTTAAATTGTTTCTCATATTTTTTTTAATTTTTTTAATTTATTTTCAGCATAACAGTATTCATTGTTTTTGCACCACACCCAGTGCTCCATGCAATCCATGCCCTCTCCAATACCCACCACCTGGTTCCCCCAACCTCCCACCCCCCGCCCCTTCAAACCCCTCAGATTGTTTTTCAGAGTCCATAGTCTCTCATGGTTCACCTCCCCTTCCAATTTCCCTCAACTCCCTTTTCCTCTCTAACTCCCCTTGTCCTCCATGCTATTTGTTATGCTCCACAAATCAGTGAAACCATATGATAATTGACTCTCTCTGCTTGACTTATTTCACTCAGCATAATCTCTTCCAGTCCCATCCATGTTGCTACAAAAGTTGGGTATTCATCCTTTCTGATGGAGGCATCATACTCCATAGTGTATATGGACCACATCTTCCTTATCCATTCCTCCGTTGAAGGGCATATTGGTTCTTTCCACAGTTTGGTGACCGTGGCCATTGCTGCTATAAACATTGGGTACAGATGGCCCTTCTTTTCACTACATCTGTATCTTTGGGGTAAATACCCAGTAGTGCAATTGCAGGGTCATAGGGAAGCTCTATTTTTAATTTATTGAGGAATGAGATGGTGTTTTCTTATTGGACCATAAAAAGTCCCATTATCCCTTGGTTTACTTGTTTTTCTTAGATGACTAAAATTTTGTCTTTGTCAGTTGGGTAGAAACACAAGGTACCTGAGATGTGAGGAGTTGTCAGTAAACTGATGCAGAAGTTTCTAAACCTATAATTCCTGGAATGTCCAGTGCTAGCAGGAGTGTAAGCTGAAGACATTACCACCACAGAATTAAATGCTTTCCTGGCCCACTATCTATCTCAAGCCCTAGCCCGTTGGTCCTGAAATGCATTTCAGCAAGTGCTGGCATCCTCCCAGTAGCCAAGATACAGTGTGCCTCACAAAGACCAGAAGGGATCAAATAAATGGTGTTTCAGAGTTGTTCACATCCTCTGAAACCAACAGTCCTGACTCCAACCCTGGGCCATCATCAAATGTTCTGAAATCCTAGATGGCACTCAGCATCCTTAAGCTCCACTTCTTGTAGTGGATATCTGTCGGCTTTGCACACACATGCACGTGCATGCACACACAGACATTGCTTGAACATTCTACATATGTTTAAAGAACTCTCTCCTTTATCGGTCCTATTTCCTAGAAATAAGCCAGAAATTCATTTCCCAAACTTTCATTGAAGCTAAGGTATAGCTATGTGATCTAGGCCTTGTCAATCAGATGTATTCTCTAGAGATGTTCATGATGCAGAGAGTAACAGAGAGAAGCATGAAATTTCCTAACTGTCCTACAGCTTTTGTCATTGTGCTGCAGACAATGGAAACCTCCAGCTTTGGGGAACTCGGCCAAAAAAAGCCTCACGCCTCAGTAGTAAAACTGCGCTATCTGTATCCTGTGAAGGTGATAGGGTGATCTTCACAAAGAATTTCCACTCTTGCCAGAGTCAGTGAGCTACCTAATAATCCAACATAAGTTCCATTTATATTTATGCAATGTAGAATATGTTCCTCTGCCCAGTTAAGAATCTCAACAGATCAGTTGTAGCATTTGCAAATGGCAATAATAAGATTACAGCACAAAAATATGGAGCATTACCTGGAGCAACCAGGTAGCAGCACCTAGAACACAGGTAAAAAAGTATTCTTCAAATGTTAGTTCTACGTTCTTCTATCCCTAGAAAAAACACAGAAACCAAAATAAAAAGATAATGTACACCAAGTTTAAAAATGAGAAAGAAGAATATCCCCTTGACAAGAACTAGAAATTCTCTCACACCTACAATCTCTTTTCTCCTATGTCAAATGGGATTATACTGTCCACCAGCCAGAGCTGAGAGGAGCCATTATTTTTTAGTAATTAAATACTTTTATTTGGGGTGGGAGTTTAGGGAGCTAAGTTGAAACCTCCATAGGGTAAGACTATAACTCTTAGAACATTTCAGGGCCAAGGAGACAGAGGCCCTTATTTTTTAGTAATTAAATACTTTTATTATCCTGTTTATTTTCCTTCTATCAACATGCTATGTGTTATTTTACTATTCTTTCAGTGATTAACCTAAGAATTACAACATAATTTCTGGACTTGTCACAATCTAATACATACTATAATTTTTATTATCTGAATCCTGCTAGAACATTCCAACTGTTTAATTCCATCTACCTCCCTCCCATCTTTGCCTTAGCATTATTATACATTTTTTCTGCATCTACTTTAAGCTTCATAAGAATTGCATTTATTGCTTTGCACAATCAAAAATTATTTCTATTTAGTCACATGTTTATTCCTCATAGTATTATTCATTTCCTCCAGAATTTCCATATTACCATATGGAATCATTTTCCTCCAGCCTAGAGTAAAAAAGTTTTCCTTTAGTACAAACATAAGAGCAATGAATTCTCTCTATTTTCATTTTTTTTTATTTTATTTCATTTTATTATTTTATTTTATTTTTATTTTTATTTTCACTCTTGAAAAATATTCTAGATATTCTTCATTCCAAATTGGCAGTGATTTTCTTTCACCACTTTCAGAATGTTTTATTGCTCTCCAGATTCTATTACTTCTCATAAACATCCAGCTGTTGGTCTTACCATGGCTTTTTTCAGAGGTAATATGTCTTTTTTCTGGTAGATCTAAAAATTTTATTTTTTACTTTGTTCTTCAACAGTTTTACTATGATGTGTGTATGCTTTTCTCTGTTTTTCCATTGCTCAGGTTTCCATGATTTTATCAAATCTAGGGATCCCATTTGGTGAAATTCTCAGCCGTTACCACTTTGAAAATTTCTTCTGCCCCTACTTCCTTCTCCATTCATTCAAGGAATACAGTTATTTGTATGTTGGACCTTTTTAGCATATGTTGAATGTGTCTTACATTTCTGTCTTTTCTAAAATCTGAACTTGAATGCTATTAACTTGTCTTCCAGTTCACTAGTCCTCTGTTCTGCTAGGTCCAGTAACCACTAATTCTCATATAATCTTAATTTCAGATATTACATTTTTCCATTTTAGAATAACCATCTAATTCTTTATAGATTTCAACTCTTTTGTAAACTTCTCCATCTTTGTACCTTTTATTCATTTTTTCTCTATTTTTCAATGTACTAATCATATTTTTAAAATCTTACCTGTTAATATTCAATCATCTGTGGTCTTCCTCTGTTATTGTTTTTTTTTTCCCTTGGTTGTTAGCCATATAATCTTGGCTCTTTGTATGTCTTAAAACTTTCTATTGCATATAAGATACACAAAACTTCAGAGACTCTAGGTGGTTTTATTACCCACCAAAGAGAATTTCTTTTCTCTCTTATGCAAATAGTGTGAAAGATTAATCATTTCAAGCCAATAATGGGTTAATCTAGAAATGGACTAGGTTTTAGTTTTAGTAAATAACACTTACAGTTTTCCTTTATTTCTAGGATACAGATTTCTAAAGTTTTTATTTAGAGTGATGGGGCCACTGTATCCATGGCCCTAAAAAAGAGTCTAAGAGTTACAGTGTCACCCTGTGGAGGTTTCAACTTAGCTCCCTAACCTCCCACCCAATGTAGAATGTTCAGAATTTGAAAATGTCTTTATGGTGAGACTAGCCAACTATTAGATGCAAGCCCTCTCCACCTTCCTCAGCCCACATCCAGAATTGGTGAGTGGCCACAGAGGGGTGAGGGTAGCTGATGACTGGCAGCTCACCTGTTTGAGAGCTTAGTTTATCTAATTTTCATTGCTTTCCTAACTCTCTGGTGGCTATAAGAGTAGGCTTTTTGTAAATTTATAAATTATCTGTTTCTTCCTATTGTCTCAGCAAGAGCATAGGCCAAGACCTTCTATAACCTACCTAGATGAAGAGGTCCCCCCCTTACCTCCTCTGTAATAGGCCCTGTCATTGGTGACTTGATGCTCATTAAAAGTCCCCCAAATTTTCACTAATAGTAGAAGAAACTAGAATAAAAAGAGAGCACAACCAGCCTGATTGTTGGATTTTATAGAACTTTTAAATGGTGTTTATGTCATTTGCAGGTCCAAAGGACATTTCACTTTGTGTAAGAATCACTTCTTATAGACAGACCAGGTTGACAGAATTGAAGACACAATTTCTAGTTCAGGTTCAATTAATATGTACCACAAATAAAAAAAAAAAGCAATGTGACAAAGAGCTATCAGTTTTATCCTTGTGATTAAGACATGCTTGAAATAAATTCTTTGTTTTCTGTTAGGATACTATCAATTCACAATCCCCCACCTCCAGTCAAAATAAGCTTCACACAGACAAAACAGAAAAAGAACTGACTTTAAAAAAAAAACTGGAAAGCAGCCAGATTTATAATAGATTGTTTCTATTTATAAAAAGGTGTTAAATACAATTATTGCAAAAATTGCCTCTAAGCTACTCCATGCACCAACTACTGCACTGAGGAAGATGGAAAAACAGAAATTAGAACATAGTATGTTGTATATAAATCTAACCAAGGTGGTGCAGAAATGGGAGTACTAGAAATCCACCACACACCATGGAAAAAGTGAACTTCTTACACAGCCCAGCCATCTCTTTATTCTTGGGAATTTAATGACTGTAAGGAGTTCATTGATGGTTCTTCTGGTTTAAAACTGTGAAAAAGGCTAGTGATGATGAACATTTTTTCATGTGTCTGATAGCCATTTGTATGTCTTCATTGAAGAAGTGTCTGTTCATATCTTCTGCCCATTTTTTGATATGATTATCTGTTTTGTGTGTGTTGAGTTTGAGAAAAAGGCTTTATTCTATGTAGTTTAAGAACTAGATAATATTTGTTTAATTTCTGACTCCTCCCCATCTCCATGGGTACTCACCCATTACAGAACCCCTTCACAAACACCAGATTGATGTTTTCATTTGCTATAAAGTGCTTGGGCCCTCCTTAAGGCATATCACAGTAAAAGTAAACCACCTTCGCCCTTCTAGGTTCATTTCTGTCCTCCCCTCACACCCCACCACTATGCTAATGTATCTTTATTTGGAGAAACTTGCAAGGTTAATAGAATGAAATATTAAAAGAGAGATATTTTAAACCCTGTTATCCTAACAGGGAGGCTCACCCCACCTTCCATAATGCATGGGGCCAATCTTAGAGCAATCGAGGAAATGGATAGTTCTTCCTATAGGATGGGCAGGAAGAAAAATGGTATCAATAATTGTTCACCATTTCCAGCCCATTCTTTGGATGTGCCATCACTATTCTGTCACAGCTAGTGAAAAATTTAAATGCCACTTTTATTTTTCCAATCAACAGCTTGATATGATCCAATAAAAATGCAATTCCTTTAATGGACACGCTAATGCACTGGCAAATTGAGGGCTAGGGCCCCCAACCTGGCACATGCACAGATAATCTCTTTCCTGAAACAAATCTTCCCTTCCCATCAAAGGGTATGAATTATTTGTCCAAACAATCTCCCACTCTGAACTTAATACAAAAGCTCTGTTGGTATTGAAATTTGGGTGGAGCTCACCAAAGCTAAAGTTCTAAAGTTCAGGAGAAAATTCAGGAGCCTAGTATGATGACAGATCAAATGAAACCAAAACACTCTACCTTGACAAGCCTTTCCAGCAGCCAAATACTAACTCCAGATCAAACCAGATTGCTTAGACTTGAGGTCAAAGAAGTATTGCTAAAAATCTTTCGATATTGTTCCTTCAACAAATGACCTGCTTCCTTATACTTTCATTAAGTAAAGTTTTTTTTATTAGGTTTCAAGGGCTTGAAATGTATGAATAGTGTCTTTGATATTCATTTTAACACAGATAGCTTCCTGATATATCAGTAGAGATGGTGCATTTGTTTCAAAACACATTATCTGTACTTTTTAAATGGCCATAATAGAGGATACATTGATACATCTTTGCTCACACAAGTGAATGACCAGACTTCTGAGACATGACTAAATTGCCAACCATCTTCTTTGCTATGTCTAACTGTGGTCATCTACCCCACCACTTCCCAGTTTCATCTCATCAAGAAACCAATTGAACCAAGAATGTTTCTGTCTCTCGGTCATCCAATATGTAAACCCAACTCTTTTCCCTCACACCAAACTTTAGCAATACCCAAAAATGTCATCCACATTTTAAGACTGGGTGTGGTACAAAAACAATGAATACTGTTATGCTGAAAATAAATTTTAAAAAATGATTTAAAAAAAAAAGACAGCTTTCCTTACAAAACACCTAAAATCTACAGTCTGCCAGTTCTCAGTGTTAAAATCTTTGCCCATGGTTGCATCAACTTGTTAATTTCTGTGTCTTTGACTCAGTTACACACAGATTCAGAGAGGCCATGAGTCAAATCAGGTCTCTGCCCACCCAAACAAAACTACACACAGAAAAACCCTATGAGACATGGTCTACACAGTAGATATTAGTTTTGGCTCCCCACTCTGGCTTCAAAAAAAGAATCCACCACAAAACAACAATGGCCAACTTTGCAGATCACAATTTTATAAAGCACTTTCGCAAGCATTATCTCATGTGATCCTCGCAAGAACTCTAGTAAGTTAACAAAGCAGGTATTATCCTTATTTTAAAGATTATGAAATTAGGACCCAGAGAGGTTAATTACCTTCCTAACATCCTCTTGCTGGTAAGTGGCAGAGCCTCAATGGTGTGATGGTTCCAGCACATCACACAGCCTAAGAAAACCCTGATTAACTCTGTCTTAGCACAAAGTACAGGACTTATTAGGGCATTATTATCAGCTATTGTTGGGATAAATATCTCTTGAAATTAAGCCTTCTGAATGTGATGCCAACTTATTACAAAGCTCTGGCTCTTTAAGACATTGTTTCACACTGTTCTCATATTTCTCTCTCTTCCACAAGTTCACACAGCTCCCTTCATTCATTTGCTCTTGTGCATTTTAAATATTGCAAATATTTGGTCATCTTAAAATGGTTAGAAAGCACTACTTTAATGTTCAGTTACTGATGTCAGATTATCCCAACTGTAATAAATGACTTCTTTGCAGGATCAACCCCACAATTACACAACTCCCTTCCCTTGTCTTAATAGATCCTGTCTTTATCTTAAAAATTATATGTTGCCTAATTGAATTTAGGTCAAAAAAATTTTTTAAATAAGAAAAATAAAAGTTCATACTTTGTTCATCGTGGATTTTTGTGTTTACCTTCACAGCAATATCTAGACTGGTATTTGACCAGACCACTGAGCACCACAGCCCAGCCAAGATGACACATAAAATTAACCATCACTGTGTATAAATTGTATCGCAATTTTTAAAAAATTCAGTAATTAGGGACTCCTGGGTACTCAGTCATTTAATCATTTGCCTTTGGCTCAAGGCATGATCCTAGGGTCCTGGGATTGAATCCTACATGGGGACCCTTGCTCAGCAGGGAGCCTGCTTCTCCCTCTGTCTTCTTCTCTCTCTTCTTGTTGCTCCCCCTGCTTGTGCTCTCTCTCTCTCTGTGACAAATATATAAAATTATTTCTTAAAAATTCAATAACTAGGAAACAAGCTATTTAATTAAAAAATTATCAAAATGTTTGAACAAATGATTCACCAAAAAAATATATACAGGTGGTAGTGAATCATATGAAAATTGCTTATCCTCATTAGGCAAATGAAAGTTAGAAGTATTTTTAAGTCCGGTTTTCTAAAACTGCATTTCAACTTCTGTTCATCTGAGATTGATTGAGCCTTACTGTGTGAGGTGACCCATGCACCCACAGATACCTCATTTATTTTATTCAGTTAAGGCCTTAACTTGACCCTGGCCATTAAATGCATTCTAGCAGTAAAATGTTCATACTGGATTTCTGCTTTTGTTACCACGTACAATATTTTCATCATCTTCTTCTGTATTTTAGTTTTATTTTTCAGGTAGCAACACTCTCCTTCCATCTTCCTGTGTATTTATCAGCTTCTGTTTTGGCTGAATTTCTGGTCTTACATTCTCAGTCTCAAAGGTCTCTCATCTTGAAATTGTTAGTTACCCAGGTATATCCTCTAGACCAAGAGACTGCAAAATTTTTCTGGAAGAGGCCAGACAGTCAAAGTTTTAGATTTTGTGGGCCAGAAGGTCACTATTGCAAATACTCATCTCTGTTCTTGTAACATGAAAGCAGCCATAGACAAGGCATAAACAGACACATGGTGTATTTGAATAAAACTTTTTCAAAAAAAATAGGTGGTCTGCAAGCCCTTACTTGCTAATCTTCACTCTAAAGAACAGCCTGTTCTCTTTCATTTTCTCGTGTTAGAATTCAAAGAATGAGATGGTGTCTTGTATTTGCAAGATTTCATATCATGATCAACTTAATTGTAAGGAAACATTTTAGAAGGAAGGTATAGTTGATCAGCAGAACCAGAGTCAGAGCTCCCCTCTCATCACTTGTGATGTGATATAATAAGAAATATAAATTTTCATCCCTGGCTCCTGGCCAGAGCTCCTAAAACCTTTGTGATTCCCTAATTCTAATATTCTAATATTTGGCCTTTGACTCTGATTTCTGACATAAAGTTCCTAAATCCCTTAGAATTTCCTGGATGTTAGGAGCATCTTTTGTTCTAATGAGGAGACTCTTGGCAGGTTCCTGGACATCTTTAGGGTGGGGGCTGGTCACCAGAAACACCAAGACATGATTAGAAGCCATGATTAGAAGCTTAGAACTTTCAGCCCCTTCAGGACTGAGTTAGTAACTGATGATGCCTATGTAATGAAACCTCCACAAAAATTACTGAACTATGGGGTTCAGAGAGCTTCCAGGCTGCTGAACACATGGAGGTACCAGGAGGGGGGCATTCCTAGAGAGAATGGAAGAGAGCATGGAAGCTCTTCACCCCTTCCCACATATCTTGCCCTGTATATCTCTCCCATCTGGTCATTTCTAAGTCATATCATTTCTGAATAAACCAATAATATAGCAAGTAAACTATTTTCCTGAGTTCTGTTAGGTTTTCTAGCAAATTATTGAACCTGATTTATAGTTGTCAGTTAGGAGAACAGGTGATGCTTAGGACTTGAGATTTGTATCTGAAATGGACAGTGGCAAGCGGTCTTATGGGACTGAGCACTTTACCTGTGGGATCTGATTCTAGGTAGACAGTGTCAGAACTGAACTGATTATAGGATACCCAGCTAGTGTTGGAGCATTGCTCAGTATGAAAAGAACCCACACATTTGGTGGCCACAAGAGAAGTATGAGAGCCAAGGAAAGCAGTGAGTTTTTTCTGAGGCCACACCATTCCACATGGAAACAGTTGGTGATAGCACTATTAGGTCCTGGCACAGAGGAGATCCTCAAAGCTGAATATTATTATTATAAGACCTGTATTAGTAAAGTGTTTGTTACTGAAGTTATTGTAACTCCCATTACTAAAGTAAGATGCAAGTTACATTTTAATCCACTTCATGTCACAGTTTATGGAACACAAATTCCCAATTTTCTTTTCAGGAAAACTGAGGCCCAGCTGGTTAAAAACAATCTCAAGTGCCAGGAATTGCAAATAAGTGGAGGAAATGGTAAAAGCAGGTTTGGAACCCCTTGTCAGGTGCTACCTGTTGTGGGTGTCTTTCATGCTGTTTTGTTTGTTGTTGTTTTAAGCAAAATGGCTCAAGAGCTTCTAGTCCACTAAGCTATTTTGCCCAACAAAAACAAATTTTGTTGTAGCAACTTGAGCCTCTTAATTCACCCCTGAACTTTAAATCTTTCCTCATTTACTTAGAAGTTTCATATGTGGAAGCAAAAATGTTTTAGTGGGAAGGTCATGCCCTAGGGAGCCAGAGGGATTTGCATGCAAGTGCCCACCTCCATACTTGCCTGCCTTATGACTCTGGGTGAATTATTTAGCCTCTGTGAGTCTCAGTTCACTTGTCTATGAAATATGAATAATAATATCTACCCCATAGATATTTGTGAGTGCTGTGAATTGAATTATGCCCCCCAAAATATATATTGAAGTCTTCATCTCCAGTACCTATGAATGTGACCTTATTTGGATACAGGTCTTTAAGGAAGTACTTGAGTTAGGATTGGGTTGTTAAGTGAGTCCTTATCCAACACGACAGGTACCCTTATGAAAAGAAAAAAAATGTACATAGAGACAGATACACATGGCAGGAAGATGATGTGGAGAGGGAGAAGAGATTGGAATTGTGCCATCATGGATCAAGGAATGTCTGGGACTCTCCAAAAGCTGAAGATGCTATGACGTATCCTCCCCTGGAGACTTCAGAGGGAGCACTGCCCTGCCCACACCTTAATTTTGGACTTCTTGCCTCCAGAGCTCTGAGACTATAAGCTTTTGTTCTTCTAAACCTGCTGCTTTTGACCATTTGTAAAGGCAGCCTGGCAAACTGATAGAGTGAGGATTCAACAAAATAATGGAAAAAAGGAACATCAAATAATGCCTAAAGCCAGCAGAAGAAGGGAAATAATTAAGATTAGAGTGAAAATAAATATAGAAATGACAAAAAAAAAAAAGAAACAAAAACAGTAAAACCAATTAATGAAACCAAGAACTGGTTCTTTGAAAGAATTAATAAAATTGATAAGCTCCTAGCCAGACTTATCAAAAAGAAAAGAGAAAGGATAAATAAATAGATAAATAGATAAAGTCATGATAAATAAAGTCATGAATGAAAGAGGAGAGATCACAACCAACACCACAGAAACACAAATAATTAGAAGAGGTTACTGTGAAAATGTATATGTCAATAAACTGGGCAACTTAGAAGAAATGGAAAAATTCCTAGACACCTACAAATCACCAAAACTAAAACAGGAAGAAAATTTGAACAGACCCATAACCAGCAAAGAAATTGAATCAGTAATCCAAAATCTCCTAACAAACGAAAGTTCAGGGCTGAATGGATTCCTCTGGCAATTCTACCAGACATTTTTTTAATGTTTTTGAGGTTTATTTACCCAGTTTTCTTACAAAACCAAGATAAACTGAAAAAGATAAACACTGGAACAAAAATGTAAAAGAAAAACTCATGTATGCTGCATTATACACAAACAAATACCCAAAGTCAGAATCCAACCATTGAATGTAATTCTAAATATCTAAATGTGTTTATTGAAGTGAAACCAGAATGACAATCAGAGATAAAGATTTATCTAAATATCTTATCTTAGGGTATGTCTATGTTGTTTTTGTTTTTTTATTATTACTTATTTTTTTTATGTTCAGTTAACCACTGTATACCAGATATTTAAAGAAGAGTTAATATCTAATCTCCTCAAACTGTTCCAAAAAAATAGAAGTGGAAGGAAAACTTCCAAACTCATTCTAAGAAGCCAGCACTACATTGATTCCAAAACCAGAAAAAGATGCCACTAAAAAGGAGAATTGTAGACCAATATCTTTAATTAACATGGATGCAAATATTCTCAAAAAATACTAGCAATTGAATCAGGGAAATATAAATCAAAACCACAATGAGATACCACCTGACACCACTCAGAATGACTAAAATTAACAAGTCAGGAAACGATAGATGCTGGAGAGGATGTGGAGAAAGGGGAACCCTCCTACACTGTTGGTGGGAATGCAAGCTGGAGCAGCCATTCTGGAAAACAGTACGGAGGTTCCTCAAAAAGTTGAAAATAGAGCTATCCTATGACCCAGCAATCACGCTATTGGGTATTTACTATAAAGATACAACTGTAGTGACCTGAAGGGGCACATGAACCTGAATGTTTATAGTAGCAATGTCCACAATAGCCAAACTTTGGAAAGAACCTAGATGTCCATCAACAGATGAATGGATAAAGAAGATGTGGTGTGTGTATATATATATATATATATATATATATATATATATATATATATATATAATGGACTACTATACAGCCATCAAAAGAAATGAAATCTTTCCATTTGCAACAACATGGATGGAACTAGAGGGCATTATGCTGAGTGAAATAAGTTAGTCACAGAAAGACAAGTATCACATGATCTCTCTGGCATGAGGAATTTGAGAGGCAGGGCAGGGGGTCTTGAGGGTAGGGAAGTAAAAAATGAAACAAGATGGGATCAGGAGGGAGAAAAACCATAAGAGACTCTTAATATCACGAAACAAACTAAGGGTTGTTGGGGGATATGGGGGTAGGGATAGGGTGGCTGGGTTATGGGTGTTGGGGAGGGTATATGCTATGGTGAGTGCTATGAAATGTGTAAGCCTGATGATTCACAGACCTGTACCCCTGGGGCAAATAATCCATCATATATTAATAATAATAATATAAATAAATAAATAAATAAAATACTACCAATTGAATTCAACAGTACATTAAAAGAATTATCCACCATGAGCACAAAATCAGGACTTTTAAAAGTCTGTTCCACTGAGGGACATCGCTTCAGAGGCTAAACTGGGGTGAAGCCCATGTGGGGTCAGCATAGCCCCAGGTCCCGTAGGGTCACAGAAGGATCGGGGGTGTCTGAGTGTCCCAGAGCTTGCAGGTATTAAAACAGGGAAGCCAGCTACAGAGACAGAGCCGAGGAGTGAGCCCTCAGCTCGGGGTTACCTTGAACCAGTTGCAGGCTGGGTGAGCTCGGAGTGCAGCCAGAGGCCAGGGAGACGGGAATGATAGGGCGCTATTCTCTGAGGGCACACTGAGGAGTGAGGCCCCGAGCTCTTGGCCCCTTTGGGCTGGAGACTGGGAGGCCGCCATTTTCCTTCCCATCCTCCTGAACTCTACAGAAAGCATTCATGGAACAAAAGCTCCCGAAAGCAAACCCGACCAGATTACTCAGCCCGGCCCCTGGTAAGGGCCGTGCAATTCCACCTGGGGCAAAGACACTTGAGAATCACTACAACAGCCCCCTCCCCCAGAAGATCAACAAGAAATCCAGCCAGGACCAAGTTCACCTACCAAGGAGTCCAGGTTCCATATCAAGGAGAGCAGCGGAATTCCAGAAGAGGAGAAAGCAAAGCACAGAACTCATGGCTTTCTCCCCATGACTCTTTAGTCTTGCAGTTAATTCAATATTTTTTTTTCTTCTTCTGCTAAATTTTTTTTAACTTTCACCCTTTTCTTTTTTAATGTTTTTTAACTAGTTTATCTAATATATACATATCTTTCTTTTTTATATTTTTTCTTTATTTGTCTTCTTAATTGTTTCTTTTTTTTTTTCTGAACCTCTTTTATCCCCTTTCTCCCCCCTCCAATGATTTAGGATCTCTTCTGATTTGGTTAAAGCATATTTTCCTTGGGTCTTTGCCACCCTTTTAGTATTTTAATTGCTCCTTCATATACTCTTATCTGGACAAAATGACAAGGCGGAAAAATTCACCACAAAAAAAAAAAAAGAACAAGAGGCAGTACCGAAGGCTAGGGACCTAATCAATACAGACATTGGTAATATGTCAGATCTAGAGTTCAGAATGATGATTCTCAAGGTTCTAGCCAGGCTCTAAAAAGGCATGGAAGATATTAGAGAAACCCTCTCGGGAGATATAAAAGCCCTTTCTGGAGAAATAAAAGAACTAAAATCTAACCAAGTTGAAATCAAAAAAGGTATTAATGAGGTGCAATAAAAAATGGAGGCTCTCACTGCTAGGATAAATGAGGCAGAAGAAAGAATTAGCGATATAGAAGACCAAATGACAGAGAATAAAGAAGCTGAGCAAAAGAGGGACAAACAGCTACTGGACCACGAGGGGAGAATTCGAGAGATAAGTGACACCATAAGACGAAACAACATTAGAATAATTGGGATTCCAGAAGAAGAGGAAACAGAGAGGGGAGCAGAAGGTATATTGGAGAGAATTATTGGAGAGAATTTCCCCAATATGGCAAAGGGAACAAGCATCAAAATCCAGGAGGTTCAGAGAACCCCCCTCAAAATCAATAAGAATAGGTCCACACCCCGTCACCTAATAGTAAAATTTACAAGTCTTAGTGACAAAGAGAAAATCCTGAAAGCAGCCCGGGAAAAGAAGTCTGTAACATACAATGGTAAAAATATTAGATTGGCAGCAGACTTATCCACAGAGACCTGGCAGGCCAGAAAGAGCTGGCATGATATATTCAGAGTACTAAACGAGAAAAACATGCAGCCAAGAATACTATATCCAGCTAGGCTATCATTGAAAATAGAAGGAGAGATTAAAAGCTTCCAGGACAAACAAAAACTGAAAGAATTTGCAAATACCAAACCAGCTCTACAGGAAATATTGAAAGGGGTCCTCTAAGCAAAGAGAGACCCTAAAAGTAGTAGATCAGAAAGAAACAGAGACAATATACAATAACAGTCACCTTACAGGCAATACAATGGCACTAAATTCATATCTCTCAATACTTACCCTGAATGTTAATGGGCTAAATGCCCCAATCAAAAGACACAGGGTATCAGAATGGATAAAAAAACAAAACCCATCTATATGTTGCCTACAAGAAACTCATCTTAAACCTGAAGACACCTCCAGATTTAAAGTGAGGGGGTGGAAAAGAATTTACCATGCTAATGGACATCAGAAAAAAGCAGGAGTGGCAATCCTTATATCAGATCAATTAGATTTTAAGCCAAAGACTATAATAAGAGATGAGGAAGGACACTATATCATACTCAAAGGAACTGTCCAACAAGAAGATCTAACAATTTTAAATATCTATGCCCCTAACATGGGAGCAGCCAACTATATAAACCAATTAATAACAAAATCAAAGAAACACATCGACAATAATACAATAATCGTAGGGGACTTTAACACTCCCCTCACTGAAATGGACAGATCATCCAAGCAAAAGATCAACAAGGAAATCAAGGCCTTAAATGACACACTGGACCAGATGGACATCACAGATATATT